>NC_083277.1:83997397-84304619 GCF_963506605.1 Zootoca vivipara | reverse complement strand
GCAGGTCCCTTAAGGTCTAATTCATCTTTCAGTAAATATATTTTTGATTAATTATACAAATCCAGTTGTTCAGGATTGGTGTATTTTTCATCTTTAGTAAAAGGACTGTCTGCTAGGTTTCAGAGGACTACTGTTCTGGTACTAGTTCAGCCTCTTTATAGGAGATTGTAGCAGTGATACATGCTTTACAGCTAGCCGTTGTAGCTCTTTGCTCCTTGTGGACTTTGATTCATTTTTTAAGGGTAGCATTGGAGTTAAGAGGCCTTAAGCAGCAGAGTTCTGAATTAGTATCTAAGTACCTGTAGTAGTCACAGAGGAATTATACCAGAAAGATATGGAGGTCTCGTACACCCCAAGTAGTGTGGTTGCTGACCTTGAGCCAGACATCTTGGAGAGTGAAGTCAAATGGGCCTTAGAAAGCATTGCTAATAACAAGGCCAGTGGAAGTGATGATATTCCAGCTGAACTATTTAAAATTTTAAAAGATGATGCTGTTAAGGTGCTACACCCAATATGCCAGCAAGTTTGGAAAACTCAGCAATGGCCAGAGGATTGGAGAAGATCAGTCTACATCCCAATTCCAAAGAAGGGCAGTGCCAAAGAATGCTCCAACTACCGCACAATTGCGCTCATTTCGCACGCTAGCAAGGTTATGCTTAAAATTCTACAAGGCAGGCTTAGGCAGTATGTGGACCGAGAATTCCCAGAAGTGCAAGCTGGATTTCGAAAGGGCAGAGGAACCAGAGACCAAATAGCAAACATGCGCTGGATTATGGAGAAAGCTAGAGAGTTCCAGAAAAACGTCTACTTCTGCTTCATCGACTATGCAAAAGCCTTTGACTGTGTCGACCACAGGAAACTATGGCAAGTTCTTAAAGAAATGGGAGTGCCTGATCACCTCATCTGTCTCCTGAGAAATCTCTATGTGGGACAAGAAGCTACAGTTAGAACTGGATATGGAACAACTGATTGGTTCAAAATTGGGAGAGGAGTACGACAAGGTTGTATATTGTCTCCCTGCTTATTTAACTTATATGCAGAATTCATCATGCGAAAGGCTGGACTAGATGAATCCCAAGCCGGAATTAAGATTGCCGGAAGAAATATCAAGAACCTCAGATATGCAGATGACACAACCTTGATGGCAGAAAGCGAGGAGGAATTAAAGAACCTTTTAATGAGGGTGAAAGAGGAGAGCGCAAAATATGGTCTGAAGCTCAACATCAAAAAAACCAAGATCATGGCCACTGGTCCCATCACCTCCTGGCAAATAGAAGGGGAAGAAATGGAGGCAGTGAGAGATTTTACTTTCTTGGGCTCCTTGATCACTGCAGATGGTGACAGCAGTCACGAAATTAAAAGACGCCTGCTTCTTGGGAGAAAAGCGATGACAAACCTAGACAGCATCTTAAAAAGCAGAGACATCACCTTGCCGACAAAGGTCCGTATAGTTAAAGCTATGGTTTTCCCAGTAGTGATGTATGGAAGTGAGAGCTGGACCATAAAGAAGGCTGATCGCCAAAGAATTGATGCTTTTGAATTATGGTGCTGGAGGAGACTCTTGAGAGTCCCATGGACTGCAAGAAGATCAAACCTATCCATTCTTAAGGAAATCAGCCCTGAGTGCTCCCTGGAAGGACAGATCGTGAAGCTGAGGCTCCAATACTTTGGCCACCTCATGAGAAGAGAGGAATCTTTGGAAAAGAGCCTGATGTTGGGAAAGATTGAGGGCACTAGGAGAAGGGGACGACAGAGGAAAAGATGGTTGGACAGTGTTCTCGAAGCTACGAACATGAGTTTGACCAAACTGCGGGAGGCAGTGCAAGACAGGAGTGCCTGGCGTGCTATGGTCCATGGGGTCACGAAGAGTCGGACACGACTAAACGACTAAACAACAACAACAACCTGTAGTAGTTATTGCTGCTTCAAGGTCAGTGCATTGTCATTTATAGTCTTGGTTTATGGAGAAGAGGGTGTCTGTTTATGTGCTCCTTCACACCTTCTGTGGGAATTCCCTATTATCCCCTTTTACTATGGTTCACTGTTATGTGATTGTTAGTGATTCTGCTAATGGATGTTCCAAGGAAATAATGCTTAGGGGCTCCCTAGTTACACAAAATAAATGAGGGTAGAGAAGGGATGATGTGTGAGATGGGAGAGACAAGGAGCATGTGATCCTGTGGTATACTCCTGATCTCTGAACTATAGTTGGACATTACATATATACTGGCCTGCAAATGATTACCCACTCCCTAATATTGCAAGCTAATGTAAATTAGTAATAATGTAAATTAGCAATAATCCTTTTCTTATTTCCTTCTGGTCAGAGTGCTTTGAAATTGAGATTTCACTGGATGCAGTTGAACTTGTAAGCCTTATGCTATTGATTTAAACAGGATTTATTTATGTCTGTATCATTGAGCCTATTTTTGTCTGTGTAGTAGTCCCCACCATTTGGGCAGATGAAGGTCTGAAGGGGGTATTGATATATCTTTTCAGCAATGTCCTTATGAATGCTAAGGAAGTAGTTCTGTCTGAGCCTTACTTTTATCAGACTACAATAAAGTAATTAAAAACAATTATCCTAGTGTTGTGCCAGTTTGAGAATTTTCATGCACATGAGTATATGTGTGCTGTAGAAGGGTGCTCATCAATGGCTCCTCCTCATCCTGGAGAGTAGTGACTAGTGGGGTGCCACAGGGTTCTGTCTTGGGCCCAGTCTTATTCAACATCTTTATCAATGACTTGGATGATGGGCTTGAGGGCATCCTGAGCAAGTTTGCAGACGACACCAAATTGGGAGGGGTGGCTAATACCCCAGAGGACAGGATCACACTTCAAAATGACCTTAACAGATTAGACAACTGGGCCAAAGCAAACAAGATGAATTTTAACAAGGAGAAATGTAAGGTACTACACTTGGGCAAAAAAAAATGAAAGGCACAAATACAGGATGGGTGACACCTGGCTTGAGAGCAGTACATGTGAAAAGGACCTAGGAGTCTTGGTAGACCACAGACTTGACATGAGTCAGCAGTGTGATGCAGCAGCTAAAAAAGCCAATGCAATTCTGGGCTGCATCAATAGGAGTATAGCGTCTAGATCAAGGGAAGTAATAGTACCACTGTATTCTGCTCTGATCAGACCTCACCTGGAGTACTGTGTCCAGTTCTGGGCACCACAGTTCAAGAAGGATACTGACAAGCTGGAACGTGTCCAGAAGAGGGCAACCAAAATGGTCAAAGGCCTGGAAACGATGCCTTATGAGGAACGGCTTAGGGAGCTGGGTATGTTTAGCCTGGAGAAGAGAAGGTTAAGGGGTGATATGATAGCCATGTTCAAATATATGAAAGGATGTCATATGGAGGATGGAGAGAGATTGTTTTCTGCTGCTCCAGAGAAGCGGACACGGAGCAATGGATTCAAACTTCAAGAAAGAAGATTCTACCTAAACATTAGGAAGAACTTCCTGACAGTAAGAGCTGTTTGGCAGTGGAATTTGCTACCAAGGAGTGTGGTGGAGTCTCCTTCTTTGGAGGTCTTTAAGCAGAGGCTTGACAGGCATATGTCAAGAATGCTTTGATGGTGTTTCCTGCTTGGCAGGGGGTTGGACTGGATGGCCCTTGTGGTCTCTTCCAACTCTATGATTCTATGAATGTGTGTAAGAGATTCATGACAGAAATGAAAGAGAAACTTTTAGAGAAAGTTGGAATACTGAGGGCAATGTTGAGAGGAGGCTAAGGGATGAAAAACATGCATTTGAAATGGCTTAAACAACCTTTTATTCATTGATCGTTTTTTAATTTAATAGACTATAAATTGAAAAATTAGATGCCATACGTTACTGGTGGGATACATTCACAAGATGTTGCAGGCTGATAGGTCTCCATAGCTTTGTAATGTTTTTGCTCTATATTGCTAAGGTATATGTACTTCGTTTGGATGCTTCTTGAACCTTGAGAAGTGCTGGATTCTTAGGATTCTGCTATCTCAACATACCATACCACCCTTTCCTACCCTTTTTTTCCAATTGCTGTCTATAAACATAGCCTGGGATTTCCTTTCAGTGGCAGTGCGTGCCATACCGTAGTTGTTCAAGTCTGTGTAACTCAAGGTTAGACTATCATTATTAGTCTAACAAGAGTACACACCAGATGAGAGGGTTCTACAAAATAATATTGTAGACTGCAGGTTAGACCATGGGCAGTACAGATAGCACATTCCATCTGTCCACAGATCAAAAAATGTCGATTACAAACTGTCAAATGAAATTAAGTTAGGTCAATTTTTGTTAAACTTTCTTCTTGTGATTTAACTGTCATTCAATGAATATTCACGTCAGGTCTGCTTAGTGTAGTACCTTGGATAGATTGACAATAACCTTATAACTAACATGATTTTTACCTCTGGGGTATTTTTTTTCTAGGTTATGGAAACTGGAACTCTGGCACAAATAGAGGCAAGTACCATAAAATCTTAATTGACTGCCAATATGCATAACAGTTAAATCAAAAAGTAAATTCATAACTAATGTTGAAATGTAACGGTTTTCACAGTTTTGGTGTATTTCTCCTTTTAATATCTTCTGGCACTCATGCTCCTTTTATACATCAATATTGTTAAGTCAGAGTTTATGTTATACTTCCTGGCCCTGTCAGTGAGACTACTGCAGATTCTTACTTATGGCTGATATTTGATCATCTGTATGTTTAATTTGGGCATTAATTTATCTCCTTCCACCTCCCACATGCTAACAATCATATTCATGTTAACTTAGAAATAGCCCAGTTACTTCATTGAGACTTTATCACAAGAAATGTGCATAGCATTATAGCCAAATTCCGCTTGCTTGCTAGCTCTTTTCCAAATGTTCAAAGAATAACAAAGCATCATGAACTTTCATGGGAATTTAGATACTTCAACTGCAATACTATATACAGTTTGGGGGGAGTGTGCCCCATTAAATTAAATGGGATTACTTCCGAATAACCATATTTAGAATCACACTGTTAAGCTATAATTGTATAAACAGCAGGAATTCAACCCCTTGGAACAGAATGGGACAATTTCCAGTAAACATGTATAGGACGCAGTGTTAGTTTCAAATTAAGAAGTGTGGATATGGAGACAGTAACAATGGAGTATATAAATCATGGAAGGCATGCTAGGGATCCAGTTCTGCATTGTATTCTGCAGTCCAGTTACTATTGTAAATGGCTTTGGGATTCCTGATGGGAAGCAATTCATAAATGAAATAAATTATAAGTGGTCAGTACTATTAGCTTGAATAACTTTATTTTACTCAATGTGATGAATTTTCATTTCCACCCTTAATCAGTTTTAGTTCTAAATTTGTGCCTTTACAGTATTGTGTGGAGATGAAATATGGTGTCTTGCAATTAGGTTCTCTTCTTATTGACACTGTTGTGCCACTTGCTAGAATTTTTAAAGTGATTTGAGAATATTTTATTGACTATCCACAAATTCAGCTGATTTCTTACATAAATGGATAATCCTGGGGTAGGTGCTGAGTGTCTCTCCTGAAAACTGCCCCTCCCCCAGTCCTAAAGAGAGGTGGATCATTATCCTAGGTAAGATGTGCTGTGCATGGAGGCTGCCACCTTGGGCCCCTCTAGCAATCAGGATACACCTGAAGGTATTGTTAATGGTGCTATAGTTGGAGGTAATACCAGTGCTGTAGCACCTGAGCCCTTTCGCAGATGAGATAAAAATGAAGGTTGACTTTAGCAGGAAATGTGCTATGTACTTTTTTCATATGTAAGAAGTTTAATATTTGGTAGGAGTTACAGAAAATGTTTGTCCAGACATTTTAGACACAGCTATATCCTGAAGAGGAGCATTCTTGATGGTGATAATCTTGCATTAGATGCTTATGTATGGCAATCTATGCTTACCAGAAAAATTCAGTGACTACTTCTCATTTCAGGTTACGAGGACTATAATTATGGATATGGATACAGTCAGGATAACTCTGGCAATTATGGGTATGGTATGGCCACTTCAAACTCTTGGGAAATGCCTAATTCAGATACAGACATGAACTATAACGCATCCACTGGCACCAGTGCTGATGTAATAACAAAATTTAACAAGCGCTTAGATATGGTGTCTCATCTAGAAACTGACACGATGCAAGGAGGACATTATGGCTCAGGTGGAGACAGGTGAGTGTAGAGACAAAGGTGAAAAGTTTCAGTAATAGTTATAGATCAGGGCAGTTTGTGAAAGACATGTTGATCTAATGTGCTGTTGCCTAAGAGCTGTTCCCTTTGTTCTCTGACTGATAGTATTGCTCTTTGCTTCATATCTTTGCTGTTGCTTACAGAGCTGGGGTGGGGTGGGGAGGAGACAGAATTAGCCAAATTGTACTTCCTCTGCTTTAGCTTTGAAAATAAGGTGCTTGCACACATCTTTTAGTGAGGAAAGTTTGTTAATACTGTAACAGTTGATAAATTAATTGTAATGAAATATTTTGAAAGAATAGCAGGTTTTAGCAACCCCATATAGTTTTGGATAGGTCACTATTTTCACAGAGTGTAAGTCAGGTACCATCAACATTAATGGAATATGTGTTTAGCTGGTTACCATAACTTAAGTTTCTCTTACGATTTTGCTCCAGCCAACTGAAACAGAAAATAAGTAAATAGAGAATTCTGTAGTCTTTTCTCAGTACATTTCTCATCCCTAGAAGTCATTAATAAATTGCTTAAGTTATTGTTCATACATAAGGAAGTTCACTTTGGATTGTTGAAGTAAGTAGTGCTTATTGCTTTTAAGCTGGATATATGGTATAAAAAGTTGTCAGAAGTGTTTGCTTCACATTTATACCTGAGTTTTTAACAGTTTTAGAGACATTGATTCCCAGACAGTTAGTGCACTTCACTAGAATGGCTATATTTAGGGTTTTATTGGTTGACAGTCCTGTTTAATGGATGCATTTCTAGAGGACAGGTGAATGAACTACCGTATGTCTAAATAAATTGTATGTGTCATTCCCTCTGGAAAAGGTGTCAATGGGCCACTGTATTATACCTGTTTTGTGTACATTCATGCAGCTTAGTGGAATCAAAGCATAGTACTTTAACTGTAATGGGTAAATTATGCATAGCATTCTGTATTGCTTTTCTGTGTGTTGTCACTGTTTGTTTACCAGGTTCTAAAAGTAGCTTACAGTATCAGAGCATGTTGATATTTTTTTATTTTAAAATACCTTTGCTACTCCTTAATATTTATCTTACTGATATTGTGTCAGTTTTTAATTTATGACATTTTCATAAAAATAGAAGATGCAGGAGATTTACAGAAATCCTTAAGGGATTACATAGTATCAAATGTGGTTTTCGTAGTGTATGCTCTCGATTTGCACTCATTAAAACAGCATCTCTTGCCTAAGAAAGGTCATTGTTGTAGATAGTTTTGCCAAATAGTATTTCTGTGTTTAAACTACAGATTTCATGTGCTGGAATAGTTTTAAGTATAAAAGTTTAATCTCCACTTTGCAGATACTGACTCAGGTTGTCAGGCTCTGCTGAAGTTGCAACCCTGTGCACATTTGGAAGCCAGTGTGATGCATCTCCCTATTTTCAGTTCTATTATACTAGGTGACTATTAACCCAGCACTGTTAATTCTCACTTGAGAGGCCAGGTGAACATTAGAGACTAAATAGCAGGAAACTGAAATAGATTTACGGTATATTTTGGAAAACAATTTCATGGAAGGCTCAGCTACAACAGTGAGTAGCACTATGTTATAAATAGGCACAAGAGCTTTGGGTTGATAGATGGAATATTTGAGCCTACCCTGATAGCTTTTAGAATGACACTTTCTGTTCAGAGTTAGTTTTTAAAGTCTCCTCCTCAGCCATTGTTTCCTTTCCATGTCCTTGCTTTCAGATCCTAGATAAAAATCTTGACTGTTGATTTTTGCACTTGTGTCCTGTACTGGTTTATTAAGTGCAAAGTGACTTTGTTTTGGTCTGCCATAGCAATCGAAACAACATGCTGTCAGGAATAATGTGGATTTTGGCATTCAACTGCATCTTTGTCTCGGAGCCTCTGTACTGTTTTACATGCATAGTATGTACCTTAAATTTAAAGTTCTTCTGCAGCTTATGGAACATTCTTGTGAAATTGTGCTGGTTCAAAGCTCTCCTTTATAGAAACAAGTCAACTTGTTTGTCTCAGCCACTCATTATAGTGAGCATAGAAAATGGAATTGTAAGGTGTACTGTACTCACATATTTTGTCTGCACTGAGCTTTCCTGCAGGCAAAATGTCATGTATAAGCATCTCTTATTATATAGATGATTTCTGCTTTCTTTTCTTCTTACTAAAACCACTTTATTTCCCAAACTGCTAATAATTTGTGGGAACTGACCTTGCATCCAGTGACTTCATTTGTTTTGCATAGCCAAACACCTGAAGTGATTGGAGTGTGAAACCAGTAAAAGGAAAAAATTAATAATTTGTATGACCCCCCCAAATTGAAGATACGTTTGTCAGTCTGATCAGAGTGCTATGCTCTTTCTATGATTGACTGAGGCTAAACGGAACAAGAATTCTATGTAGCCTTATGTTGATTACCCTCTCTATGTCCTTCCCCACTGCTATAATGTCCAAGAGAATAACTCTCATACTGAGTTAAAACATCAGTTGAGCTTTGTTATTATCTTGACTCTAGAACAATTATGAGAGGTTGTTTCCTTTAATGTGACCTGTTTTACTGCCATTTTTGGCAGACACTTTAACATGGTGCTCTATATGCTACTGATTAGATTCCTTGCTTGCTGTGCAATTCTTGCAGGTATGATACATATGAGTCCTACGACTCAAGGCCTTCACTAAACGACCGTGATCTGTACAGATCCGGCTATGATTACAGTGAAGCTGAACATGACACCGACAATGCCTATGAAGGCCACTATGACAACTCCTATGGGAACCGCAGGGAGCAGTACCACAACAGAGCACGTGACAACTTTGGCCACCGGGGTCAGAACTGGGCCAGAGACAGGCGAAATAACAGACCCATGGCTTCTGCATATTCTGGGCGCATGGGCGGACAGTGGAATGAACCGCCAGTGCCAATGGGAGGACGGGGCCATGGCCCCAATAGGCCCCCATCCCTTTTCTCCCACAAACTATTCCCTGAATACAACATGTTCCAGGGAATGCGAAGTTTCTCTGGCAACATGCGCTTTGGAGGAGGCGGCATGAAACAACGAATGAGGAGAAACTGGAAAATGTGGGATGCAGATTTTAAAGTAAGTACCTATGATCTTCTCCCACCTGTTTTCTGCCCCATTTTTAGGGACATTGCCCAGCAAGAGAACTGCCTAGAACTGAGTGCAAAGGAGTCTGTTTTGTAATTTAAACTGTTTTATTATAGGGAACATTTTTCTTCTCTGTCTCTTACATCTGCTTGGCACATCTTTATTGTTCTTTAGGAATCTCATTGTCTTCAGTATGCTGCCTTAGCACTGAAAATATTAATCACTGGCTTTTAGTCATATCTAGGAAGTGTGACCTGGGATTCATTCGTTTGTTTCGTATAACATAGGTCAGGTCTTAGGTGTGCATGTCTGTACCTGTTGAAATGAGTTTTCTTGAGTGTAGAGAACTTAAAATGTGAATGAATGAACATTTCTTGGTTGGTGATAAGAGAACTCTTAGACTATGCATGTGAGTAAAAACAGTCTTTTCTTTCAATTCATAGAAAAAAAGAATAAAGAATGAGCCTACTGCTAATAAACGAAAACAGGCTAACAGTTCTGATGAGCCTGACAGTAAGGCAGCAAAAACTGATGGCTCTGACAACTCTGACTCTGATAATGGTAAGAGCAAGTCACTGAAGCCTCCTGCCTTTTCTTTTCATTGCACCTTAGTTAGCCATATTGAAACATTAAAAAAATTAAAAACTTTATTTAAACTGTAAGAAACAAATGATTACAGGAATATAATATAAAAGTAAGCTTCACATCCTAATTTGGTTGTTCAGGAAAAGGGTGCATCAAGACAACCAGATTTCCCTCATCAGTGCAGGCAGACAACTTTGTGTACCAGTACTAAGAGTATAAGAAATAAAATCCTTCCATATAGCATATAATTTTCAGGGTCTTCTGAGCCATTCGAGACCATTAAATAGTGGATAATCTCTGAAATTACTGTTTGTCTTCATGCATTTGTATCAAATGGTGTTTTTCACCATTGTGTTTTTAGGATTCTGATTGCAGTCCCAGTGTCCATGTTAACAGGTCTTTTGCGCATGAATTACAGAAACAGCCATCCTAGAGATTTAACTGAGAAACCTGGTGGGGCCATTACAATAACACTTTTACATATATTGGAATCTCCCTATAAATGTCAGTCCAAAATTTAGAAACCACTGGGCATTCCCACCAGAGATGGAAAAAGGTACCTCTGCCCCCACACAAGCGATCTGGCAAGAGTCCAGATATTCTAGAAATCTGTATCTGTGTCCGATAATGTGTGCTTTTTTAAAATTAATGTTAATTAAAACAAAACTTTTTGTGAAATATTTCAGGCTTGCAACCTTATACCCACTTAAAGGTAAAGGGACCCCTGGCCATTAGGTCCAGTCGTGACCGACTCTGGGGTTGCAGCGCTCATCTCGCATTATTGGCCAAGGGAGCCAGTGTACAGCTTCCAGGTCATGTGGCCAGTATGACAAAGCGCTTCTGGCAAACCAGAGCAGCACACGGAAACGCTGTTTACCTTCCCACTGTAGCGCTACCTATTTATCTACTTGCACTTTGATGTGCTTCCGAATTGCTAGGTTGGAAGGAGCTGGGACCGAGCAATGGGAGCTCACCCCGTCGCAGGGATTCGAACCGCCAACCTTCTGATCGGCAGGCCCTAGGCTCTATGGTTTAACCCACAGCGCCACTCGCGTCCCCTTATACCCACTTACCTGGGAGCAAATATAATTGAACTCAGTAGAACTTGCTTCTGAGAAGTCATATACTGTACAGTATAGGGTTGCACTGTTACAGTCATTTTATAGTCTGCATAGTTAGTTGATATGTTGTTCTTTTCAGAAGAGGGCCCTGAAGGAGAAGCTGCTGAGAAGGGTTCTAAAAATGTGAGTCTGAATTGAGTCTTGCTACAAAGATTTATAATCCCAGTGTTTTATACATATATGATAGGAACAAGAGTTACAAATGATGTCCTGCCATGCTTGCCTTTCTGTTTAGGGAGAGACCATGTACAGTTCCTTTTTTCTGTTGTTCAGAGAACAGAGACTAGAGGCTAGTGTGACTAGGTGATGAATGAATGTTTAAAGATCAAAGCTGACTCAAGGCACTGGTGCCCGAGGTGAACACAAGCTCATTCCCCAGCCTCACTTACAATAAGTAGTATAATAATTTAAATTGTTGATAATTGGCTCTCCTTTAATGATTCTCATGGTATGCAGATTGGGGTAACTCATTCACTTTGCTTTGTGTCAGGTCTGACACTGAGAAGACATAATTGGTGTTTCTTTTCATTTATTGAAGATTTAACGTATAGATCTATTACAAAATACATCTGCTTCCAAATAATCCTATATAATAAAGTCCCTGTGTCTCTGCGTCCAGATTCCGTGTGTCTCTGGGTTACTGTGCATGTGCCCCAGGGACACAGGGATTGGAGGCAGAGACAACCGCCGCTCCGCCAACCGCCACTCCGAAGCCCCGTCTCATGCTGGAGGTGCGCTGCGAGGCGGCGGGGGAGAGAAGCGCTCCTCCCCCCCGCCGCCTTGCCACGCACCGCCGGCATGGGATAGCGCTTCTTCAGCGAAGGCAAGCAGGCGAGCTGTCTGCCTGCTTGCCGTAGCCGAGGAAGTCGAAGCGGAAGCGGGCAATTTGGCTGGGGGACTGGCTTGGCGGCAGCGGGAAAAAGGGGAGGAATTCCTCCCCTTCTTCCCGCCACCGCCAAGCCAGTCCCGGAGCTGAAGTATGGCGCAGTGGGGTTTTTCGCCGTTTGCCTCCCCCTGGGGGGAAGGCAAACGGCGAAAAGCCCCTGCTGCGGGGTTGCTGGCTCTGTCAGGTGGGGGGGAGGGAGAAGCAGAAGATCCGATTGGTCTTCGGCTTCTCCCTCCCCCCGCCCAACAGAGCTGGCAAGCCCGGGATCTGTGCTTTCTGTCAGCAGTGGGGGGGGGGGAGAAGAACGAACGGAGAGAAAGGGCTGCTTTCTCTCCGTTTGTTCCTCTCCCCTCACCGGCGACAGAAAGGGCTGTCGGCGGCGGGGGGAGAGGAAGGAAAGAGGAGAAAGGGCTGCTTTCTCCTCCTTCGTTCCTGTCCCCCTGCCGCCGACAGCAAGGACAGGTCCCAGGGTTCGGAGAAGCGCTGCGCAAGCGCTTCTCCGAACCCCGGGATGTTCTAGCGCCCGTTATTGAACGGGCTGAAATACACTAGTTACTAACATAATCTATTATGTTGTGTTCAGATATAGGATATAGGATGGACAGAAAGTGTTAGTGTGCAAATAGAGAGTCAGCCCTGTATGGATTGAATTGCTAGCTATTCATTGTAGGTGATTGGGATTATGCCAGCTGACTCTGCTCCCATCCGATATTAGTGCATTGGATACCATGTTAAAATTGGGTTTTGTGTGCATACAGCTCAATATATGTAGGTCTGATTTGTGTAAATTGTGTTCCCCAAATGTGAGAGATCAGATCTGGCCTACATGCATAAGGCCCCCTACTGTAATATGGCATTCCCTGCACTGGTGTCAGGCAGATGTAGTGAGTAGGATGGATGCAGCAAAAGGGGGTTAGGCCAGCTGACACATTTCCCCACCTTTTAGCTATGTTTGTGTATGGCTAAGAACTTAAGAAGGCATAGAACAGGAGTGGCCCTCCAGATATTGGTGGACGAAAACGTACATCATCTCTGACCATTAGCCATGTGCCCTGAGGCTGATGGGATTTAAAATGCAAAAATGTTAGAAGAGCCAAAGGTTCCTTATCTCTGGCTTAGAGTTTGAGCATAGAGTTATAGTTTGATCAGTGCAGAACTGAACAGAATCCTATTTCAGTCCAAACTATCCAGATGTAGAGTTAGTGTCTATTTTCAAATTGTAATTGCAGCTCTTATGATTTTGAGAGGTTTCTTAGAACATGAAATTGTTAAATAAATTCTGATGCAGCTAAGGGTTTTTTCATTGCTCATTGTTGCAGAGAATTTAAAGGATACGCACAATCACAGCCTACTATATTGGTGTTTCTAGTAAATGGTAATTTTGTACTGTGGTTATGAACAGTGGCTGTTTTTTGCCTAAGCCCCAAATCATCTTGGTAGCTAGCAGCACCCCTGATTACTTGATGTAAAGGTTATTTCTACACGTGTTGTGACCTTGCCTGTAAGCAAGTGCAGCTCTATGCTTCAGTGTCTTTAATTACATTTTAGGAGGGAGAGGGAGAAGGAGGTGAAGATGAGGAAAGAAAAGGAGACTCTGAGAAAGGTAAGTTCAAATGTACATGCATTAGGGTACTTCTGGTGATTTATGTTATTTTTGGGACAAGATGTGTGGAATATTGTGCAATTTCTTTCTGGGAACTTGGTGTATAGAATAATCAAATCACCGTTTGTATCCTTTGAATAATTTGGTGTACTGATTAATTTTTTTCTTTTCCTTTTATATTTTTATTTTTCTTGTTTTGTATTTTTTCTTTTTAGTTTTGAATATTTGGATGTAATGTTTAATATATGCTTTCTTTGTAATTTTAAAAAATGCAATAAAGATTTTTTAAAAAGATGTGTGGAATATTGCAGGAGATACGCATTATTGTATTAGAGCCATTTTATAAACCATTGATAAATTCCAAGTTTGTTTTTACATGTTGGTTCAAATTGGTTTGGCCTGTACTACAACCTTTTGCTAAATCCAGTGTTTGGCACCCATGAGTTAGAAGCGGGGTCCAGGAACCCCACAAACTCATAACAATATAGAAGGAGGGGTTGCTGGTTTGTTTCTGTTCCTATTTTTTATTATATTTTTGTGTTGATGATACTGCAATTCTATTTTGTGGACAGCGCTGAGATCTTTGGGTATAGGGCAGTATACAAATGTAATAAATAAAAAATAATATAAACCGTAACACTTATACCTGGAATAACCTGAAGAGAATTACACTGTGTGGGATCAAGCTCAGAGTTCATCTAAACTGTAACTCACACTTTATTCTTTATCCAACGACCAGGCAGATTCATATTAAATATGTAGTTTACTTTCCAATTAACCTGTGATGCAAACTAAATGTTTTTCTTCTTATACAGACCATCACTGAACAATTGGTTTTGTGTACCCCACAGTTGTGTCTCCCAACAATTATATTTGTCTCAAAATTTTAAGTTGCAATTGTGCTTCCAACTCTGATTAAACTCCAGGAAACTAGCACTTTGTCTGTGAATTATTTTATGTATTCATTTAGAAAATTTACAGACTATTTTATTTTTTTAAAAAAACCTATTCAAGTGGTGTACAGATAAGTTATAGTATGGCTTCTTCATGGAAAGTAGTCTAGGAACCTGGAGCCCAATCTTACCCAGGAGTTCAGTAAGGTCCATGAGTAGGTATCCTTTAAAAATAAACTGATCTTATTCATGTAGGAGCTATGACCATTCAAGAAGAGATCAGTCAAATCAAGCGCAAATTGCAAGCTGGCAAGAAAACTCAAGAGAGGCAAAAAAAGAGGTATCGTGATCGGATGGTGGAAAGGTAAGCCTCCAGAAGAGTTTGGGGGTGTGCTTGGAGCTTGAGTGGCTTTGGGATAATGCTATGTGTTCTTGTGTTTCAAGGAAATTCCTTCACTATATATTAGTTCCTTCCCTATAGTAACATATGTAAAATAACTTTACCAACTTGCTCCCCCGGGAGGCAGTGATTACCACCAACATGGAGGGTGGGTTTAAAAGAGGACTGAGCAAATTCATGGAGGAGTTGGCGAGTGATAACTCCTAGCCACAGCTGGAGGCAGCAATGCTTCCAAATACCAGTTGCTGGAAACCACAGGAGGGGAGATTGCTCTTTTGCTTGAATCCCACTTGCTGGTTTCTCACAGGCATCTGGTTGGCCACTGTGAGAACAGGATGCTGCACTAGGTGGGCCACTGACCTGATCCAGCAGGCTATTCTCATGTCCAACAAGTTGTTGGAGGTTGCTGTTTCATGTTGTACTTTCAAAAGTTTATCAAAGGTGGTATAACATTTAAAAACAAGCAATTCTCTGTTTAAATAATAATAAGCCAATGCCCTTCCAGTGCTCTACATCACAGCTGTACTGAAGTTCTGTGCAGTCTTGGGGATTGCTGGTAGGGTTAGAACAAGAAGTTGGAGGGCTGATGGTCCCACGTATTCGCCAACAAAAGTTTCAGGATACATGGTTTGTAAAGAGTTCAATTGGGAATAAGACAGCAGTGTTGCCTATTCAAGCACACCTAGTGTAATGTAGTTCTTCGCTATAGTAAATTATATCAGCTTGACTACGACTACATAAAGGAAACCGCAAATTTTCAAATTACTGCCGTGCAGATAAAAAGATTTTTCTTTATTTGATATGTCTTAACAGGATTCAGTTTGTATGTTCGTTGTGCAAGTATCGCACTTTCTATGAGGATGAGATGACCAACCATTTGGAGAGCAAATTCCACAAGGAACACTTTGCATTTGTTGGAACCAAGCTGCCCCAGCAAACAGCTGACTTCCTCCAGGTAGGCCTTTTTCTTCTTCGAGCCTTCCATTTTCCTTCTGATATTAACATACAAAGCTAGATGTGGCACTTTGTTTCATTTTCCCCAATCCCTCCTTGTCATTTGATTTTTAATTATTTCAAGTGAGGCAAAAATGTACTTTTGGATGTCTATCAGAGTAGAAAACATCAGCCAATATCTATATCTCTCAGTTCATCTGTGCTGCTCTTGCATTTTTTAGTACACAACACATCCACACCATTACCTTAGCTCTTGCTTTTGAGAGAGATGGGGGAAAGGAAAGGAAGGCATAGCTTTGATTGTATAGTAATCCTAGCATGTTGTGCATTGGGCCGGGCCAGTATGGTATTATGCATTATTGAGTATTCATAAGCTTTTTTGCAACGCAGGAGTATGTTGCTAATAAAACAAAGAAGACAGAAGAACGCCGTAAAGCAATTGAAGATATTAATGCAGTTATACAACAGATCTACAAAGACCAAGATCTTACCCAAGGTAGGTGTCTTAAAATTCAGCTAAAAAGCAATACATATTGTTGTTTTCTTGGGTAAAAATATTCAGTTTTCATTCAGAAAAATAGGATAGAGGATAGGAAGCAATTCCGTAATGTTCTGTGTGAGAGAAAGATGTCCCTAAATTAACTTTGCTATTAGCTGAGATGGATATTGAATGCCCCCCCCCCCCAATTTTGGTCCTTTGTTACAGTTGGGGGTGTGTGTTTATGTGTGCAAAACAGTCATTGTGTGTACGGTAGGATAGGTACTTTTTTAGAGAGAGAATTTCCCCCAATGGTCCTGAGGAATGGAAGTCTGTTATTTCACCCTCCTAAATATTTTCCTGCTATCAAAGGTTTCCTATAGGAATCCTATGGCCCTCCACACGTTGCTGACAGTGTTTGCAACTCCCATTGTTCAGGTGCATTTTGCGACAGAGAATTTCATTAATGCAAGCAGTTTTTGAGCTCTGGGTACAGTACTTGTGCCTAAGATTTCAGATTAAAACTGCCACTACTGGAAGGAAAGGAGGACCTTTTTCTGCCTCTCCACTTCCAACCACTGCCTGGGACCCTCATAAGAATATTAGAGGGGCGGGCAGGAGAAGTATGGCTTTGTTTTTTGCAATCTTCAGAAGAGGACTAGACCATGTGAAAAACGAACATAAGATTTTAGCTGCAATTTATTAATTTTCAGCTTTGTATTCTTGTTAACAAGAAGCACACCTAGACACTCAGTTGTGGCGCCCATAACCTAGGTTTAAGGTGCCATTTAGCTCCCAGCTTTCATATCTCAGTTTCTAACACTGGTTGCTGAACTACAGTGCTCATAATCTCTCACCATTGACAATGGTGGCTGGGGCTGATGGGAGTTTGTGTTCCCACAGCAGATGGCCATAGGTTTTCCATACCCATACTACAGTCTGTAATATTTTGACTTTTTTTAACTTTTCTCAGACATTGGTATGGAACATTTTGTAAAAAAGGTGGAGGCTGCTCACTGTGTTGCTTGTGACCTCTTCATTCCGATGCAGTATGGAATAATCCAGAAACATCTGAAGTCCCTTGATCATAACCACAACCGCAGAGTAAGTGGATTTGTTGAATTAACTGTTCACCACAAAAACACATTGGAGAAGTTTGAACAATCCCTACATCATTCAACTTTAGAAAGGCTAAAGCAGATGAAGACTAAAGCAATTGAATAATTTAGGGGTTTTAATGCTTATTTTAACGTAAAAATACTTCAAAGAGCATGCTTAAGAGCAGGCATGTCAAACCTGCGGCCCTCCAGATGTTTTGGCCTACAACTCCCATAATCCCTAGCTAGCAGGACCAGTGGTTGGGGAAGATGGGAATTGTAGTCCAAAACATCTGGAGGGCCGCAGGTTTGACATGCCTGCTTAAGAGACTATAGTAACACACACACACACACACACACACACACACACACACACACCACACACTTAGTATACCTACTCTCCTGGCAGTAATATAGCCACTAATAGAATCCCATTATTTCCAATCAGTTCTTTGGCTGCAAATGTAGCTCCTGCTTGGTTTTGTTAAAATAAGGTGTGTATATCTTGCTTCATACAGTGGACATAGGTTGGGGAATCAATTAATCGCTGCACTCAGTACATGTCTCTTTCTTTTGTGTTACCCAGTGTTTACTGGGAGAGGTGGGGTGCACATGCCACAAACAGACTTACACTGTCAAATATAAATTTGCCCTTAGATGTTTGGTTGGATATTTAGGTCCGGAATTAACGGGGGATAGGGTCCAGTGGATTGACAGGTGAGAAAACAGGTTTTTTTCCTTCTCAGCTTCCATAGTCTACTCTAAGTCTAGAGAGGGGAACCTTTTTGTTTCCACAGGCCTGATCATTCTCAGGATCTGCCTTGCACACCAAATTTGACATGTCAAAATCAATTTTACTTGAGAAGTAGGAGGAGGTTAGTGAGTCTCCTTCCCACATTAAATAGTTCCTGATAAGAATGTGTGAAAAGTTACTGTACTTTGGAAGGCCTGTCTTGGTATAAATCAGGCACCCCCAAACTTCGGCCCTCCAGATGTTTTGGACTACAATTCCCATCTTCCCTGACCACTGGTCCTGCTATCTAGGGATCATGGGAGTTGTAGGCCAAAACATCTGGGGGGGCCGCAGTTTGGGGATGCCTGGTATAAATAATCATGAAATGTAGATACATTTTGTGCAGACCATTTATTTATGTATTTTGTCTTCTAGGCTATGATGGAACAGTCAAAAAAATCATCATTAGTAGTTGCAAGAAGTATTCTTAACAATAAACTTATCAGCAAGAAATTGGAACGATATTTGAAGGTAAAACGTATATACATAAGAACGGCCCACAGAGGGGTTATGGGCAGAATCCAAAGTGGCATGAGCGAACTTGATTCTTGCACTGTATAACTTCTTTCCTTCTACCTGGAGCCACCATGCATTCCTGAAATCTGCTCTAGAGCAGGGGTCCCCAAACTACGGCCCCCGGGCCGGATGCGGCCCAATCGGCCTTCCAATCCGGCCCGCGACGACCCCCGCCGCCCGCTGCCGCCGCCCGCTCTCACGGCGCGCGGCGCAGCGGCGATCTGAAAAATCGGCAAAAAATTGCCGAAAATCCTTTGTGCGCATGCGTACGGGCCTCTCCCGACCCGGAAGAGGTCATTTCTGGTGCACTTCCGGGTCGGGGGAGGCCCATACGCATGCGCACAAGCGATTTTCGCCGATTTTTTTTTCCGCCCGTGTGCGTGTGCGCATGCGCACGGGCGCGCACTCCCCCGCCCTCCGGCCCGCTGCGCGCGCACTCCCCTGCAGTCCGGCCCACCGCGCGGTCGGCGCGGCGGGCACCGGCCCGCCGCTCGGTAAGTCTGGGGACCCCTGCTCTAGAGGGTACTCCATGTACCCTCAAAATGTAAATTTTGAGCGTGCATGGAGGGCTTCAGGGAAGAAGTGTATAAGGTGAAGTCTGTTCCACTCACACACATGTTGGATACAACTTTTTTTTACTAACTTAAAAAGAGCCATATTGCTATGTTAACAATGGAAAAGCTTTTATTTTCTAATATTAACTGAGTTTTAATGTATTTTCCACTAACCTCCATTTTCTCTCTCTGCTTCATAGTGCACCCTCTCTTTTCTGTCCCTTACTATAAGGGCACTCTCTATTTCTAAGTCTTAACTTCTCTCTGCAGACCACTGCACCCATTCCTTTTTACATTTCCCCATCTGTACATGTCTGCACCTCCAACTTCTTAACTTCCCTATGTTTTCTTACTATGCAGTTCTCTGCATCTTACAGTGTTTTATTCTGTTTGGACCCAGTTTCTGTATACACTTTAAAAATTATCTCTCTCTGGTTTTGCTTTCTTTCCTATTGTGTCCCCCCTCAAAATACTTTATTGAGAGTGGCAGCAATAGCCCCGGGAAATCCAGCCTAGTGAAGGGTCCACAGATGCAGGTGGAACAATCAGCATGCTTAATATGCTGCAGCAGGCTTGAAAGATATCTCTGAAGCCAGGGAGAGGAAGTGTTATATAGGTATTCTCTCATTTCCAGTCCAATTTGGAAGGGTTTCAGTAGGTGTTATATGTTCTTGTAAAGATGTGGGAAAGGGCCACAAATGATGGGATGTGGAATTTCCCCAAGTAGCTGCAAATAGAGGGGAGGAGACCACAGTCAGTCTGTGAGCCGTACATTGGGCACACCTAGACTGTTCTCTATGGAGAGTTTTAACAACTTTTGCAAAATGAACAGTAATTGCTGTGTAAATGGCAAGATATTGTTTAACTCCTTATAAATTGATATGCACCCACCCATTGGAGTGGGATGACTTTTTAAATTTCTGTCACATCCTGGAGGTTAAAAGAAATGAGTTTTCTATTATACAAGCAATTCTTGTTTTCAGAAAGATTATTGAGACACTTGTTGGTTGAAATGCCATAGTCCCCCCCCCCCAAAAAATGATCAGGGATCTTTCACTTGTATCAGAGATTTGATTATATCTACTAATGAAAGAAAAGGAATGAAAGTGTCCTGTTTTCTTGTTACTTTCGTATTTGATTTTCTTCAGGTTCTGTAGTTTAAAGCTTACAAAAAATAAATAAATTAGTGCAATAGTCAAGGCCTTAGAATTATTTTTATGTGGTGCTTCACTCAACAACAAACTTGCTTACCCATCTATATATTATAGACTGCTCAGTTCCTTAAAGTGTGTGATATTTAATGCTGGGTGTCAGGTGGTTCTGATTTGTTTTGCAGGGGGAGAATCCTTTCACAGATGATCCTGAAGAGAAAGAGGAACATGAGGACGGTGAGGCAGGAACAAGTGGAAATATGGAGGAAGGAGCAGCTATAGGTGAAGAAAACAAGGTTGAAGAAGAAACTAAAGGTGGAGACAATCTGGCTGAGGAAGACGTAGTTGAAGAAGGTACTGCAGAAAACAAAGGAAATGATGATGAACCACCACCACCAGGACAAATGGAAGAGCAGAATTTGAACACATCCCAGGAATCATTTGCTGCTGAGCAGGAGCAAGAATATAATGAAGAAGACGACAAAGAAAAAGAAGAAAGAAAAGGATTCATACCTTCAGAGGATATGGAACCACCTGATGAGTGAACTTGCACAGAAGGCTGAAGCATTTTGAGACTCTGCATTAAAACTTTTTAAACCATAACTGTATTTGTGACACTACATGGCACGCAGCTTTGTTTCTCATTGACTACATTTTCACCTAGTTACAGCACTTGAAAGCCTTTATCTGTAAAGTGTTTTTGGAAATAGCTTTTTTTAACCAAATCTTCATTGTATTAGCTAGGTTTTGTGCAGTACAATTTTTAGGTGGCTTTATACTAGGAAAATACCCCCCCCCTTTGAGTAAATAACTCAAAACCAAATTGTGTTAATTGGCTTACAACTTTGGGGGGAGATAATTGTCCTCTAATTTTCTCTTCCCCCCCCCTTAACTTTGTATATAGTTGAATATGTTTTTGTTCCCTAGCCAGCCGTGTCTGGATATGTCAGTAGCAGAATTCTGGGTTTTAAATTCTGCACGATTGGAGTAACTTCCATGCAACTGTAGCATTCTTCTACTCTACCTTTTTACTTTTAATATGCAGAAGTAATACTTGGGGGTCAGCACAATAGTTTTTCCAGTGCTTTTATTTAAGGATGAATTCTTCTGGTGGATTGAGATAATATTAGGATTACCTGTACATGTGGGTTTTTGGAAGAAGCAGCCACATGAAGGATGTGCAGGAAGCCTCAAAAAGGGATAAATGCATCCCAGCACATTCGTAAAAGGCAATTCAGCATTGCTCCTTTTGAGTTTTGTCCTGATGTTGTTTAGGGGACATCATTTATGCTGCTTGCCTTAGATTGCTATTCTGTAAATGAAGGCTATGGTAGCCCATATGAAACATGAAGAGTGTTACAGAAACATTAAATATTCCCTTCAATGCAGTTCTTTGGCAGTTGTCTCATTCTAAATCACCCTACAATCTCAGCAACGTACTACTGCTTCATTGTGTGTGGGTGGGTGTGGATACGTGTGTGCTTTTTTTACTACAACCCAAGGTTTATTTTGCCCCATGAAGCAATAGTGCTACAACTACTACCTGCTCTTGTTCATCCTTCATTTATTATCGTGTGTTTCTCTTCAAGTACATGTGTGGTTCCTACAGTGAAAATCAAGTAGTGGACTGGACAAGGTTTTATGATCTTTTGTTTCTGCTTTCCTGCTACATCAAAGGAAAAGGGTGAGTGAAGTAATCTTTGCACCACAGGATGTAGGCCTTGCTGCCATACACCACTCCTGCTACATTAAGCCTTTGAAACACCTAGCATCTGGAGCTATATGGAAATAAATATTGCGAGTAGATTGCAAAAGTCATTACATTTAATCAACAGAAATAGAAATGTTGAAGGAGGCTTCAGAGTACAGCTTTTCTTTAGGAATGTGTAACGACTCAAGTGTTTAGAACAGTATGCTGTGTTTTGTACCTTATCAAGTCTTAGATGTTCCTGATAATGAATTAAATGAATATTGGGTGTACTGAAATTATAGAACTAAACTCTTTTCTACATATCTGAGCTGGCATCTTGAAATGAAGTGTCTGCTCTGCAAGTTAAGGAAATTTCTGCAACAGCTGTTAGGGAAGGATACTAAGTTTTAGAAGTATTATGGCAATCACTGATTGTGGTATAGGTTTCTAATCTTTAAGTAGTCATTGCTGCCTTCTTCAAGCCATTTTAGGTATTTGCCTAAATGATAATAGTACATGTTAGTAGCAAAAGTGTGAGTTGCACAAAAATGTTAACTGTAGTTAGGGACAGCGTTTCCCGTTCTGCTGCTTGAGGCAAAACTGGGAGTCCTGCCCTGCCACCCCACCACCTTTACCACTGGCACTAAATAGGTATCAGCTTTTCCACCCCCAGTGGGGCTGGGCACCACCTCAGGGGCTTCATCCACCTGAGGTGGCGGTTTCACCCCGCCTCATGGGTGGGCTGCGCCATACTGTGGTACCAACTTACTTTGTAGCCATCTTTTTATCAGCTGGTTAAACCCCAAAGGAGTGGTACTCATTTTAAAGCTTATATATACTTCTAAAAACTTCAGTAGCCCCATATGCATTCCATCTTCATTATTGCACTAACAGCCCACACATAAACATGCTTGCTTGTTTGGAAAGGGGTGGAATTCAATGTAGTGCTAAGAGGGATATGCATGCACAGAACGAGGTCTGCTCACACAAAAAGTCTCTTCCCTACACACACCTCCCCCTAAACCTGTTCTTTGGTTCCTCCCAACCTTCCAGAGCAGATTTGGGCGGGATGTGGCAGGAGAATGTCCTGTTGCACCAGCAGACCTCATCTGTGCATGCAACAACTCAGTGGAAACCTGCCGTAAGTCTCCGTAAGTGCAGTGGGACCTATTTTGGGGTAGATGTTTAGAGTTGCAGGCTCAGCATGGAGCTACCCACTGTGAGGTTGATACGAGTTCCTCATGTTTGTCTCACAACTCTAAAGCAGGGGGGGGGACATTTCGGGAGAAAACTGACAGGCGTGAGGTCTGGATGGCCTAGGGCAGGCATGTCAAACCTGCGGCCCTCCAGATGTTTTGGACTACAATTCCCATCTTCCCCAACCACTGGTCCTGCTAGCTAGGGATCATGGGAGTTGTAGGCCAAAACATCTGGAGGGCCGCAGGTTTGACATGCCTGGCCTAGGGTCAAATTAGGTATGATATTGAACATGTCTATTCTTCACACACCCACTCCCTGCAAAGCAAGTTGCAGCTTCAGGTGAAACAACACAGAAGGAAATGTTAAACAGAGCAAATCTCAAATTTAGCAGTTAATCAGTAAAAGCAAGAATAGAAGGGGATCCGGATCCTAAAACGTCTCTGCCATATTAGACCTTTAATTGGAGGCTTTTATGGTCTAACTTAATTCAAAGCCTGTTAAGCTGGAGTCTAAGGGGCATCTCTAGAGGTTCCACTGTTACTAAGATTTTGTGGGGATAGCTGGGCTATCAAGTGCTATCCTAGAAGGGTAGTAGAGGAAGTGGTGGTGGCAGCAATTATGGTGCTAAGTGCTTCATCTAGAGGAGGCTTTGTTGGGATTGAAGATCTGAGGAAGAGCCTTAGATTGTAAAATTATTAAAGGTTACCTGAATCCCTTATTAAACTTCATTCATTCATCACACTCCATTACTGCTATTTACTAGAGAAAAGGAGGATAGATTGGTCCTTTTTGGAAATGTAAGGGGGCAGCTAAAGCTCCAATCCTATACACACTTGTCCAAGTAAGTCCTATTGAACTTTGGTATCTACTCGGAAGTTAGCTCCACTATCAGATTTTACCGTACATTCTAGGCGCAGCTAGACAGTGAATTAAGGACGATGCCATAACATTATATCTCTTTAGAGGATGAATACCATTTCCTCACCCTATACCATACTCCTGGTTCTTCTCAGAAAACATGGAAAATATTTCTGACATTTAAGAATTTCACAGCAGGGAAAATTCCACCATGTATAGCTTCTTCCACTGCAACAGAGGTGGAAAACTACCTGGTGAAATTACCCAATCTATGTAATTCTTAAAAGCCTTTTAGTCTGGGCCTGGCACCTGTTTCTCTTTAGTATTGTTCATGATATCTGTACATGTCTGTTTCTTTCTCTTCAAATATGTACAAAGTAGCCTCCTGCTTGAATGTTACTGACTGTGTTGCTGTACCAAATGTCAATTTTGTACATCGGTTTTAGAATTCGTTATCCTTTGTCATGAATTATAGTGTTCTGTCTATATAAAACTAAACTAAATCAAGTTGTGATTGCCCGACAGTGATTTAAAAAATAGCCAGAACATTTGTTATAATTGCAGCTTTGCCATGCGTGTTGAATTTTGTAAAGCTGCTGCTGAATCTTGAAAGCAGTTATTGCTTTCACTGAACATGTGTACTTAGTAAACTGCAGGAAAAGCTAGACTCCATTTAGTGTTTCCCTGTGCAGAGAGTTTGCTATTTCTTTTCATAGAATTTAGTTCTCGTCTAGAGATCAACTTGTGTCTGAAGTGCCAGGTTCATTTTCGAGCAATTGGCTTGTGCATGCTCACAGCTAAAGTTCTAGGTCCTCATTCATTTTAACTGAAATTTCAGCTGCTTTTCCAAAAGAGATGAGCAAGGTCCATAGCAGCTGTCTAACCTACTTCCATATACAGTGGTGCCTCGCTAGACGAATTTAATTCGTTCCACGGGTCTTATAACGAAAAATTCGTCTAGCGAATCCCATAGGAATGCATTGAATTTTTTTTTATTTTTTTTTTGCCCATAGGAACGCATTAATTGAATTTCAATGCATTCCTATGGGAAACCGCGATTCGCTAGATGAATTTTTCGTAAAACGAATTCGTCTAGCGAGGCAACCTCCACTAGAAAAAACCTTTCGTTAAGCGGAAATTTCATTAAGCAGGGCATTCGTTAAGCGAGGCACCACTGTACAGCCTCCACTACTGCCTAGTGCAGCTTCTATCAATTTTAATTGCTATAGGGAACAAATCACACAATATTTTTTGTGCAAAAGAGCATACCTAGACATCCTGGATTGTACAAACATGGGGGCAAAAGTTAAGAGTCATATTCCTTGCTTCAGTCATTTTTGTCTCTGGCCCCACCTGCTCCTAGAATGTGGCCCACTGTCTGAAAAAGGCTCACCATGCCTGCTTTACAGGAGAAGTAGGGAGCTCCAAAACGACGACATAACTGAACAATGTACTTATCTCTTATTTATTTCTGCTGTTGCAAATAACAAATAAATGGCTGTTAATTTGTTCCCACATCATGCTCATCACTGAGGATGAATGTACTGATTTGCACAAAGTACACTGGACTGTGGGTGGAAAAAGCCAGGATTAAATGTTGAACCACTGATTATCAAGGATATCACAAACTATGATGCTTTTCTCTGTATAGTTGGGGGAATTGTGTTTCTTTAACAAGTTGGTTTTCACTATAGCTTTGCTGTGCTATCACAGATCTGCATTGTGCCAAATTCTGTAAGTACTGATACTGTTACCTCACAAATGAGTTAAACTGTAGGATTGCATCCCATGTTAGTGATGCTCTGTGCAGTCCCACTGAAATTTATGGGCAAGACTAACTTAGGGCCATAAATTACTGGGGTTCTACTCTGTGAAGAACTTGGATAGAACACAAATACTCCAGCTCAAGCTCACCATCAGGTCATTGTTAAGTGGTGGTGGAAAGGTTTAGCAGTCAAGTCCCATAATGTTTAGTGAGTGTGTCTCAAGATTAGGAAATATGTAGAGCAACAGCAGGTTTACAATCTTTGTGCCTGTAACAGCTGCATTATGGATAGTTTCTCTGTTGGAAATGAAAGAATGGCTGTGCTAGAGCACATGTTTTGCATGCAGAAGACCTCAGGATAAACACCTGCCCTTTCCAAGTAGTAGTACTGAAGAAATATTCCTGTCTGAAACCTGAAGATTTGTACTGGACAGGGCATATAACATATCTTCCTGTTCCCAAAACAGGAAAGAAGATTGAGAGAGGGTCTCTGCATCCTTGTAAAACACTTCAGCAATGTACAGCTATTTTTAAAAAAATAAAGTTCCACGCAGACCTCTTTTTCCCATTCTGTCAGAAATGGGTAGGCCAAGGGTAGTGGAACTGTCATAGAAATTAATGTAATTCCAAATAAAAGGTTACATCCGAGGCTCTCTTCCATTGCAGTGCTTTGAAATAGTTATGCCCTTTACCCACAGAAACTTGTCAGGGGAAAAATGCACCTTAGTGATAGAGAATCTACTATTATCAAAATACTATAAAACATATATTTATACTTCCATATGGATGGTGACCTATGCTGTATTGCATTAATTTGTATTTAAGGTGCCACAAGACTGTTTCGCCACAACAGAAAATCATGCCTATCCATCTGGAAAATAACATCTAGAAATTCAGCAGCTGCCTACCTGATTCCACGACAGCGAAAGGCTGCAGGAGTTAAACCAACCAGTCTTTTAACAAAGAGTATTGTCCTACTTTAGAGAGACATCATTTTTAAAGCACGATACCAAACGAGATTTTGCAACAAAAAAATCATTGCCTGCGAAAGGGACAGGAGTGTACCTCGCACCTATTTTTCATCTGCGACATGCATTTAAAAGCACAGGTGTCTGCTAGGGTGGTGGGGAAGTAAGTCACCCTCTTGCAGCTGCCTTCTTTTTTGTGTGCGAGCGAAGGGTTATTTCACAGCACCGCAACAAATGAGATCATCTCTCCGCGGCCACTTCATATCGGTTCATGAGACACCGCGTTGTTTTCTACCACCGTCGCCTCTTATCAATTTAAGCAGGAACCGGAAAATTCTCTTAACGAGCCATTTCAGTTGCTTTAAGAGGCCAGGCCAATGGGAAGGAATTTCACGCGGGGAGGCGGGAGTAGGAGCCGCTCACGGGAAACACGAATGGGCAGGATTTTGAGATCACAACCAATAGAAAGTCAAAAGTCCGCAAGAGGAGCCAATCCACGGTGGGCTCCAACGCCAGCGCAGTGAGGGTTACTCTGCGTGGTCGCAGGTTGACGGAGAGGGAAGCCATGGATCAGGGCTATGGTGAGAGCTGGCGCTGCAGGGGCGGGGGAAGGAACCGGGAAAGCCGGCAAACGCGGGTTAGGCTTCGCTCGGGATAGGGCTCTTTACCTCACCGTGGTGGCTTTTCGCACTGACTAGGCCTGGTGGCTCTCAACCACCTCCGCGAGACACGGGCGGTGTTGATTGGCCATCGGCGCTGCCCCTCTCTGAGATTGGCCTGGCGAATGGAGCTCCTCTTTCTAATCTCCACGGTCTGCGAGAAAGGCGGGACTTGGCCCTATTTCCGAAGACGACACAAAATGGCGTCAAGGCGCCCCCTTTCCTCTGCGCCAGCGCGCGGTTCCTGCACCCCATTCTTCTGCGCGGGGTGGTGCCTCTTCCCCTCCTCCCCCGTGGGTGGGGGTTTTACTTTCGTAGCTTGCCAGCCTGCCCCCTCCTCCAGACACCCGCAGCTTCCTGGGCTTAGCGCTTGGCCCATATACTGTGGAGAAGTCGGTTCTACATCTCTATTAAGAGTTGACAACATCTTCCCCCTCCCTGGCAGGGCTCCTGTGTCTTTAACGGCTCTGCCACCCCTGTAGGTAGCAAGTGAATCCTTTTCCTGCTATGCCGTCGACGCCAGGGGAAGCGTCCGCCTGTTAAAAGGCCTGTGCAACTGTAGCTAGTCACTCACTGTCAATAGGCTTTATCTTCCATGAATTTATCTCGTTGTTGTTTTTAAGCCACCCAAGTTCGCAGCCATCTCTTCTTTCCCATGGAAGTGCCTTCCATCGTTTTAACTATGTGAATAAGTACTTCTTTTTGTCTGTCCTGAATCTTCCAACATTCAGCTTCATTGGACGTCCATGAGTTCTAAAGTTACGAAAGAGGGAGAAAAACTTTTCTATTCCCTTTCTTCATGCCATACGTAATTTTATAAGCTTGTATCATGTCAACTCTTAATCATTGTTTCCCTAAACTAAAATTTCCCAAATGTTCCTAAAGTTGCAATCTTTCACTCCATCCCTTAATTATTTTGGTTGCCTTTTCTGAACCTTTTCCAAATCTACAATATCGTTTTTTGAGATGAGGCAACCAGAACTGTACACTGTATTCCAAAGGCAGTCACACCATAGATTTGTATAAAACAGCATTATGGGGTGGTAGTTTTACTTTTAGTTCCTTTCCTAATTTTGTTGGATTCAACAGGGTGTGCATACAGTCTGGTATCTGCAGAATGTGCAACGGGCAGGGTCTGAAGATTAGGGGTGATTTACTGTGAATATGATAATTTTGTCATCTTTAAATGTGAAACGAAACCCCTAGCTTAGTGGTATGTCTGAACTGGGAGCTGTGGTTTGTTTTGCTCCAAACAAGCCACTGTCTTCACCCACAGTTTGTCCCTGGCTTACTGATCATACTGTAGTTTGTTTCCCTTGTGTGCTGGAGAAGGCAGGCAAAATGGATAAGATTGGTGCTTTCACAGGAAACCACTAACTACTGTAAATTGGCATGTTTGAGTAGTCACATTTTCACTCAAATTGCAGCTGCTGTATGTGAAAGTAGTTAACAGAAAGTGTCTGGGAGGGGAGAAGTTAATGTGCGTTTCTGTGAGTCAATGAGTCAATATTTCTCTTACAGGTTATAGTTCCTGGGGTACTGAGGCCACCAGTACTCAAGGTAAGTCATGATCTCCTAAAATAAAAAGTTTAGAAAATAAACCTTAACCTTAAGAATGTTGTGTAAGCTCAGGCCTAAAAAATGTCAGGCTGCTGCGAAGGAATCAGGACTCAGAGATGTGGAGAATAGGAAAGTAGAAACATTTATTTATTGCAGGCTTGCAACAAACAAAATAGCAATAGGACACAGCAAGTTGGGATCCCAAAAAGCTGGCCCTGAACACAATTTCCCTTTGACCTTTATACTCTAGGGCCAGTCCCAACAGCATAAAACATCTAATTAGGTTGGCCAGTTTAGAACAAAGAGCTACCAATGAACGTGGTCAAGGCCCATTCCGTTTATCATTTATGAACAATATTACCCCATCCTAGATTAAGTCACCCCTGAACCAAATTTGGGGCATCCGGGATTACTACATGCTATACAATCCATATAAGGCACATCCAGGGGTTACAGTGACCCAGTAAATTGCGAAAAGATGTACTTTTATCCCAGATTCTAGTATCCTGCTAGAAAAGGATGCACCTCTGTCCCAGATTCTTACATTCAGCATCTTATGAGGCAAACCTCAAAAAAAAAAAACCCCTCTGTGTGAGCTCACGCCTGAGTCCAGCTGCCACAGAGAGAAGCCAGGTGGTTTCCAACATAGGTGCATTCCCATTCCAAATACAGTTACAATTATTGATGCAATTACAATTAAACTTTGGTAAATATTAGAAAGCAACATAATACATAAAAAGATACATAAAAGATACTTCATCAATGCATATACAATCATTTGCCACACAGCGTGGAAATACATAGCCCACTTCTTGAAACATCCGTCCTTATCTAATGTTCTTGAAACATCCATCTAATGTTCCAGGCGTCCTGCCAAATGTAAAGACAAGACATACTGGACAAGAGCATAAGAGCATTCTTATACCAGGTGGTGTATATGTAAACAAGGAAAACTTACTGTCATAGAACCAGCCTCTCAGCATCTCTAGTAGGCAAAAGAGAAGACAGAGAAGATGATTTTAAGAAGGCATTGACTTACAGTGGTGCCTCGCTTAACGATTGCCCTGCTTAACGAAATTTCCGCTTAACGAAAGGATTTTTCGAGCGGAGGTTGCCTCGCTAGACGAATGCGTTTTCGTCTAGCGAATCGCGGTTTCCCATAGGAATGCATTGAAATTCAATTAATGCGTTCCTATGGGCAAAAAACAATTCGAAAAAAATTCAATGCATTCCTATGGGACTCGCTAGACGAATTTTTTCGTTATAAGAAAAGACCCGTGGAACGAATTAAATTCGTCTAGCGAGGCACCACTGTATACCAGAAATACAGACATGGCTCATTTCCGGCAGTTATGTACCTGAAAAGTATAGGCCCGTACCTGGAGGCCTACACTCACTCACATCAGTTGAGCATAAGTATGTATATAAATAAATATGCTTATCTTAAGCATGGGTCACAAATAATATTTTTTAAAGGTCCTGAGCAGCCTTGAACTTCTACTCTGGGGACCGTATTTTGAGAGGATTTTATTTTGTATAGGGCATGTCCAATGGTTTTAGCTATTTGTGCAACTACTGTAATTTCCCCTTACCTCCCCCTCTGCAGCCCCCATGCACTCCTGAAATCTGCTCCAGAGGGTTGGGTGATTCTAGAATAGATTGAGAGGTGTGGGTAGAGGAGAGGAAGGGGAAGTCCTCTGGTATGATGGTGGATATTGCCTATATACCTATCTGCACTTAACTCTTTAACTCATCACTTCTGTTTTATTGTCTTGCTGTCAAATAACTAAGTCATTGAAAATTGTTTTAATTTGCTTGCCTTATGAACATCAAGTGAAAGAACTTAATCTGTGTTGTGTTAACATTGCTTTGATTGACGTGTTTAATGTAAAAGTAAACTTTTGTCTCTTTAAAAGGTGGCTATTCAACAAATCCAGCAAGTTGGCAAGGTATGGGTTTTACTTGCAGTACTATCTTAAGTATTTTGCCAGTTTGTTTTCAGAATTAACAAGAATAAATGACTGGAACATTTAGAGGCATTATATAAGTTACCGGTAGTATTTGAATTTGCATCACTCCTCCTAAAGCCAAACTTGGCTCCAGAGTTCCAAAAACTTTGTAGCCAAAAAAGGGCCAGTGAGTATCAGCATGCTTAGGGGAACCCATAAGTTTGCAAAAGCACAGACATGTTTAAAAAATCAAAACAATCTGGGTGGATCCCTCAAAAGGCCCAGTGATGGCTGAGCATGCTTAGTAGTTACATAATCTTAATTGTTGGCTGTGGGGATTGGAGGAAGAGGGAATGGAAGTGGCTAAGGAAGGGAGGCTTCAAAACTGGCAGGAATGCAAGAGAGGCTAACCGAGAGAGAAGGGAAGTTTAGTAGGAATTTGGGAGAGTGGAAGCTGAGCATTATATTTATACTTACCCCCCCCCAATTCCCCTTCTTTCCCTTCTACGTCCAGTGGATGGAGAGAAAGGGGTGGAGGAAGAGATAAGGGACCCCTGACCATTAGGTCCAGTCATGACCGACTCTGGGGTTGCGGCACTCATCTCGCATTATTGGCCGAGGGAGCCGGCGTACAGCTTCCAGGTCATGTGGCCAGCATGACAAAGCCGCTTCTGGCGAACCAGAGCAGCACAGAGCAGGAAACACCGTTTACCTTCCTGCTGTAGTGGTACCTATTTATCTACTTGCACTTTGAAGTGCTTTCGAACTGCTAGGTTGGCAGGAGCTGGGACCGAGCAACGGGAGCTCACCCCGTCATGGGGATTCGAACCGCCGACCTTCTGATCGGCAAGCTCTAGGCTCTGTGGTTTAACCCACAGCGCCACAAAAACAGCACAAAGAACCATTTCATTGTAAACCAGGGAATAACCTATTCACACATTGAAAAATTATTCTTAATTAGACCCAGGGTTAGAAACGAGAGCCTCTCATAGAAATCATTGGAGAAATCCAATATTTTAATATAGCTGCTAATTGACAAATGAAGCAAAGTTGAAGGGAGAACAGGAGGCAGAAAGTTACAAGAGGAGAAAATGAGAGCCCATGGTGGGGCAGTGGTGGGGAGCAGAAGGGGGACAGTGAGGGGGCCTTGGCCTCTTCTGAGGAAATCGGAACTTTAGGCAGTCCTGGGTATGTTTCTGTCCTGATGAGAATATATAATCAGGTACTATTCTTCCACAAATTAACCCCTTCAATCCTGAGCAAACAGTCTCATCAGCCACAAACTCAGGTGAAACACATACACACTGAAATAATCTGCAGAATTTTGCTGCAGGATTCAACTTGTAGTATATAAAACAATGTGTGATACAGGTCTTGTAGTGTTTTTAACTTTTATACTGCTCTTCTTTCAAGGAACATGAGGTAGGTTAAATTTGCTTTTATAGAAGAAAAATGATAATAACAACACACCTAAAATCTTCACCTCTTGAATTGATCTAACCAGAGTGGGCACATAACTAAAGCAATGATCTCCTGCAACGATTTTGCAAAGTTTTTTGCAGATAAAGTCGCTCAGGTTTGGGAAGAGGTAGACTCCACCGTGGGAGCAGGGCCGGGGCGGGAGAGTGCTAGAGTCCTGTCTAGTCTAGTTGCGTGGGATCAATTCCAATCTGTTACCTCCGAGGATGTGGACAGGCTGCTTGGACGAGTGAAACCAACCACCTGCTTCCTTGATCCTTGCCCATCCTGGCTTATAAAAGCTAGCCGGGAATGGCTAGGCGATGGGCTTCGCAGGTTGGTGAATGCTTCTCTCTGTGAGGGAGCCTTCCCAGACCTGCTAAAAGAGGCGGTTATTAAACCGCTTCTTAAAAAAACATCTTTAGATACGGCCAACTATCGCCCAGTCTCAAATCTTCCATTCTTGGGCAAGGTGATTGAGCAAGTGGTTGCTGAACAACTCCAGGCACGCCTGGGAGAAGTGGACTATTTGGATCCCTTCCAGTCAGGATTTAGGCCTCATCATGGGACTGAAACTGCCTTGGTCACACTGGTTGATGATCTTCGGCTGGCTAGGGACAAAGTTGATAGCTCTTTCCTAGTTCTGCTGGATCTCTCAGCGGCTTTTGACACCATCGACCATAACATCCTTCTGGACCGTCTAGAGGGGTTGGGAGCTGGGCGGGACTGTCATACAGTGGTTCCGCTCCTTCTTCCTGGGCCGTGTTCAGAAAGTGGTGGGGGGGGATGAGTGTTCGGACCCCTGGGCTCTCACTAGTGGGGTGCCTCAGGGCTCTGTCCTCTCCCCCATGCTTTTTAACATCTACATGCGGCCGCTGGGAGAGATCATCAGGGGGTTTGGGCTGGGTGTTCATCAGTATGCGGATGATACCCAGCTCTACCTCTCTTTCAATCAGAACCAGTGAAGGTCCTGTGTGAGTGCCTGGAGGCGGTTGAAGGATGGATGGCGGCTAACAGATTGAGGTTGAATCCTGACAAGACAGAAGTACTGTTTGTGGGGAACAGGAGGCGGGCAGGTGTGGAGGACTCCCTGGTCCTGAATGGGGTAACTGTGCCCCTGAAGGACCAGGTACGCAGCCTGGGAGTCATTTTGGACTCACAGCTGTCCATGGAGGCGCAGGTCAATTATGTGTCCAGGGCAGCTGTCTATCAGCTCCATCTGGTACGCAGGCTGAGACCCTACCTGCCTGCAGGCTGTCTCGCCAGAGTGGTGCATGCTCTAGTTATCTCCCGCTTGGACTACTGCAATGCGCTCTATGTGGGGCTACCTTTGAAGGTGATCCAGAAACTACAACTAATCCAGAATGCGGCAGCTAGACTGGTGACTGGGAGTGGCCGCCAAGACCACATAACACCGGTCTTGAAAGACCTACATTGGCTCCCAGTACGTTTCCGAGCACAGTTCAAAGTGTTGGTGCTGACCTTTAAAGCCCTAAATGGCCTCGGTCCAGTATACCTGAAGGAGTGTCTCCACACCCATCATTCATCCCGGACACTGAGTTCCAGTACCGAGGGCCTTCTGGCAGTTCCCTCGTTGCGAGAAGCCAAGTTGCAGGGAACCAGGCAGAGGGCCTTCTCTGTGGTGGCGCCCGCCCTGTGGAACGCCCTCCCATCAGATGTCAAAGAGAAAAATAGCTACCAAAATTTTAGAAGACATCTGAATGCAGCCCTGTTTAAGGAGGCTTTTAATGTTTAATAGATTATTTTATTTCATTTTTCTGTTGTAAGCCGCCCAGAGTAGCTGGGGAAACCCAGCCAGATGGGCGGGGCATAAATAAATAAATAATTAAATAATAACAATAATTATTATTATTATTTATTATTATTTATTATAATATAATAACTCTTCATTGGTCTTGTGGCAGTGGACAGTGATGGCCTATTAATGTTTGTATCTGAAAGTGTTTTTCAAGTGTGTATGAGTGTTGGCTTTGGTGACGGTTTCCATAGATAAGATCGACACTTGAAACTCAGAGCCCCCCTTTTTACTGTACTATTGTATTTCCTTTTTTCCAGGCTATGAAGGCTATGATTATTACAGTGCCCAAACCAGTAGCTCTACTACACCTGCCCCATACAATTATGATACTGCCAGTGTTGCTGCAACTACCTGGGACACTTCTAAAACTACCGACATGACAATGAGTGATGAGATGGGCTCTCGAATGCCAGTTGTAAATTACAGTACTGGGGCAGTGGGCACAGAAAACTCTGACTCCATTATATCAAAAATAAACCAGCGTCTGGATATGCTGTCAAAGGAAGGCAGCGGTGGTCCTGGGGAAGGCATGGAAGATCAGGGAAGGTAAAGTAAAAATTCTCATCTCTGAAAAATGTATTTCTAGTTCTCAATTGAACTTTAATTCATTAAAAACAAGAATTGATAGAACAATATTCATTACTTGATATGTAGTTGGTAGCTTAACATTGGTACCGTTAAACAAATGCTATAGTTTCTGATGACAAAGCTTTCATGCAAGAGAAGGCAACCTGTTGAAGAGAAGGTCTGCTGCCTTCTCTTGTTGAGGCATCAGCTATCAGATGTGTGCCACAAGAGATTTTCAAACAGGGTTTTCATAATAGTGCCTTGAAACCACATAGAAAATACATGCTATATGACTTGCATAATTTTTAAGGGTCCCTGACTGTCTAACAAGGCTGTTGTTTTCTTCTACTTCTGTTGTAGAATGTGTTGCTCCTTATTCCAGTACAGTGAACATATAAAGCTGTTTTATGCAGGGTCAGATGCTTGATCTATCTAGTTCAGTGTTGTCTTCTCTGAATAGGAGCAGCTCTCCAGGCTCTTTGGTAAAGGTCATTCTCAGTGCTGTTACTTGTATTTTTTTACCTGGAGATGCCAAACTTTGGAACCTTCTGCATGCAAAGCATGTACTCCACCACTTAAGTTATTTCCCTTTCTTTGTAGAGAAGCAAATAAACTTTCAGAGGGCCTCCAGCATAGGTTTTATCTGTGCCAAGTCTGTTCAGACTACCTGTCAAGTCCTCTATAACTACTGACTGAATTCTTTGCTTGTAATACAGCTCTTTCAGATTTGAGTCTTATGAGTCCTATGACTCTAGAGCATCAGTGCCTGATCGTGACCTGTACAGAACCACCTATGACTATAATGAAGTTGGATCAGATCGGAATGATTCCTTTGGAGGCCGCTATGATAATGTTGGTGACCGCAGAGATCAGCCCCGCAACAGAGGAAACAACTATGGCTTTGCCAGAGGGAGGGCCCAGAATCGAGGGCACCTAAACACTTTCAATCGTGACCACTTCATGCCATCAAGTACAGAACGGATGTCTGCACAATGGAATGAGATGAATTACATGGGTGGAAGGAACATGGAAGGGCCTGGACCCAACCGGCCTCCATCACTATTTTCCCAAGCACTCGTCCCAGAGTATAGAGATTATGGTGATTATGGAGACTATGGAGACTATGGCAACTATGGGGATTATGATTACGGCATGATGGGAATGCAAGGAATGGGAATGGGAAGGTTTCCTGGGAACATGCCCTATGGCTTCAACAGATCACGTGGCAGAGTAAGTTTAGCCACTAACCTTAGGAACTCTTACATTTATAGCTGTTTCAGTAGTTGTAAATCGTCAGATTGGTTCAGTGATTAACAACAAGATGGTCTTATTTTTATGTAGGATGTTTAATATAACACCATTTATTTATTTATTTATATTTTTCATTGCAATAATTGGAAGTGATATTGACAGAATAGTGATGTTTTTGTTTTATTGGAACTAAGATGAAATGCTTGAAAAAATGCCTGCTTGTGAGGTAGCGAAAAATGGGTGTTCCTTGGGTGCATGGGTTGGGCTATATTCTTTACTAAGGAAATGCATGAAATGTATTTTTGTTGAAGAGGACATTTATAGCAGGAAACTAATGCATTCTGGGGTTCCTGGCAGGTGCTGACAAACTGGCCAAGCATGTATTGCTCTCTTTTTTCTTTCTAGCCAAAGAGGAGACCATTCCGTGGTCGTTTTGGTGGGCATTCAGATTTTGAAAGTGGATTACGCAAACGGAAGCATTCCCAAAGTGGAGATGAACCAGACAGCAAACAGACAAAGATAGAAAGTGAAAGAGATTACTCTGACAATGGTGACAATGGTAATGTTTTGATTTTGTTACACTAGGGACTAGTATCCTGTTTTCTCATCCTTTGCTTTGCTACCAACCTATTTGTCTTCTAATTATTTATTAAATAGGTCATTATAAATCCTACTTCTTTGATGTGCTACTATAAAATATAGTACCATTACAATTCACCAAATAAATAAAGGACCTGCATCTCAAGATGGAGAAGAGTTGGGAAGTGTATGCTAGCAAGTAAATTTCTCAGCAAATGGGAACCAGACTTCCATTTTAAATGATCCCAGAAGAGTGCTATGTTTAGACTGTAAAATAAAATGAACTTTTCACAGTAGTTGAATGGTGTCTTGTATATTGACAGATAATGGTGAAGGAGAGGACAAATCAGGAGATGAAAGAGATAAAGGTGTAAGTAACTTTTTCAAAAGTATCTGGATTTTCAGAAGTGATCATTTAAAGTGATGAATGTTTTGGATTACTGACATTCTAATGCAGCATATTTTACATCGAACTTTTAAGAGATGTAGAATTAATTACTTTGTGTAATCCCTCTCTCTTTTTTTAAAGGAGCATGAGAGAAGCAATGAAGATCTAAAGAGGAAAGGTAGGGTTTAATTCATTTGGCAGGCCTATATTCACTTCCCACTTGGTTTAATCCGAGTGGAAACTCATGCTCTAGAGCAGATTATGGGGGCACATGAGGGATTGTGGAGTGGGTAGGAATTCCATTCTGATCTTCTATGTAGGCCATTACAGTGGTACCTCGGGTTACAAACAGTCCTGCTTATGAATGCTTTGGGTTACGAACTTCACAAACCCAGAAGTAGGTGTCCCGGGTTGTGAACTTTGCCCCGGAATATGAATGCAATCCGGGGCCACGGGAGGCCTATGTAGGGAATGCGCGCCCCAGGTTAAGAACGCTTTGGGTTAAGAACGGACTTCCAGAACGAATAAAGTTTGTAACCCGAGGTACCACTGTAGATGCAACTGGCTAAAATTTATTTGAACTCAAAAACTTGTAACATCAATATTAACGCCTTAGGGGAGATAGTATTGTAGCATTCATGTATCTTCCTTAGAAGGAGTGACTGACCAGATGTCTCTGAAAACTGAAAATATTACCTAAGATCTTCAGCTTTATTTTTTTCCCTTTTAGTTTTCTTGCCAATATTCAACAAATTAGTGATAATTCCTGTTTTAAAGCCATCTAAAGCTGATAGTCATCACTGCATCATGTGACATTGAATTCTATAATATATTAATTGGGTAAATAAATACTATACTCTAAAATCTACTCTTTTCAGTCCCAAGCTCTAGCTCTAGCATTATCTGCATATTATGAGCTTGTTTTTGTAACTTAGTATGGATGAGTGAGGGTTCCAGAAGAAGAGAGCATGGCTGCTGGACTCCTCACCTGGTCGTCTTCTGCTGTGCTGCCCTGAGCTAAGCTATAGTTTGCCCTAGTGTATCATCTGAACCTGGGCTTGTGGTTTGCAAGGTGTAAACCTAAGAACAAATCTTTATTACAGTTTGCGCTTCATATGGAGCAAGGCAAACCACAAGGCTGAGTTTGGACAACATTCTAAGCTGGACCATGGCTTAGGCCTGTGCAGTGCAGCAGCAGCAAAGTGGCTGAAACCACCTCTCATATAATCGTAGAGTTGGAAGGGACCCCAAGGGTCATCTTGTCCAACCCCCTACAATGCAGGAATCTCAGCTAATACATCCATGACAGAGATAGAGACCCTGTAGACAGTACATTCACACTATGCCCATTGGTTAGCTTAGTTTGAAGTAGGCCTATGTAAACTGCCATCCCTCTGAACTTTTAATTCCTTTTATTTGCTAAATACCTTTAACTCTTTAGCTTTCCCCAGCTTTGTAGGGGATTCAGCTCTTGATCATGGATGCTCATTCCTTTACCTTCCGCAGTTTTGATACCGTTTTTGAGATGAGTCAAAAACATTCCTTTAAATATGGCCTTGTTGCAAACTTGAATAATACTCTTGATTCTTACTATGTTCAGTACATCCATAATAATTTGATATCGTTTGCCCTTTACATTGCTGCAGCTCATTGAGTTGATTCTTCCAGGAGCTTTCCACAAGAACTCCAAGATCTGTTTTGGATAGTCACAGACAATTTTGACTTCCTCTTGTGAAGATACCCTTTTTAAAATTAAGTGTGCATCACTTTGCACTTAACACTGAATTTCACATGCCATTTTGCTGTTTGTTCATTGTCCAGTAACCAATTTCCGTTCCGTGGGCCATTTGTTTAGCTTGATAGAAACATAAAGAAAGATATTAGTGAAATGTATACCGGTAGGTATACCCAGATGTTTCAGCACATCTCCGATGTATTTCTTAAGTTATAGTGTATGTTGTATTGTTGAAACATACATTACTATTTTTGATACTACATTGTTTCAATTTTCTGCTTCTGTTACTGTTTGTTTATTATAACATATTTATTATGTATCTCTTGTCTTCCTAAGAAGCTCAGAGAGAAATGTTAGTGTCCATTCAACCTGTGATTGAGATTGACTTGTCCAAGGCAACCCAGTGAACTTCAGAGTTGACTAGGGATATGAGCTTGACTGTTCCCCACACCACCTTCTTCCACTGCACTAGCTAAGAACCATTCAGAGGACTGACATAAGCGTGAAGACCAGGGGTCCCCAGACTACGGCCCGCGGGCCAGATGCGGCCCAATTGACCTCCCAATCTGGCCCGTGACGACCCCCGCTGCCCGCTCTTGCGGCGCGCTGCGCGGCGGCACCATTCCAGATCTGAAAAAAATCGCCGAAAATCGTTTCTGCGTATGGGCCTCTCCCGACCCAGAAGAGGTCATTTCCGGTGCACTTCCGGGTCGGGGGAGGTGCACTTCCGGGTCGGGGGAGGCCCATACGCATGCGCACAAACAATTTTCGGCGATTTTTTCGGCCTGGAAGCACGCCACCGCGCCAGTAAATGGGTGTGCACATGCGCACTGGCGCACACTCCCCCACCCTCCGGCCCACTGCGTGCACACTCCCCCGCCCTCCGGCCCGCCGCGCGATCGGCGCAGCGGGCACCAGCCCAAAGGCGGGTAAGTCTGGGGACCCCTGGGGACGACTAATAGAAAGCAGTTTCACTGTGGCAGTATTTCTTATGAGAATAGCCCTCATGCTTATGTTGTATATCATGGAGGAGGCTATGGCTGTGTTGGAAAAGTGCAATTTAATGAATAATGTAAATAATATTTGTGAATTACACTTGCCTTATGAAACACTGATAGAGGTAAATGCTTTTTATTGCCCTCACATGGTAGATTCTTAATTGACCTTTAGAAAAGCAAGTCAAGGAAAGAGGAGAGAGGGGATTAGAAGTAAAATATTTTCATCCCATGACATTGTAATGCAGATGAACGTTAGTTCTTAAAGAACTGTCTTAAATTTAACTTTCTGTAGCATCTGGTGATGGCATTGATGATGATGAGTCAAAACAAAGAAAAGAGAAGCAGAGGCAGAGGGATCGAATGCGTGATCGTGCTATGGACAGGTAACTGAACAGATCAGAACTCTTACATCTTTAAACATCTTTGGCTTAAAATTCATTTTCACTTAAATTCCTGCTTCATACATGAAATTAAACCCACATTATATCTAGCCTTTCAAAATATGGTTGCAGTAATTGAGAACATTCTGTTGTTTCTCCAGGAATATTCACTAAAGTTTATTGGGCTGTCTCTTTATTTTATTTCTACTACTGTACCAATCTACAAAAGTAATTTTTTTGCTGCCACACTGCAAGTTTGCTTTCCAGCTCAAGGAAAACAAATGGCTCTTGCTATGTAAAATTTAGTTTCATACATTGTCTTTTAAATTGCTAATAAAATGTACAAATAGTAACAATGTGAAAATATAGTTGTGAACTGTTGTTTTGGGCTACCTCATTGAAAAGGTAGTGTAGAAATTAATAATTTAATCAAAATAATGATTGCTTAATGGTAGCCAGCTGAGGTTCTATAGGACTTGCCCATGCCAGTGTTTTATGTGACTCCTCTTTCCTCCTTTACCCACTTCCAAAATTCTGTATTTATGAAAATGTAAATACTTCATCTTGCATCCCATACATGTCTACAAGGCTGATTATATCTTTTGGTTGTTTCCAGATTAAGTAGGCTTGCTCAACACATTTTTTCCTGCTGCCTCCCTTCCAAAAAAAAAACCTTGTCCATAGAACTTAGGAGGGCCTATCAAACTGTGGACTATTTCCTCTGAGACTGCAGTTGTTGTTGTTGGTATCCATCTGTCTCAAGGGGGGGAAACTTGTAGGGCAGTGTATATGAAAGTCCCAGACAACAAGTCCTCCCTCTCAGCATAGGGGCAGGGGAATTACCCTATTTTGGGAAGAGAAATTTTGAACTCTTCCAGCAGAAGATTCTTACAATTTTATGGTGATTTCCCCCCTTCTCACTGCCATTTTGGGCACAGCCCACAATGTTTGGTAGATCAACCCAACAGTCTAAAGATTTGGGGGAGGGAGTTGTAAGAGGGAGGAGGGGGAAGGCAAGTACAGTTGTGCAAGCTTGCCTCCCAGTTTAATGCATTAAAATTATATAAATGAAAGGTTGATAGTTAAGACAATGTGGATTGGGTTTATTTAATATTTTAGATGACAACCTTGATTACATTCTGAATAGGAACCTTATAAGCATTGTTGTGCTAGCTAGAAGGCTTGAAATACCTTTGCATTGAAAGTGTCATCACCAATTAATGTCTGGCATATGGTATCAAAGGCCTTGGAAACTAACTTTAATGGACAAGCTCATGAAACATGCCTGCCTCTTTTTGGCCAACCATATACTGACATTTTCATTAAAAACTATCTATTCATAACTTATGCCAATGTTCAACATTTCCACAACCTCATGAGTTCTGGTCAGATGTTTTATCATCACTTCATAGTTACTCCAGTACGGTATAATCTTAACTATTTTTTTGCCTTACTCCTGGATCTTTATTGTTTCTGTTTTTCTGTTTGTACCCTTGTTGCCTCTGTTATATCTTGGCCCCCAGTATGTACTTACATTCTTTCCTGTTAATATTACTCTACTCAAAACCAGTAAAGTTAACTAACTAAAATATATATGGTTGGAAGCATGAGTTGCTTTTTCTATCAAGTAAAGAGATCACCTCCAGAGGCCTCTGCTTCATTGCAATGGCTTGAGGGCAAATATTTATCTCATGATGGGAGCAATGCCAGCCAGCTGAGAATTGATATGGAATGCTACTCATTATTGATCCAGAGAAGATTCCAACGAATAGTTAGCAGAGCAAAAACTTAAACACGTTGCAGGATTCCCAAAAAAGTAGACCGAAGGCAATTGTCTTTTATCCAGCAGAGCTTTGCTGCTACTGAAGGCAAATGCACATAATGGTCACAAATCCAATACATTCAGGATTGGCACTGTCCATAAGAAATCCAGTTGCAGCAGACTTAACTTAAACTTACAATAACTTATAATAAGTCTACAACCTTAACTCTAAGCATACTACCTACAGAATACCAGACCAGAAGGAAGAGAGATAGAAAGTGAAACCCAGGCTCCTTCTGGCTTTACTATTGTAGTCAGCATGACCTTGACCAGGGGTCCCCAAACTAAGGCCCGGGGGCCGGGTGCGGCCCAATCGCCATCTAAATCCAGCCCGCGGACAGTCCGGGAATCAGCATGTTTTTACATGAGTAGAATGTGTCCTTTTATTTAAACTTCATCTCTGGGTTATTTGTGGGGCATAGGAATTCGTTCATATTATTTTTCAAAATATAGCCCGGCCCCCCACAAGGTCTGAGGGACAGTGGACCGGCCCCCTGCTGAAAAAGTTTGCTGACCCCTGACCTTGACTGAAAGAGATAACAGTACCAGTTTAAGCTAGCTGTACTCAGCTTCTCTGAAGGAACAACCCAAACAACCTGAACCTTCTGTTTGTTTGTTTTACACAGAGACCCTCTTGAATTAAGTAGAATAGGAAAGATCTCTACACATCAGATCAATACTTTCTGCACTAAGAAACGCAATTGTACACTGCCCTGTGTACTGCCTGGCGAATCCTAGTTTCTAATGCTATATGCAAATATATGTAATTCTGTAATACAGGCAAATACTCTTCTTGAAGGCTAATTGGTTATATCAACTAATATTGCATTTCAGTATTTCCATAATTGTGTTTGTGTGTTTGTGGTTTATAAGGATGGCACTTCAGTTTGAGAAACTTTAAAACTGTATTGCCTAGAGTAGTTTTGTCAAGGCAAGTCCCCCCCCCCAAAAAAAATTCTCCTTTCCATGTGTGTGTGGCCTGGAGGCATGGGTAGAGGGAAAAGAATGGTTGATGGATTACATGAATCAAGCAGGGGTGTGAAGGATGTCCAGAAGGTTTCATGTCTTATGCTGTTTTATAAAACTTGGTTTAAATGTATGGTTTAAATGTATAGTGTATGGAAACCCGTGTTGATAGAACCTAAGAATTACAACACTCTGGTGTTGTGTGATGAAAACTTACATTGTTAATGTTGTGATATTGCTGTTATAAGATAATTTCAAAACATTAGTAAACTCCAGATGAAAATAGATTATAGCAAAGTTATGCATAGTTTGCTATAATAAACAGTGCAACCGTAGATTGAAGCAGCAAAGGAATCTGGTAAACAGAAAGTTTCTTAGGTTCTGTTAGGACAGTAGTTGAGTTTATGGTATTTATTTTTCATGTATTGAATTTCATAAATAATGTGTATTAAAAATCAAATTCAATGCCTTCCTTTAGAATCCAGTTTGCTTGCTCTGTATGTAAATTCCGAAGCTTTGATGATGAAGAAATGGAGAAGCATCTACAGAGCAAATTTCACAAGGAGGTCCTGCAATACATTGGGACCAAACTGCCTGACAAGACTGTAGAATTCCTGCAGGTATGCTTATTTGGGATTTTAAGTTGTGATCAAAAACAACTATTAGGTAACTTAACTGCTTCTGCTATCCAGTAATTGGGATTAATGCCCAAAGAATTGCTAGTGGTTATTCTTGTAAGTTTTTCTTAAACTAGGTATTTTGTCAAGTTACTGTCAAGTAATTTGTTACATGCAGCATGCTTCTAGATAGCAGTGTCTAACTGGTTGGTCGTTAGGACTTTCAGCTGATGAGTCCCACCGAAACGTGTAAAGGAAAGATTGAAACAGAACTGTTAAGAAGCAGTTACCCAGCGAACTACATAGTGATTGGAGATCACTAATCTGAGTGATTACTGTATGGTTCCAATGTCACCTCTAGCTGGACTTTTTACTCAGTTTTGGAGACAGTGACTTAACTGATTACTCATATTTTCTCGCTTACAATCCCCAGAAATATATAGTGAACAGAAATAAGAAAATTGGGAAGCGCCGACAAGAGCTAACAGAGAAGGATGGTACAAAACAAAAACCTGATCCTTTCAAAGGTAAGTGGAACACTATTAAGAATTCTCAACCCACCACCTAGAAAGTACAGTGCAGAAATCTCAACTAAAGCATCCATGACAAATGGCCATACAAACTCTGCTTAAAAATCTCCAATGAAGGCAAGTCCGCCACCTTCTGATGGAGTAGGTAGGCTGTTAACTGTTGCTGTGAGGAAGAGAGTACCCAGTTGTTAAGAGCAGAGATGTTTCAACCAAAAAACAAGGTAATAATAATAATATAATGATACATTTTATTTATACTCCGCCCTTCCCAGCCAAGACCAGGCTCAGGGCGGCTAACACCAAAAATGAAACAATTAATTAAGATACAACTTAAAAACAAGATTAAATACAACATTAAAATTAAAATGCAGCCTCATATGGAAGGAAAAAGAGAAAGTGGGGGAGGGGATCAAGTTGGTTCCAGGCCAAAGGCCAGGCGGAACAACTCTGTCTTACAGGCCCTGTGGAAAGAAATCAAGTCCCACAGGGCCCTGGTCTCATGAGACAGAGCGTTCCACCAGGTCAGGGTCAGTGCTGAAAAGGCCCTGGCTCTAGTTGAGGCTAATCTAACTTCCTTTGGGCCCGGGACCTCTAGGGTGTTACTATTTATGGACCTTAAGGTCCTCCGCAGGGCATACCAGGAGAGGTGGTGCCGTAAGTACGAGGGTCCTAGGCCTATAGCCATTGCTGTAATAATTCCCCCTATATTTGGGTCATGTTGCGCTAGGATCTTATAGGGACAGACAAGCTAATGCTTGTGAGGAGTTTTGTGGTAGCAGCTGGGTTTTTTTAATGACATGACCATTATTGCTGTAGTGAGTTTTCTGCATTGGCCATTGAATTATCTTCTAGTTTCTATGACTAACTGTTTCTTAGTTTGTATGCTTAAAATGATTAATGTAGCCAATTGGTGGGAATGGTGTCAAAACAACTGCTTGAGAAATAACATACTACAGCATTTTAATAGTTTATGTTCAGTTGTGATGCATCTAATTTGTGTTTGTACCATTTCAGGAATTGGCCAGGAGCACTTTTTTAAAAAGATAGATGCAGCTCATTGTATGGCTTGTGATATGCTAATTCCTGCACAACATCATCTTCTCCAGAGACACCTGAGGTCTGTTGATCACAACAGGAATCGCAGAGTAAGCAGTATTAGTATTTTCTTTATGATTGATTAATGAAGTGCAATGATTTAGAAAGCAGTCCATGTGTGGAAGTCCCAGAAACTGCATGGGGCTTACTCGCTAGTGTGTTTAGTAATGCAGGCTTTGAAATTCTTAGATTGAATGCTATTCCATACCTGACACTTTTTTCAAATCTGGGATTTGCTTCTCAATTGCAATTGAAAACTTATTTATGAAGGCATGATTAACCTGCTTTTTGGTTGCTAATACATGATAGTATAGTATAGGTAGAATATATTTCTTTGCAGTTTTTCATTCACAAAAATGGCAAAGCAGCTTACAAACAGTAAATAACAATAACATAATGAAAAATCACAATAGCAACATAAACCATATAGAATAATGAACAAATCATCAGTAAAACAATTACAAACCATCAATAAAACATTTACAATCCATAAAACACTTAAGAAAACAACTCAAAAAATAAGCTAAACAGCACGATTACAGTGGTACCTCGACTTATGAATGCCTCGACTTCTGAAAGTTTCGACTTCTGAAGTCCACTAACCTGGAAGTATTTTTGTTGCGCGTGCGTTCTGCGCATGTGCAGAAGCGGGGTGCATGGTCTGCACATGCGCAAAATCGCGCTTTGCGCGTGCGCAAAATGAACGCTTCGACTTCCAAAGTGCACCGCGGAACGGATCGCCTTCGTAAGTCTGGGTACCACTGTACTACAAAAAGCATATTATAGGATTCACAGCATTCATAATCTATAAAACAATATTAGCAACATTAGCAAAATAGCAATTAAAAGTAATCTTAGGACTGATTAATTCATATACACCCTCACCACCTCCATGACTCATAATCTTCCACTCTATTCAGTTCACTAAAGGACACATAAACGTAATGCCTTTGGGAGCAACTCCATTCTGAAGGCTCTTAGAGCTGGAGGGTGGGGCAAGGCATTGCCTGATGGCCGTCATAAAGTTTCTCTCCCTTTTTTCCGCCTATGTCTGGGACTCAACCTAAGTTATTTCACTATATAGGAAAAGCAAGTGCAGGTGATTTGTATGCCTTCTGGGTGAGTCATGGCTCTTAGCTTAAGGCCATGAGTATCTCTTTTCCAAAAATGAAAACTATCGGACCACTTTTGTGAGGTTTCAGCAAAGTATTCTTTTATGTGCACTCTACTTTTAAAAAGTACAAATAATATGCATGGTTTTTCCAGTTCGAGAGATCATAATATGACACCTGTAGCTACAAAAGAGAACTTCAATAAAGTATGAGTATGGGTAAAGTTACTGTGCTTGATTTTTCCCTATAGTCCCTGAAAGACTTAAGTCTGTGATAGGGCTAGGAACAGGGATAGGGCTAAGTGATAGGCAGAATAGAGAAATACATAGGCTACATAGACTACACCTACATTTGATAAATGCTTGAATAGTTTGATGACACATGTGTAACTTGCCATGTTAAAATTGAAACTTGGATATAATGGCTTCTACTTCGGCCTGAAGGAAAATTTAGCCAACATATCTTCATTGTGTAGGAAGAGAAGGTGCAAATTGGTTCTGTTCTTATGCAGTATGTATTGAAGTTTCCCTTATGAAATATCAGTACAGTAAAGTCAGCACCATTAAATCTAAACAGTTGGATAAAAGCACTATAGAAACTTCGTATCAGTTTTGATTACACTTCTGATAGTGAAATAAGCCCACTTTGGCAGTAAAGATGCCCAAATAAATCTACTAGTTCATATAAAGCATATCATTTCCTGTCCTATGCTCATTTTTTATAAACTTCCATCATTTTGATTACCTTGTGTTAGATCCAGAGTTGTCCTTCTGTTCATGGAAGCTATTCCATTTGTTGAAGGGACTGCAATCCAGCAGAAACCACTGCTGGAGGAAGAACTGGGGTTGGTTGTTGTTGTTGTTGTTTTTAATTTTCTGGAAAGACTCCAAATCTAGAACAAAACCCTAGCTCCAGCATTACGTAAGTTGAAAATGCCTAGGCAGAAGCATCACCAGGAAGTCTATGGCAAGAGCTTTTCACTGACCCTATTTACTCTTAAGTATTTTTTCTTTTACAAAGTCTTGAGTGCATAGTGGCACAAAAGTGATGGCTGTAAAATAAGGAAGATAACCAGAATTGCAGCATGTTTATTTTGTATTTAGGCATCATATTGACTTGTGTTTCTACACTTCCTAGATGGCAGCTGAACATTTCAAGAAGGCTAGTTTCCACGTAGCTAAGAGTGTTTTGAATAGCAAGCACATTGTGAAAATGCTAGAAAAGTACCTCAAGGTAAGTAAGCAGGATATTTTGTGTGTAGTCCTGCTTTTTCACAGAGCAAGAGCGCAGGAGCTTCAGCCTGGCCTCAACAGAGCATTACAGTAATATTGCTGAGTGTGCTGCATGTGTCTTTTCACATAAGATGGAGGGAAGCAAAGTTATTTCTTTGCTTTCTTATGCATAATCTGAACCTTGAGTAGTGTCTTCCTCTGTAGCATTCACTCCCACTCCTCCCAGATGTGTTGGATACTCATACTAGCAGACACTGGCTGTATTCACACATTACACTAAACTGTAGTTAAAGGCTTACAATGAATGCATGTACAGGTCTCATTCACTTCTTCCCGAGCAGTGCAAGCAGAAGCGAGAAATGGCAGTCCCTGGTTTAGCATTATGTCCAAACCTGGGGTCATGGTTTATTTCACTGCAAACAAATCATGATTAAGGAACCAAGAACAAACCTTGGATTCACATTGATTTGCTTGAAGTGAAACAAACCACAATCCCAGTTTCAGGCATAATGCTAAACTAGGGATCTGCATTTTTATGGCAAACCATTTACTGTGGCTTACTGTGATGTGTTAACGTGGCCAGTATATAACAAATTTCTAGCTGCTTACAACTAGATTAATTAGCAAAATAAATGCTATCCTCAGGCTACCCTCTGCTAACGATGTAAAATATAGCTGTGTTGAGGGGGAGCATTGTGCCCTAAGCACTGCTTGAAAATTAATCTGGTTAGTTGAGAAAAAGCATTTTTTTCTTGCTCACAGCATGGAATGGACTTTCTTGAGTAGAAAGATAATGCTGAAAATGAGTTTTCAGTTTTCATGTTAAAGAAAATAAACTTGGGAACATCATCCAAAGTCAAAGCAAATTTTTGTTAGTCCCAATGTTATTCCAGATATGACTTGTGGGAGAAAGTTGACTTCAGGTGATCTGATCTCAACTGTTGGGCAGTGCATGACATGAGTGAGACAGGGCCTCTCCAAAATATTTTGCTATGGCTCTGTAAATCAAACTAGCCTTTTACCCTGCTGAGCATGGAAAAGACGCCACTTATCTCCAAAGCAGGGGTGTGACGAGCCAAAAATGGGAAGAGTGGTAGCCTAGATGAGTATTTGCAGGTCATGTGGAGACTCCTGTGTGACCATTGAGGGTTTGCTGATGTAGCATACATGGTCATATGTAATTGGTGAGTTCCACTTTTGATAGGAAAACCTGCAGCCATCTGACCAGGTGAAGATGAAAAGAAACAAGTTTGGCTGCTCCTATACCTGGGAATCCAGGAGTATCCCAAGATTCAACAGGACCCTCTCATGGCAAGCATAACTAATGGGGGAGCAGATATTGTCATTTCCTCTACATGTCCGCTCTGTCCCTATGGCAACACTTCGGTCTTAACCAGACTGAGTTTCTGCCAATTAACTAGTCTCTGCTAGGCAGACACTAGAAAAACTGAGACTCTGCTCTCTGGGTCCAGTGAAAAAAATTAAGCTGAGCACATCAGCTTGAAGTTGACACTGATGGCCTATTTACTGAGGCTGTGTTCCCCCAGCGGCCTCTCATACACGTTGAACAAGAGGGGTGACAGAATAAACCCTGCGTAGCTCGCATGAGAGAGCCCTTGGGGCAGATGAGCAGTTGCCCAGTGCCACCCTCTGGGATCTCTCGGAGGAAAAAATGGAACCACTCAAGCGCAACTCCGTCTACCCCTGCTAGGGTCCGCAGGTGCCTCAGCAACACCTCATGATCAACAGTATCAAAGGCTGCCGACAGGTCTAACAGAATCAGCATGGACACCTGAACTTTGTCCATCAGCAGGAGGAGATCTTCGACCCACCCAGCACAGTCTCCGTACCATACCCAGGTGCAAAACCAGGCTGAGAGGGGTGAAGGAAATCTGAGGATTCCAGGTAATGCCAGAGCTGCCCCATCAAAAATCTTCTCAGCACCTTCCCCAAGAAAGAAAGGCTGGAGGCAGGGTGATGCAGTTGGCATCAAGAAATTATTCTTGAACATCGGCATATTACTTCCTCCCTTAAAGGATGCTGGCACCTTGCCCTTCCTGAGGAAGCTTTTGACTTTGAATCCCCACCCCTTTAACTGGCGATTAATGGACACATCCAAATCGCGGGGTAGAGCCTAGAGCTCTGAAACCACAGAACATCAGTGAATAAAGCTGGTTGGCTGATTTTCAGTCAAAGAAGATGGCGCTACTTGTCTTTCACCTGCATGGATCTTCTTTCATGGAGGCAGTTAGTCTCTCAACTGGGTCATAAAATATAAATGTTTAGTTGCTAGGTGCAGAAATCCTTGGCAATACTGTATCTGGCCCAATTTTTGTGGGTTGGAACTGCATGGATATAGATGGAAAAGCAGGACCCCAGAAGAGAACTTGGAACTCATGTGTCTCATGAGTATTGGGGTTCAGAAATTGTCACTTTCATTTGATCAGGATAAGGGCTAGATTTCTGTATTGGCATGCTGCCTTTCTGTTGTACATCAGTTGCAGGTCAGCCACGAGTGATCCACAAAAGCAGGGTGGGGTGAGGGAGAGAATGGTTTTAACCCCCGTACATGACAGGCATTGGTTTTGAGAATCAACAGAACAACACTAGTGTGTCTGCTGTTTCCATATTGTGTTTCCTTTAATAAAGAACAGAAATTCTAGCAAGAGCAAAAGAGCACTGGCCCTGATATGGTCAGTGAGAAGCCATGACCTCAGTCTGAATGAGTTTAGTGTGACTGCTGTATGAGTGGTTCCCAGTACAGTCATCCCTTAGGTTTCTTGGACACAAAGAGTGTTCTGCTTAATGAGATCACAAAAATGTATGAGTACCCATCATTGGTTTATAGCCATATGTCAGCATGTAGACTTGCTAGTGTTGAATAGTGTGGTAAGAGAGCTGAGCACTTCATAGCTGTGATGTAACTGGGTGTTTCCTAAAAACAGTTTCTGCCTCTAAGCTGAAGGCTAAAAAGGTGTGTTGAAAATTATTTAAGATTCCACTGGATTTTTCTGTTGTGGAATTACATCTCTTGATGCTACAACAAATATACTGCAGCAAAGTGCATTCCAATCTTACTCCTGTGAGGCAGACACATTGTCAGCTTTCCAAATAGTACCATAGGCTTTAGGGTGCTGGCAGGCACATGTGAAAGAATTTAGCAAAAATGTAGTCTGTTAAGTAGTTTGAGGCAAGAAAGGCTATTGTGCTTTGAAGTGAGGGTGCTCAAATTTCAATCACTCAGTTGCAGACTTCTGCATTCTAGGTATGAGGCTGTCTAAGGGAAGTTCAGACAATTTTGTGAGTCAATAATAATATGCTTCTTCCCTTTGTCAGGGTGATGACCCATTTACAGATGAAAACATTGACCAAGATGTTGTTGACTCTGGAGCCTTAGAGGGAGCAGAAGGTGAAAAGTCTACAGAAAGTGCTGCAGTAGAGAGAAAAGAGAGTGCTGCAGATGAGATCACAACCACGGAAGTCAGTGAAACTGCTAAAGCAGAAGGGGATGAGAGAGCTTGCTCTACTATAATCTTTTCTGAAGATAAATCTGCGGAGGAGCAGGAGCAGGAAAAAGAGAGAATCAAGCCAGTAGGAACAACAGAAGGACTGTCTGCCCATCCTCAAAGAAGCCTTGAAGTGAGAGCAGCAGAAAGCCAAGTGGAGGAACAAGAGCATTTGGAGATGGGAGAAGGGAACTCCACTGAAATGGCAACAGCTGAAAATAGTGACATCAAGGAAGAACCAGTTATTGTAGCAAATGCAGAGCTGCCATAGGAATGACCATATAAATGATTGTATAAATTGATTGTTTGAAGATGATTTTGTCTGGCTTAGCTGTATAATCTCTCCCCACATACACCCTGGGGGGGGGATCTTATGTCAGTGCAGTACCTGTATGTGCATTTCTAGAGTGCTGCCAATTTTGTTATTGATTTGAAGAAAGGAATTCATCTATTCTGTTACGGAAGCAGTCTTGTGCTTCATTGTTGTATGGAGAATGAGAAGTCTAATTCACTTTTAGGTTGGAGGGTGTGCAGAAGGCTGTATATTCTCCAAGAAAGATTTGGTGACTTATTCATTGTGGAATGAACAACACTATTTGAAAAAAACAAACAAACACCAAAGTTGTTAATCATTCCGCTCCTCCCAGCTGTTCATTTTTCAGTATTGAAGGAATATAGCTTAATTTGGAAATGAAATTTCCCCTCTTTATGAAGGTGTAGATTAGTTAAGTCTGTGTGTTTTTGCTTGTGAAAATGTTTGCTCATTTAAGTTCTTAAAGAAAAGACTTGCTGCCTTGAAAACTGTTACTTCCTTTATCTAGTTTGCAATATTGCATGAAAATAGCATCTGTAACTTGTTTTTAAGCACCAAGATGATTGTGTGTCACACTGGGGTTATCGTTTCTACTGAGCACTATTTCAGATTTTCTGGATAGCAAGCTGCAACTTGTACATTATGCTGCTACAGAGGCATAGCCTAAAGGAGAAAAGTCATACCACCACTGAATCTCCATCCTCATAATAAAAATCACAAATGTATCATTTATGGAGTGAATTGCCAAATACTGCCCTGCGAGTATTGAAGCAGTACCAAGACCAGCAAAATAAAAGCAGATTTGTGAGTGTTAGGATTGATGTGCATAGTATAAAGCTTTAAGAGTGAAATGGAGCACTATTTTTAAAGAAAACAACAACCCCAGTATTTTGTCTTAGCAGTTAAATAAACTTCTGAAACTGAAAACTAGTATCTTACATTTAGTTGGCTCCAAAATATGTGCTGTCTAACAGTGTGGTCACATTATTGCTCATATGCTCTTCTAACTGACTGCTGTCTAGGACACACATCCCACACATGCTAATGCTAGAGCTGCTATACAAGGGAAATAAATTATCTCTGCTGTGTGGTTGAAGGAGAGGAATAAATATTAATTCCAGTTTCTATATCAAAAGCATTCATTGATAATCAGGGTGAGCAGTGAGGTAGTCGGGCTTGTGGCTGATACCAAAGGTTCCATACCAGGGATCGTTAGGAAATTAGTTGAAAATAAAACTGCAACCACACTTTGAGTACTGCATACAGTTCTGGTTTCCTCATTTCAAGATATTATAGAGCTGGGAAAAGTTCAGAAAAGGACAACCAAAATTATCCAAGTCCAAAAGTTACAGCATTCAGGGCTTTTTAGTTTAGAGAAAAGCTGGGGTATGATTTAGGTGTATAAGATTATGCATAGTGTGGAGAAGGTTGGCAGAAAGTTTATCATCATACTAGAATCCAGGGTCTCCTTATGAAGTTATAATGGAAGATTCAGTACAGAAAAAAATAATTGTGCTTCATACAGCACAAATAACTGGAACTTGCTCCCACAAGATGGAGTGATGATCTCCCCCATGGATGGCTTTAAAAGAGAATATGACACATTCAACTGAATATCCCACTCTTTTGATTTGATACTACTTGGAAGTTATCTTTCCATTGACACTTGGTGGCAGAGCACATGTTTTCGCACACACAACAGCCCAGATTCAATCCCTGGTATTTCCAGTTAAATGGTTCAGTCTCAGCCAAGGCTCTGGAGGGCTGCTGCAAATCAGGAGGCAGCACAGTACTACATGGACAAATAGTTTGACCTGGTATAAGGAAGCTTCCTATATGAATATTGATACCATTATTTTTAATTCATGCAACTTCCCATTCTTACATTTCACCACAAATTGTTCTTTTTCAATCAGCACTTTAATGGTTTATCACTGAATAAAATGAACGGTAACAATGGAAAGTTTGCATGAAGGACTTGCCAATTAATACATGACAATCAGGTTGAGATAGAAGAGTGAGCAATCCTCTCTTAAGTAGCTGCAGCAGTCTAGTAATCGGTCAATTCCCACTTCACATTAAGGAGTAGTAATTCCTGCCCCATATTCAGGGCAGCTTTTGCATCTATAACAAAATCATCTTTCTAGTTACAGGTAGGTGTTGGTCTGAAGTAGCGGAAACAAAATAAATTCCTTCCAGTAGCATCTTAGAGACCAACTAAGTTTGTCATTTCTATAATGACAATGACAAACTTAGTTGTCTCTAAGGTGCTACTGGAAGGATTTTTTTTTATTTTGTTTCAAAATCATCTTTGTGCAGTTGAACCTTGAACAGTAGACATTCTCATAGCAGGTTATACAGGTTAAAACAGGTCCCTGCCAAAACAGCTGGTACTCTACTGAGACTAAGCTTGCCTGTGCAGATACAGTACATGATTGGCATGCCTGGGATGAACCATTACTTGTTCCCCCTCTCTTTCCTACCTCATTAATGTATGCATTCCTATCTAATCCACCACCACTGTGTTTCTGAGTAGACATGACAGTCCTCTTATTTGTACACTCGGGTACAAATAAATTAATGGGGCTTATTTATTGCATTTAGATCCCTCCTTTCCTCCAAGGAGCTCAATGTTTTCTTCTTCCCCATTTCATATTTCCAATAGCCCTGTGAGATAGTTGGGTCAAGACAGTGACTAGTCAACGGTCATTCAGTTTAGTGTGACTGCTACTGCTGCACACATTTTTTGGCCGGGTTGGGACTTGAAACCTGGTCCTAATCTGACTGACACTCGGGGCTTTCCCCCCCAGCCAGAACTCACTTCCAGCACCTCTCAGGTGGGTGCCATTGCTATAAGAAACAAGGGAGGCGTTTGTGGTGCGTTCAAGCCCCTCTTTATATATAGAAAAATAGCACTGTTAACATTCTAACCCAGGCATCCCCAAACTTCGGCCCTCCAGATGTTTTGGACTACAATTCCCATCATCCCTGACCACTGGTTCTGTTAGCTAGGGATCATGGGAGTTGTAGGCCAAAACATCTGGGGGGCGCAGTTTGGGGATGCTTGTTCTAACCACTACTCCAGCTTACTCTCAAGTAACTGGATGTAGGAAAGCAGCCCAAATGTTCTAAATGCCAAAGTAACATGGGTTTTGTTGTAAGCTGCCACTTTCCTTTGCATAAGATATAGCTGCTGACTGTAGTTTTAGTTTGGAAAGCAGCCCTAATGCTACCTTTCTTGAATTACGCAGAAGGTCATCCCATTTCTCTTATAAAGCTAGCAATACTTTTAACACAGTTCATAGGCAACCTTATGATCTTCTCCTGCTACTAAATGGCCACTGTTCTGTTTCCTATTAAATGTTTCTCACTGTCCACCACACATCCTATTACATGAGGAAGGCAGCTGGGAATTTTCCATTCATTTAATAGTTATTACAACAAGTAAGATGAACTGTGTTGTCTGAGGGTACTTGAATCCGTGCGATGGGGTGAGCTCCCATTGCTCTGTCACAGCTTCTGCCAACCTAGCAGTTTGAAAGCATATCAGTGCAAATAGGTACCGCTGCAGTGGGAAGGTAAATGGCGTTTCAATGCGCTCTGGCACTCCTTACGATGTCCTAAGAAGTGGTTTAGTCATGCTGGCCACATGACCCAGAAAGCTGTCTGTGGACAAACGCCAGCTCCCTCGGCCTGAAAGTGAGGTGAGCATCGCAGCTCATAGTTGCCTTTGACTGGAACTGTCCAGGGGTCCTTTACCTTACCTTTACCTTTAACTAAGGCTATGCTTAGATGTGCCTGTGTTTTTGTAAGTATCATTGACCTCCTGCTTCAGAATATGTGGAACAAAAGGAGTGCTGAACGATTGACCTGCTGAAAAGTCAAGCCTTCTCTTCCCCCACCCATATATATACATGAGAAATACCAAGTATAAAATAGATAGGGTTCTTTCCGATGTGCTTCCGCCTTAAAGGAATTTGCCCATGTCGCCATAGGCGCTGTGGATCGGATATGAGAGTTTAAGATCCAAGTCCTCTGCTCCAGTTGGTGAACAAAGGCTCCCTCTTTTCCTTTCCGGTCTGCTGAAAGAATACTGACCGAGCTGGGAAGAGCAAGGGCCTAGCTTATTCTGCGGAAGAGGTTCCCACTGAGTGTTGTTTTGTAGAGAAGAAACTGGTCCCCGTCGCCTTTTCCATTGTGTATTTAGCATCTTTTTCGGGACTGGTGGTGCACCAAGGGCTTGCTTTGGTCTGAAAGGCTGGTATATTCTATGTGTCATAGCGCCGCATTCCCATGCGTGCAACCGGGCAGAGTGAAGCGCCACAGAATTCCCAGCCCCGAGGAATAATATTTTATTATTGTTATTATCGAGCAGCAACAGCCCTAGAGCTCAAAAGTAACTCCGTCAGCCGACCAACAAGCAATAGAGCTATGTGACACGATGCTAGTCTTTGCTAAATGCTTTCGCGGGAAATTAATTGCCTGACTGTTGGCAGTAGCAAATTTATTCTCGGGGTCGGATTGGACCCGCTAGAGAGATCAGAAACGGGGATGTGGTACATTCTAACGAGCAAAGTTTGTTCTGTCACGTTTCCGGGAATGGGCGCGCGGGAGAAATGACTGGAGACAAGAGCGGCAGTTCCTATGTTATTCAAAGAGCAAGCAGCACCTTTGTGGGGCGGTAAGCCCCATCTCCCAAGCACCATCACTCGTTTACGAGGCGGTGGCGGTGGCGGCGGCGGCGACGCAGCAGCTCCCTTCCCTCTCCCGCTTGCCTCACGATACCCCCTCACGCGCCGTCTCCCTTGCGGGACTGAGAAGCGCTCCTCCTCGCGCCCGCTCGGAGGCTCCTCACTCGAAGGGGCGTGGCCGTGAGGTAAGGGAACCTTGGATTCGAAGTCCTGTGCCCTGCGCGAGGCGTGGCTTGTTGCGTGATGACGTAACGCGCTGCGTGGTGAGGTCAGTGCAGCCCCGCCGTTGCTGGTCCCGCTGCCCGTCGCTCTCTGCCCTGGTCTGTTCGCCGTGGTCCCGGACCCTCCCTACGGAGTGCGGCGCTTCCCCTTCACTCAGGGCTTTGCTGGATTTGGTCTGGTAGGAGGCTGGTGACAACGCGGCCTTCTCCGGCTCTCCGCCCGCCGTCAGGTAAGAGCTGGGCCGGGCCGGGAGAGGCTGCGGGGGTTGGTATTCTCCTTGTTCAGTTACGTTGTCTTGTCGGCGTAACCCGCATTGCGTAATGTGACCGTTGCGTCAGGCGACATACGCTTTTTGCGTCGAGGCCTATTGCGCAAAGGTTTTACGCGAGCCTCCTCAGCCTACGCCGCCTGGTGTCTCTGGTGTCCCGTGCCGCGTGAGCAGGGCAACTTTTCCCACCCCACTCCCCTCTACATTTTCGCGGTGGCCGGCTAAGTTTCACGGTGGGTTAATCGGGAACAAGATGTGGCTGGCTATTTCGCACGGTTACGCGGATTGCGTTAGGTGGTGTGGAAGGCTTATGGTGGCTACGGAGTTTCCGTAAGCGCTGCTTCGCTGCTCCCTTTAAGGGTACGTGATTGCCGTAAGTATGTCCGTGCCCTCCGCCTGTACCGCTATGAGGCCGGGGTGCGTTGTGGGCGGCCCCCGCGCCGCCCTTGCACATCGGGCCTTCCTCTCGCTGAGGCGCATTTTCGAAGCGGCGATGGGCCTTCCCGCCGAGGGCGCCCGGATCCCGTGCGCGGGTGGCGCAGTAAGCGAACCTGGGCGGGGCGGGTGCTGATGGTACTTCCTGCCGCCGCCATTTTGTCATCGAGCAGGAGGGGGAAGCGGCGGTAGTAGCGGCCGCGGCTCCGGTAGGGAGAGCGGCGGCGCTGGCGAGAGGGAAGCAGCGGCGGCGGCGCTAGCGGAGGTGGCGCTGTGAGAGGGCGCCGGTCTGACCGGCTCCTCGGAGCAGGGCGCGCGCGAGTCAGGCGACTCCGCCTCTCCGCTCCGTGCCCTGCCTGCCAAAGGTTGCGGTTCCTGTAGGCCTGGCTCGACCGCTACTCCTGCCCGGCGCCGCCCCCACCTGGCTTCCCCCGTGACCGGGTCTGGCCGTGCCTTGGCCGCCTGCGAGTTGGGGGGGGGGCGGTCTGTGCCGGCTGGTCTCCTGGCTCGGGACCGGCACGTTTATTGGCTTCCTGTTGTGTAGCCGGATAGCGAAAGGCCCGGAGGATGCGCGGCAAGCGGCGTCCCGCCTAACAAGGCCGCAGTTGGCAACGGTGTGCAGAGGCAGCAGCGGATCTTTCGCTTGCGACCCGATTCGGAGCGTTGCCGGGGGCCAATTCCTTAACTGCCCGATTTAAGTACGTACAAACGGCTGCGCGCTGTTTGTGCTTCTGTGAGGACCACACGTAATGGCTTTTTCTCCCTTCCCAACCTTTGCCCCCGCAGTCAATAAATCAACAAAAGACTTAAAGCGGTGCCATGTAGTTCAGTTGGATCCAACGGTAGATGTGGATTATAACGCAGATATCTGACGGTTAGTCCAGTATAAACCCTTCACTTAATATGAGGAGCCTTTAGTGGGGTGGAGTTTGGAGGCTGCATTCTTAGCAGGTCTGGAAACCTTCAGTAGGTAGAAGTGGATCATGATTAGAACAGGCTACCGTTTGTTAGAACAACTGCAAAACTGAAATTTTTTATTTAGTCGACAGTTGCCACTTAGTAGTAACATAAGTGGATATTTAGTAATTGTGTGTGGTGATAATGGGTTTTTTATAGATGGGTCCTTACATAATGTTGGATGCTTTTTGTAAGTGTTCATATACATAGTGCGTGTTATGATAAAATCAGTGGTCATCCTTGCTTTTTTATAGCTGAATTGCTTGTCTTATTGCAATTTTAATTTTAGCTAATAAAGTTTATAATAATCTCCAAAAGATTTTGATCAACGTTGCCAGTAGGCTTCTTTGGGGGCAAAGTGATTATTCACCTTAAGTTATACAGTTGCAGTAGTGAAATAGGGACTAAGTCTGAAAATGCTAAATTGCACATTTCAAGTTTAAGGCTGCAGTCCAAACTCAACGTACTTGGGAGTAAACCACACTGAATTCAGTGGAACTTCTGAATAAACAAGCTTAGAATTGTGCTGTACAGTAAATCAGTGTGGATATAGCATGCAACCTATTACAAAGGCAAAGTCTTATACCACCTGACCTGCAGTTGTTTTTATTACTCTGTAATGATGGTAATTTCCCCTCTTGGTTTCTTGCAGAGGATTTTTTTTTTCCTGAGAAGGCATTTGCCACTGCTTTAGTAAAGTTGGAACTGAACAAGAACAGTTTATCACAATTTAATTAATACCCCTCTGGTCCCAACAGCTGCAATAATCCCATCAACTCTATGGAGTCGGGGCTCAGATATGTTATTGAAGCAGACAGTTATCCCTGTATTGTGACCTCCTGGCTCTTGTGTAGTGCTTCCTGATTCTTTATCCCTTCTCTCACCTGCAGCAGATTATAATACTTGTGGGGTGAATTAGTATCTATGGGACAGTCAAATAAGTTTGTTTGCTTTCAGAAGTACCTTTTATGCCTTGCGTTATACCAGTGGTTGCAGGCTGCTGAATAGGTTGCTCAAAGTGAACCTGCTGCCCCAGGACCATGTAATGATGATGTGGAAGGAAATTACTTGCTTCCATGGGGAGGAAATATTTATGGAGTGTTTGGATTGGCCACTAGTGATTTTTGCTTATGGTTGTTAGACTTTAAAATTGCATCTGAACTCCATGGAGCATGCAGCTATGCATGAGGAACAGCTTAAACTAGCATCACAGTAAAACATTTCTTATGGTCACAGTTTGTTTCACAGTACAGTACATGAAATTTCACTATGGCTTTGCCTACACAAGATGGTGAGTTGTATAGCTACAGAAATCCAGCTAATCAAAGGTTGTATTGCCTTTGATATTATTGTGCATCAGCCAAAGGCTGTTTCATACACATTTTTTTTCCTTCAGAAGTGTAGAAATGGGATACATTTTCTTTTATAAAAACTGCCCATTTTGCTTCATAAACACTTGCTTATATTTTTTTTGTATATTTTCAAGAATGCATAAAGCGGTGATTTCTGAAAGTCAAAAGTGTACGTGTTTCGTCAGTATGTCCATGTAGGAAAAATATAATACACGAAGTGGACATGATATAGGTGAAGCAGTGTTTGAAACTCCCATTGTTCTAGGCGTATTTTGTGACGGAATTTCATTAGTGCAAGCAGTTTCTGAGCTCTGGGTACAGTACTGCGCCTGAGATTTCAAATTAAAACTATAGAGTGGAAGGAAAGGAGGACCTTTTTCTGCCTCCCCACTTCCAGCTACTCTATGAAGACTGGAGAAGAGACCCTCTTAAGAATATTAGGGAGGTGGGCAGGGGGAGGACTCTACCGTGTGAAAAATGAACATAATATTTTAGCTGAAGTTCATTCATTTTAGTTTTGTATTCTTGATGTAAAAAAGCACACCTAGACATTCCATTGTTGCGCCCATAACCTTAGTTTAAGGAGCCTTTTAGTTCCTAGCTTTCATGTCTCAGTTTCTAACACTGAGGTGAATGTGCTTGCCAGTGGATTCAAATCTACAATTTCTTGTATTTCCCACCTCCCTAGGTTAAATCATTTAGTTATTATTTCCTTTATTTATTTGAGGTTTCACTTGGTTGTCTAATGGTCAGCAATGGGGGTTGTAGTTCAACAATATATGGAGGGCATCACGTTGGCTATTTTTAGTTTCATGCAAAGGGCTGGTAGTGAGGCAGTGATACAATTGAAGCTCTTTTGAGTTCTTATATGCAGGTAGGGATGTAGTTCAGTCTGCATTAGCAGCATTTTAGGAATTTGCTGGCGTGTGGAAGTGTGTCTAAAGCGCATCCTTTTGACATGCCGATTTATTATGGAATTTGTTGTCATTTTGCATTTTTCTTTTGTCAACTGGCCTGGGATCTTTGGATGAAGGGCAGTATACAAACGTAATAGATAATAATTATAATACAGTAATGCTATAGTTTGTACAAAAAAAATCCTTCCAGTAGCACCTTAGAGACCAACTAAGTTTGTCATAGGTATGAGCTTTTGTGTGCATGCACACTTCTTCAGATACACAGCTGTATACCTGTAACTAGCTATACCTGTAACTAGCTATAGTTTGTATTCAGTTCACATAATAATAAATTGAACTCTGCTGTTTTTAGTGTAGCCCTCTTAAATATCATTGGTTTGAAGGAGACCCTTACTGATTGTGCTCATACCCCTCTGATGGCACATGCAGCCATAACTCTAGGAGTCTTCAGAACAGGTGGTCTACTGTAGTACTGTTCTGGCAGAACGTATGGTTACTTAAGAGTGTAAATTCTCTTTCCTTCCTACCAGTTGTATAGCTTTATGTGGAACTTAGTGGTGGTCTTAGGAATATGGATTTTTTACTTAATGTATTTGAGTTTGTCAAACTCTATGCACTAGACCCGCAACTTACATGTGATTTACTTATACGATTGCAGCTTTGTGTGGGTGCTGAGAAAATAAATAAATAAATAAATGGACGGGAAAGGAGAATTTTCTTGAATCTGCAGCGGTTTAAATATTTAAGTATCCAGGTTGAATCAGCAAGGCACCTGGGGCATTCCAATTCTTACCTTATGATTAAATAGCAATGTCCCAGTCTGGTATGATCATGAGAACTAAGCATGGTACATTCCCACACAAGGCATTTCCACCCAGTTCTCTTGTTTAAGGGGTTTTGTTTTTTAAGTTGTTCCCAAAATTATCAGGGTTTTTTAAAAAATGAGTGAAATGTGTTTTAAGACAAATATTTACTCAGTTTGTATTATGAAGACACATTTCTGCATAGAGTGTGCTACACTTTCATGTACTGTACAGTGATACCTCGGGTTACAGACGCTTCAGGTTACAGACTCCTCTAACCTAGAAATAGTACCTCAGGTTAAGAACTTTGCTTCAGGATGAGAACAGAAATTGTGCTCTGGCGGCGTGGCGGCAGCAGGAGGCCCCATTAGCTAAAGTGGTACCTCAGGTTAAGAACGGACCTCCAGAACAAATTAAGTTCTTTTCCTGAGGTACCACTGTACTACAAATGGTCGTCTTTGCTTGTGAAATGCTGCTTACTTCTGGTAACCTTTGAAATAGTGTGGAGATAAGTAGAAGGAAATATCCTGCAGTAGCTGTCATTTTGACATGACCTCTGCCTTGTGACTGTCCTTTTCACTTCTCACTTCAGACCAGGCATAGGCAAGCTCCGGCCCTCCAGATGTTTGGGACTACAATTCCCATCATTCCTGACCACTGGTCCTGTTAGTTAGGGATGATGGGAATTGTAGTCCCAAACATCTTTGCTTGTGCCTGCTTCAAACCAGAAAGGTGTATTCACACCTAAGGTTAAACCTTAGTAAATGATTAACTGTGGTTTAATGTATGTCTGTATGGGGGATGTTGGGGGAGGAGTAGTACCTCTGGTGGGAGACATGTCGTCCTCCTTCTGGAGTAGTTTGTCCACCTTTGGTCTTCACCCTGCACTCAGTTTTCACCAGTGGCTCCTAGAAGCTGTCAACATGCGGCGGCAGCTGCTTCCCGGGAACTGCTTTGATTGGCTGGCTAAACCTGGTGAGGGTAGCTGATGTGTCTCAATTCTTAGGTGAATTAGGGACTTTCCCTACATGTGAATTGAATGGACAAAATCAGGAGTGGGTACAGTGGTCAAGAATGCAGTTTCTGCACCTGCTGTAGAGGCGAGTGAGGGGCAGATGGGGCTTTTCAACCTGGGAAGGTAGCCTGTTTCAGAGAAGGAAAAAGGATCATAAAGCTCTGCTGCCTTGCGGGAGAAAAAAACCCTAAAGAGTATATCCTACCCAAATCCAGGCAGTTGGATGGTGCTTTGTATACCTCCTTCTGTCAACTCCTGCAGCTAAGCTATTGCTCTGCTTTCCTGTGGACCATATCAGCAAGGCTGCAATTTGCGGGGGGGGGGGGTGTCTTGCCTTCTGGGCAGCCCAGCCCAGGATCTCCATACACACTGCCCAGGCTTGCACCCTGAGGAGATCACTTTGGTGCTGCTAACAAAGTGGTTTGACGTCACTAGTAGCATGCTAGTGGAGACTGTTTGCTCTCATGTTCCTAATCATGACTCTGGCAGCAATAAAAACAAGCTTTTGCTTCTTGTGTTGTCTAAACCCGCGGTCTTAGTTCGTTTCCCCCAAACACACCATGAACAGTAAGCTAGGAACAAACTCTGCTATCACTTGAACTTTGTGCAAACCACAAGCCCTGGATTAGACAACACAATAGGCCAAGATTTGTGGTTTGTTGTTCCTAGTGTGGGGAGGAGCAAAATAGGAATCTTGAGCACCATGCACCAGCATTAAGTGTAGCATAATGTGAAACACAAACCAGGTCATACACTGCTACAAAACTCGTATTTATCTTTTTGAGGCTCCATCTCTGTGTGTACTTACCTGGAAGCAAGCCGTAATCAAATGGCAGTCTTAATTCTGAGTAATCATGTATGCCTATTAATTTTCTTCAGTATACCAAACAGCACACTTTTATATGCTAAAGGATACATTTTTATTTTGCTAAAGGAGTCAAATAACATCAATTGTTCTGGACATTGTACATTTCTAGGAAGGAAAAGTAGAGGTGGAAATGAGAATGAGGAAAGCATCAGGAAGCAACCTCAGTCTAGGTAATAGTCAGAAGAAGTAGCAGATGAGGAGAACTGGGAAAGGAAAGTGGGAGAGACTGGCTGAGCAGTCATTCAGATGATCTTGCCAGGACACAAAGGTTTGAGCAGTAAGTTGTTCCAGGAATTGCGGGGGGAATTGCAGTAGTTAGACCGGGGTAGGCAACCAAAGACCATGGGGCTGGATGCAGCCCAATCACCTTCTCAATCCGGCCCACAGACGGTCTGGGAATCAGCATGTTTTTTAATGAGTAGAATGTGTCCTTTTATTTAAGATGCATCTCTGGGTTATTTCTGGGGCATAGGAATTCGTGAACAACATTACACTTAATTGTTGTAGATTGCCTTCACTTACCCCACCCCACTGCCCTGCTCACAGTTGTGAAGAATATTTTAACATTATGAATGGTCTGTCAACATTAAGAAAAATAGGTATCAATCAGTCCATATATGTGGACTGTCTCTGGATAAAGTAACTTCTTTCATTTCTCAGCGTTCTTAACCTAGTGCAAGGTTGTCATCTGAACTAGCCAGATGTTTAACAGATAATCACAGTCAACCCATCATTTGAAAAAGAAAAGAAAAAAGACTTCAGAGCCACCTTGGCCAAAAATGGCACCTAGACATTTCATTTTGGCGACTGAAATTGAAACTTTGGTTTAATGAGCTTATATACCCAGTAGGGTGGGTCATAAAAAACTTTTTGGGGAAAATGTTTCCTCCCTTGATCTTATATCAGGCGTATGGTATAAACATAGTCAAATTTCAAATTTGGGACAATTCGGTTAATATTTAGACCCTGCTCCTACAGATTGAAATTTTGCCTCACTACGAGTGATGAAAACATAGGAATTTGACTCATTTATTCTCGGTATGTTAAATTGTGAACTAATAAACATAAATTTTAGATTTTATGTAGAACAATAATAGTTGCATACTATTATTTTATGCAATATTTATTTATTTAAGATAAAACATGTTGATAATTTACATGAAAAACCAATGGTTTTGAACAAATTATATGGAACAATGAAGCAAACGGTGTACTAAACAAGTAAACATAAACAATAAACAATAAAACACCACTCATTATGTGTTGCGTCAAAACATCACATTATACTTAATTACTTAGGTATAATAATAATAATAATAATAATAATAATAATAATAATTTATTATTTATACCCCGCCCATCTGGCCGGTATAAATTGTACTAAATGCTTTAGTTTACGTGCCTTTCTTTTCCTGGTGATTTTTATTATTATTCATATTTTTCATTTCAACACTGCTTCATATTTTAAAGAACAAATCTCAAAACAGTTTACAACACATTAAAACATAAAATAAAACAATCCAGAATAAAACAGATTCAAGCTTCCAGGAAAATATTTCAGATCCTTTTCTAAGTGACATTTTCCTTTCCCCATTCGCCCATCTGGCATCCAGAGATCTCCACATGGTCGCAATTGGACACAATGCAAGTCGCAAAACTCACCTGGCTCATTTCTAACACTAGTTTAAAAGTATAAAATAAATAGTAGGAACATCATAAGACCCTGCTGGATAAGGCAGTGATCCATCCAGCATCCTGTTCTCACAGTAATCATACCAGATGCCTGGAGCCCACAAGCAAGATTTGAGCCCAAGAACACACTCCCCTCCCAAGGTTTCTAGCAACTGGTATTTGGAAGCATATTGCCTCATGGCGGCAAAACAGGGGCTAGAATCTTAAGTTATGGGGCCTAGTTATTTAAAAGCCTGTGTTTGCCAATATATTTTAAAATCGGGGTGCAAAGTATTTCTGATGCCTTCTGTTCAATTCCTTTCTTTCTCTGTGAAATCAGAGTGCAAGGTCCTTTTCTGATGGAGATGCTATGTCCAGAAAGCAAAGAAATGTGTTGGAATGCAGCATGGCTTTACAGAGAACTGAATGATGACTTAGAAAGACTTGAGAATCGTGAAATATAAATAACAACAATGCTTGTCTTCCTTGCAGGCAACTGAATCTGGTTTTATACTCATATTATCAAGTCATCTACTGAATGTGTCTGAGATTGTAGCAGGGTAGGCTAGCAACTACCATTGTTTTTCCCTGTTTATAAATGGTTTTGTGCTGCCTGTCTTTATTTGCCTCTTCATCTGCAGACTTACCTCAGAAACCTACATCCTTTGCTTTCCTTCTGTTCAGGTGTAATCCATCCCTGTGGCCATGTTAATGAAATGCTCATCGAATACTTACAGACTGTTGCATAATTTTTGCTTTGAAATAAATGAATCCTTGTATAATGAGCAGAGTTTTTGTTGCTGCTTGCCAAGAAGTATAAAGAACATGTCCATGCTTCTCAAGAGTTCTGCACTATTACTCAGCTTTTTCCAGCCAGTATCCATGCTGTTTGTTTACTTCCATGCCCACATTCATTCTTGAATAGTTGTTAAGCATATTGGTACCGGTATCAGTTCCCAATATAAAGCATGCTGGTTTGATGCGAGAATGAAATTTGGATTAATGGCTATTCAAATCTCAGTGGTATTTAAAGCCTGCTATGTGGGTGGTGCTGTGGTTTAAATCACAGAGCCTAGCCCTAGGGCTTGCCGATCAGAAGGTCGGCAGTTCGAATCCCTGCGACAGGGTGAGCTCCTGATGCTCGGTCCCAGCTCCTGCCAACCTAGCAGTTCGAAAGCACGTCAAAGTGCAAGTAAACACGGGAAGGTAAACGGCATTTCCGTGTACTGCTCTGGTTCGCCAGAAGCAGCTTAGTCATGGTGGCCACATGACCTGGAAGCTGTACGCCGGCTCCCTCAGCCAGTAAAGTGAGATGAGCGCCGCAACCCCAGAGTCGTTCGCGACTGGACCTAATAGTCAGGGGTCCCTTTACCTTTACCTTTATGCTATACTAGCTGCTGTGAAGTGGCTTCCATCTATGCAGCTCTACAGGGCTGGGCGTGCCTTGTGCTTCTATGCTGCTGCACAAATCATGGCCCCCTTGCTGAGGTCCTCCATCGTCACAGTTAGAGGTATATTTCACTGTGCTGCAGCCTTTCCAAAGGCCACCCAAATGGTACTCACAGACCATGGTTTAAAAACCTCTGTCTTAGTCCATAGTTAATACCAGTACCATTTCCACTGTGTGTATTTCTCAATCTTGCACACTGGGATAAGTGAATTGTTTTAAGAGGCAAGCAGTGTAGTTGACATCATAGAATCGTAAGAATTGTAGTGCTGGTAGGGAGTCCAGTGTTCGAAATTAGGCAGGCACGTTTTGCAACTGGTGCGAGTCCAGTAGTGACCATATGGAGATCTGTGGATGCCAGGTTGGCGACTGGGGAAAGCAAAATATCACTTAGAGAAGGACCTACGTTGGCTCCCAGTATGTTTCCAAGCACAAAATTCAAAGTGTTGGTGCTGACCTTTAAAGTTCTAAACGGCCTCAGCCCAGTATACCTGAAGGAGTGTCTCCACTCCTATTGTTCAACCCAGGCACTGAGGTCCAGCACTGAGGACCTTCTGGCGGTTCCCTCACTGCAAGAAGCAAAGTTACAGGGAACCAGGCAGAGGGCCTTCTCGGTAGTGGCGCCCACCCTGTGGAATGCCCACCTATCAGATGTCAAAGAAATAAACAACTATATGACATTTTGAAGACATCTGAAGGCAGCCATGTTTAGGGAAGTTTTTAATGACTGATGTTTTAATGTATTTTTGATTTTTTGTTGGAAGCTGCCCAGAGTGGCTGGGGAAACCCAGCTAGAGCGGGGTAGAAATATTACATTATTATTATTATTATTATTATTATTGGAAATATTTTTCTTGGAGGTTGAGTTAGTTTTATTCTGGATTGTTTTATTTGATGTTTTAATATGTTGTAAACCACTTTGAGATTTGTTCCTCAAAATACAAAGCGGTATAGAAATGGAATTAATCAAAATCATCATCCCATCGAGGGGGAACAGCGCCTAGACATTCCATTGTGGCGACTACAGCCCAGATTTAAGCTGCCTTTTGGCAATTAGGTTATGTATCTGAGTTTCTAACACTGGAAGGGACCCCAAGGGTCATCTAGTTCAATCCTCTGGTGAAAAGACCATTGTGGCAACTGTAAGCTAGATTTAAGGTGCCATTTGGTGCCTAGCTTATATATCTGAGTTTCTAACACTGACAGTAGCCCACTTTTACCTTCTCCCAGAGCTTGATTGGGCACCCTCTTTGTCTGCATTTCCATTTCAAAATTATAAGGAATAACGTCAAGTTGCTGAATATTTTTTGTTTCAAATGGGGTAACGTCAAAATTTAATCTTGTTACATGAACAAGTTAATAAATTGTGTGTTTTATTAGTATATTGTGTATCTGATTAGTGCTTTAATACATACTTCAGTTGCCTTTTGGGCATGGGTCTAAAAAGTATGGCTGAATCTTGTAGGCAAGTGTTAGTTTCCACCAGCCAGCTGTGAAGTTGAGTCCCACCATGCTAGCACACCAATAGCATTGCTACTACATACACAGCATTTTATACTTGTTTTAGAACTATAGGAAAATGAAGTGTTAAGATGACAATATTAGCACTATCTGTAGCTATTTGTGATACCATACCTGAGGTAGTGATGCAATCTATTCATTTTTGTTTCTAACATTTCCTCCCCTCCTGCTACAGATAATTGCTGCTTTCCATGCTCTATTTGGTGGAAAGTATTTGAGTTTGACTTTTGCATGGCCAGTATGTCTGAAATTGTGCCATGATTTCCTTTGTGGAAGTAGCTAACATACAACATAATAAATTGAGAGGGTCGGTCAGTTCAGGTGTGTGACTGCTTATTACTTACTTAACCATGCAGTCAGATGGAATAGTCTGTCTGCTCCCTGATTCTGGAGTATTTATTCTCACTCCACTCCCAGGCTTAATCATAGTTACCCGTTATATTAGCAGCCATGCTAATTACAGTTAGAGCTAACATAGGTTCCCACTTAAGCCATGATCTGAAACAGCATTTTGGAACTCGTTAAGTGGTATCTTTGGATGGCCCTGACAATGGTTTAACTCAGCATGTGAAATGCATGTCAAAAGGAAGGAAGTACTCAATCCCATGGTTAAACAATTGGGAAAATTTCAAAGTAGTCTCATAACATTAATTTGGCACTTGGATTAAAATTTTAAAAATCTCATCTGTTTGAATTTTCTTTATAGCTAAAACTAGAATAATAATAATAAATAATAATAGTCATAGCAACAACAACATAGCTGTCTGTCATTGGTAGCTCTTTCTTTTGGGGGAATTCACTAGTATATCAGATAATAGCAAATGTTCAGTAACCATTCATTTTGTTCGTATGTAATTTAGCATAACATTCCCCTAGTTAAAACTAGAATACTTGCAGGCCAATTATTATTTTTTTATATTTGCCTTAGTTATCTCACTTTGAAAAACATGAAATGGGGAGGTTTCAGTTTCTTTTAACAGATCATGGACTCTCCCTACTTCTTTAGATACTCCCTGAGGTGATTATTTCTTCTTCCTAACAAGATAGAACATTATTATCTGTAACTACACCTGCAAAGCTGTCTGCTGCTTTTATTTGATGGCTAGGTGGAATAGGTCAGTAGGAAACTGAGTGAAGCAATTGATGGGTTGCATCCACCCTGTGACTGTTTTGGTGATTTTTTTAGATTTTTGGGAAGTTGAAGAACATGAAACAGATGGAGGACTGAGTGTAAGTGGTGGAAAAGTCAAACTAAATCTGACAGAGCATACCACAGAACATGCATGTATACCAGTGAGGGTGTGGTGATGATGCGGAATCCAGCGTTTCACAAATAGAATTCCATTTGCACAGTGGGGACATAATCTTTCAACATCAACAGAAGTAAAGTGTCTAAATCAGCCTTTCTCAACCTTGGGTCCCCAGATGTTTTTGGCCTACAACTCCCATCATCCCTGACCACTGGTCCTGTGAGCTAGGGATCATAGGAGTTGTAGGCCAAAAACATCTGGGGGCCCAAGGTTGAGAAACACTGGTCTAAATCAAGGGAAGTCATAGTCCCACTGTGCAGTCGTATCTTGGAAGTCAAATAGAATCTGTTCCGGAAGTCTGTTCGACTTCCAAAACATTTGAAAATCAAAGCACAGCTTCTGATTGGCTGCAGGAAGCTCCTGTATCCAGTCGGAAGCCACAGAAGCCCCGTTGGACGTTCGGCTTCCAAAAATAGTTCGCAAACAGGAACAGTCACTTCTGGGTTTGCGGCATTTCGGAGCCAAAATGTTCGAGAACTAAGCTGTTCAAAAACCAAGGTTAGACCACACCTGGAGTACTGTGTACCGTTCTGAGTGCCACAATTTAAGGAGGATATTGATTAGCTGAAATGTGTGCAGAGGAAGGCAACCAAGATGATCAAGGGTCTGGGAACAAAGCTCTATGAGGAATGGTTGATGGTGTTGGGTATCTTTAGCCTGGATAACAGGAGACAGAGAGGAGATATGGCCATCAAATATCTAAGGGACTGTCACATGGAAGTTGGAGCGAGCTTGTTTTCTCCTGCTACGCAGGGTAGGACCAAAACCATTAGCTTCGAGTTACAAGAAAGCAGATTCTAGCTCAACATCAGAAGGAACTTTCTGACAGTAAGAGCTGTTTGACAGTGGAATGGACTACCTTGGAAGGTGGTGGACTCTCCTTCATGTTGAGATTGGATGGCCATCTGTCATGGGTGCTTTAGTTAAGATTCCTGCATTGCAGGGGGTTGAACTAGAGGACCCTCTGGATCCCTTCAAACTCTACAATTCTATGATTCTGTCATTCTTTCTTTCCTTGTCCCTGCCTCTCCCCCAGATCTTTTTCCTGAGTAGATTTTGAGGGTGCAAGACAGTTGCAGGGGGAGGAAAGAAAGGCGAAGTCTGGTTGTGGGAGTGGAAATCTATTCAGCTTACTGTATATTCCTGCGTATAAGACTACTTTTTAACCCAGGAAAATCTTCTCAAAAGTCGGGGGTTGTCTTATACGCCAGGTCATATTTCTTATACGGCGAGTATACCCCAAACTCTATATTTTAACTGGAAAAGTTGGAGGTCGTCTTATACGCCCAGTCGTCTTATACGCCGGAATATGTTCAAAGCAACCCGTGATGGACACCAGCTGAGTTTGTTCTAATGGATCTGTTATAAGTGGTGAATGACCCTATTACAGTGGAACCTCTACTCACGACCACAATCCGTTCTGGAGGCCTGTCCTTATGGTGAAACGGGTCGCTGGTAGAAGCGCTGTTGTGCGCAGGCACATTCGGCGGCACGCCACTTCTGGGCATTTGCGACGGCGGCAGCTGCTTCTGCACATGCGCAAATCGTGGCAAACCCAGTGTTTACTTCTGGGTTTGCCACGGTCACGACTTGGAACGGGCCTAAGTAGAGTGGGACATAAGTAGAGGTTCTACTGTATAATCTGGGCTTGTCCACCCAGACAGAAAATCTGGCTGCTTGACCTTTTTAGGCCCATTCAGCAGGCCATTTGTTGCCCATGAGCTATGTGGAGTTGGTATCACGGCAGTTTGTCAGCTTTGTGGAGAAACGGAGGGGGGGGGATCTGTCTGAGGAGAGAAGGAGCAATGAGGACTTCTCTGTTTGCTCAGCATATGAGTGTTTCTGTATGTTGTGGGGTTGTTCCAAGTATGTGGTGTGTGTGTATTAAGAGTAAGATATGTATTGTGTGTGGGAATATGTGGGAATTCATGTGGCGGGGGAGCAACAGTGCATGTATTTCTCATTCTGTGTTATTCCACACCCCATGTTAGAAACCACAGGAGGCGTGAGTGTTCTGACAGGAAGAGCTGCTTGGCAGTGGAACAGACTCCCACAAGAGGTGGTGGACTCTCCTTCCTTGGAGGTTTTTAAGTAGAGGTTGGATGGTCATCTGTTATGGATGCTTTAGCTGAGATTCCTGCATTCCAGGGTGTTGGACAAGATGACCCTTGGATCCCTCCAACTCTTAAGATTCTATGATTCCTGTGTGCAAATTGTCATTGCGAGTTTCCCACAGGCCTTTGTTTGGCCACAGGAAGCTGGACTAGATGGGTAATTGACCTGATTCAGCAGGCTCTTCTTATGATCCAATGTTCAAGTAAGGCTACTGTGTTCATTATTTGGGGTGTAGATGCATATAGCTGGCCCCTGTTATTAATGAATAAAAAATAATGGGTGAATCAAGTAAGGATTCTACTCATTGTGTGAGCAGAATGGCTTTTGCTCATTGACGGAACTTCCACCACCCCCATTGTTTCCAGATGTGCTCTTGAGGGTTGGGAAACCTCCAGAGCACTGAGAGCACATTTTGAGGCTGCAGGAGCATGGGGGTGGGTGGGAGGGAAAGTTCCTAATGGGAGCAGAAGTTGTTCTGTTTGCACAATAGCTTAGTAGGTTACCACCCTAGAATTTTTCCTCAGAAGTCCTGGTTTTGGGCATTTTCAGGTTTATGCATATTGGTTGATTAAAAATGTGAATATTTATAGATTAAAATTTCTTTGAGTTGATATCATACGGTATCTACTTGAGTCTAATGTGCTATTGAATCTAATGCGCACCTTAATTTTTGGAACGTAATTTGGCCAAAAAAGTGAGCATTAGATTTGAGTAAATACTATCCAATTTGTAACCTAATTCTTGCTTCCAGTAAGCTCATTTGTCATTAATATCCATAGGTGAGTTTTGCATTGGGGTAAATGTAAATTGGGGTAAATGATGGGATGCGGGTGGCGCTGTGGGTTAAACCACAGAGCCTAGGGCTTGCCAATCAGAAGGTCAGCAGTTCGAATCCCTGCGATGGGGTGAGCTCCCATTGCTCGGTCCCAGCTCCTGCCAACCTAGCAGTTCGAAAGCACGTCAAAGTGCAAGTAGATAAATACGTACTGCTATAGCAGGAAAGTAAATGGCGTTTCCGTGTGCTGCTCTGATTCACCAGAAGCGGCTTTGTCATGCTGGCCACATGACCTGGAAGCTGTACGCCTGCTCCCTCGGCCAATAACGTGAGATGAGCGCCGCAACCCCGGAGTCGGTCACAACTGGACCTAATGGTCAGGGGTCCCTTTACCTTTAAATGTTGATGATATGTTCCTGTAAAATGGGGGGAAAGCCTGGGATTTTGAGTCAAGTCATATTTTAATAGTGTGTATTCTTTCTCACACAATCACAGTGGAGGTATCTCTGAAGGGCATAACAGAATTCTGCTTTACATCTTTCCTTTTTAATGTGTGCCACTGTTAGGAATTCAAGTAGAGGAGTGAAGGAGTGGACAGGAGATAGGAGGCACACACAGAGACCTCTCATTGACTGTAATGCTTAGCACCTCTCTTCCATTGTGTATGGAAGTGTGGGCAGGCAGAACGCTCTGTTACAGCCTGTGGATGGAGCTTGCCCTCCGTTTCTGAAAGTCCATAAAGGCTTTCTAAAAAAACGCTTAGTATTCTCTTTCTTCTGTAAAACAGTACAGTTTTGGGTTTCTTAGTTGTCCCCTTAATGTGCAGCATTGTACTGAAACTGTTGACATTGAAGAGATGATGAAATGTACAGCAATAGTACTGGTAAGGAAAACAAGTAGAACAACATTCATTCTGCCAGTAAGCTTGGACTGATAAGCAGTGCAAATATTAATTTGCAAGAAATCGAATTTGTCTACTACATCTTTAAAATTCCACTAACTTCTTTTGAGTAATGTGACCTATTAGTTGGCAAGCTGTTGAAAACATGAAACATTGGATGCCAAGAAATTACTTTTAAAACCTGCAACTTCTATGGTGAGATACAAATCTTAGAAATAAGTGTCTTTCAAATAGAGCAACACAACTCAGTAACCTTGCATTTCTTTATCTTCTCTCTGGAATCACTGTAAGACTGACTTGGATTTATCTGCGAACTCCTTTAAACTTTTTCCATTGGTAGATATACTTGGTGCATTTGAACCTTAAAGATTGTTCCTAAGTGAAAGGCTGAACTATAGTTAACATTTTACAATTTATTTGCATAACAGACTGGAGTTTCAGAGGAAATACAGAATGTTTTTATATGGCTAAAACTTTTAAAAACTTGAGGTTTTTCTAATCTGATTAAATTTAATATTTGTGCATTCCTTTTGAATGGGTTGCATCTTTTGTGGCACTGCACATTCAGAATTTGAAAGAAAAATTAAAAATACAGGCAACTCTCTGTTTGTGTGGGGTGGTGTTCTGGGTCATTGCATGCATAAGCCTGTTCTGCCTCCTTCCAGGACTGAAAACGGCACATGTGTTGGTGGTCGTGCATGCCTTGGTCATGAGCAAAATGGTAGTTTGCTGTGTTGTTGTATATGAAACATGTAAAATAGTAAATCAAACACAGGAGGTCAGTTTACATATGCCGAGCTGTGGCTAGCTGTTAAAGGAATGAGTTCTCTTTCTCAACACAGCCCACTTACTGAATTTCTTCCTGATTTGTAGAAAATCAGTTCATTGTTACAAGGAACATGGCCTACATTTGCCCTGCAGACCAGGATCAGATCCCGGTTTACAATAATCATTTGCAGGACCAGCCCAAACTATGGTGGGTAACAGAAGGGGGTGGGGGAGTGGGCAAGCAGACTTTGTTTTCAGACTTGTGAAGTGTTTACATGAGGTAGTGTAGTAATTGTTTCCTTGTTTCCCTGAGTGAAACAACTGATAAAATCAGTGAGATAACTAACTTCATCAGGATCGTTGCCAATAAATGGTTGACTCAAGGAAAGTTTGTAACTGGATCAGATATGTGGAGACACAATTGTGGGTACAAATTATTAAAGAAAGGTGTTGATGAAAGAGTTTACTAGATCATTGTGATATGATGTTTGGTTTCCTCCTTAAATAGAAGTCATTCACTATTGGCAGTTGAATAACTTTTATCCCAAGGCATGTGGTATACTTCTATAGATGTCATTCATTGCCATGTTTGACAGCTCTGAAAGCCATTAATGGTGCTGCTTAACACAACCATGATCGCCCAAATCATGTGTTTTCAATGCAGAAATAGTTTTATCACCTAACAGACTCTGGGAGCACGAGTTTCTTAATCTTGAGAGTCATAGATTCAAGCCCACATTGGGTAAAAGATTCCTGTATTGCAGGGAGTTGGACTAGATGACTCCTGTTTCTTTCCAACTCTACAACTCTATGGTTTTATGATTCTAGGAACATAAGAAATGCCCTGCTGCATCAGGCCAAAGATCCATCTTGTACAGCATTCTGTTCTCACCATAGCCAACCAGGTGCCTCTGGGAAGGCGTTGTTGTTGTTGTTGTTCTTGTTCTTGTTCTTGTTAATATTTATACCCCACCAATCTGACTGGGTTTCTCCAGCCATTCTGGGCGGCTTCTAGCAAATGAAAAATAATAATAAAATGTCAAACATTAAAAAGTTCCCGATACAGGAACTTCAGATATCTTCTAAAACTTGTGTAGTCCTTTATCTCCATCTCCTTGACATCTGGTTGGAGGGTGTTCCACAGGGAGGGTGCCACTACTACCGTAAGAAGGCCCTCTGCCTGGTTCCCTGTAGCTTCACTTCTCTCAGTGAGGGAACTACCAGAAGGCCCTTGGAAGTGGACCTCAGGTTGAATGATGGGGGTGGAGACACTCTCTCTTTCAGGTATACTGGCCTGAGGCCTTTTAGGGCTTTAAAGGTCAGGCACCAACAAGCAGGACCTGAGTGCAATAACATTATCTCAATTTGTGATTCCTAGCAATTGGTATTCAAAGGCACAGTGCCTCCAAGAGGGGAAGTAAAACACAGCTGTTGTGCATGGTTGCTATTGTTAGTCTTATTCTCCATGACTTTGGCTAATGCTCTTTTAAAGCCACATTGGTGGCCATCACTAAATCTTGTGGGAGTAATTCCATAGTTCTAATATGTGCTGTGTGAAGAAATTATTCTGTTTGTTCCAACATTCAACTTCATAGGATGGCATCAAGTTCTAGTGTTATGAGAGTGGGAGAAAAGGCAGCCAAAAAATCAAATGGATAGAGAAACTCCCCTATGAGCAAAGGTTATAACATTTGGGGCTTTTTAGTTTAGAGAAAAGATGAGTAAGAAGTGTATAAAATCATGCACAGTGTGGAGAAGGTGAATAGACAAAAGCTTCAACATAATTGTTCAGGGCTCCCTTTCTGCTGTTTAGTAGAAATGTGGGAGAAAAAAGGCTAATGATTTCCTCTTTGCTATATTTTCTCCAGCTCTGGTCTGTTTGGTATTGGAGGAGTAAATCTGTTTTTTAAGCCACTACCCTTGGTAGTTGTGTTTAATGTGTCAAATGGTGGTAACTGCAGGTGAACCGTAACTTCTAAGTCAACACAAATAACCACAATGGTCAACATAGGATTGTCCTGTGCAGAGGTTACATCCATCTACGGCTGCCTGCCAAAACAGCTCCGAGCCTCCAACACTTAATGCTTGGGGCAAAAATCAAGATATTGTGAATGTGTTCATACCCTGCTTATAAGCTTTCCTAAAGGCATTTCACTGGCCGTTGATGGAACCAGAACACTTTTGGGCTGCCAAAGCAAGGCAGTTCTCACCTTCATAACATCCCTTTTCAAGATAGTGAAAAACCTGGAAATTACATGGCTGGATTTGAGCTTAAAGATGCCTCACAATTTCATAAGCTGAACTTGAAATATTAAACTGTAATTTTGTTTCTTGATATCTTTTTATTTCATACTAATCTAATATTTTATTCTTTCTGCAGATTTACACTTCATAGTTAAGTGTAAAAAATGGAGATTAGAGAGTGAAAACAGGAGAGAAATCAGACAAGGATAAACTCTGCCTCAAGGTAATGTGTATTTTTTTTTAAAAAAAGTTACTTAATGTGTTTTTGTATATGAAAATCTGGTGTTCTGCTTTTGCATGTCCACCCTGGGTTATCTTGCAAGGCGAGCCTCTTGTATGTTAATGGTATTGGATGACTGATAGTTTAAAAGAGTTAAAAATAATTTTAGATTTGGTACTAGTACAATGACAGCTCAGTGAGTCATCTTCTACTGATTATTTACAGTAAAATGTTGTTTTGTTGTGTGAGATTCTAATTTTTCTGGAATTTAGTAAGCTGGATGGAAACAAGAGCCAATCTTGGAAACATCCTGGGAAATCTCTACCAAAAAACCTTAAACAGAAATGGCCTCATAAATGTTCTAACTAATGTCAATATCCAACAGAACAAATTCCAACGGGGAAGATGATCGCATAGAACTCTAAACCAGCAAAAATTACATAATTAACCGCAAAGGCCTTTCGAAAGACCCAGGTCTTCACCAACCACTTAAAGCAATATAATGAATGGGCCTGGGAGATCCCATTTGGCAAGACATTCCACAGAGTAGGTTCTTCTTTGTCAGAAAGAGATGTAATGTAGTTGACTTACCAGCTAATGCTGAAAAAAGCACACCTTACAGCCGCCACCTGCACATCAAACAAGAGTGCCAGATCAACAAGTATTCCCAAACTACCACCTGCAAGCATTTAAAAGCTTCATACAAAAAAAATGAATATATTTGCATAGCTTCCAACAGCAACAGCTAAATATTAGGAAACATAAATTCACCCAGGTGGTTAAACAACTACCAGTGGTATCCAATTAGTGTGTTCCATCAGAACAAGCATTCCTGCTTACACAACAGATTTTCCCCCATCTCTTCTCCACAACTCCTAGGAGTTAAGGAAAACTCCTAGGAAAGACTGACAGGCATCCCCAAACTGCAGCCTTCTGGATGTTTTGGCCTACAACTCCCATGATCCCTAGCTAACAGGACGTTGGGGAAGATGGGAACTGTAATCCAAAACATCTGGAGGGCCGAAGTTTGGGGATGCCTGGACTAAGAGCACACATGAGGGAAAGAGAGGGAGGAAGTTCCATTGGCCAAGCAGAAATCCTTGCAATGGCAGGACACAATAGTTGGATGCTGCACCATGTTTTACTTGCAGTTGAGTTAGTTTTTTTTTAATAAAAAAAATAAGAAAATTGTTGCAGGGCATTAATACCTCTTTTCGTCTAGGGCTTTTATGCAGAAATCTAGCTTCCCTACCACTGACTGCATTGTCACTAGGACAATGTTTTTCCTCCAGGTAATGCAAGAACTGCAGCAGTGTAACAATGATTGTTCAAATGTCACTGTCACTTACAGTGTAATGGCCTCACATTACAGGCAGCAAGTAATATAACTCTCCCCTTCTCTCACTTGCCTTTTCTTTTACAAAGAAATAATTTTAATAATCTTGCTTCCTTATAGGCTGAGCACTGTTTCCACTGTATAACCCCAGTAAGGAAGGCCCTTTATCAGAGTAGCTACTCATCTAGTCACCTGTGGTGTGTAATAATTTTCTTTGGGCTACCAGGCTTGGAAACATTACAAATGTTGGTTCTTAGTCCTCCGCCCATTTTATTTTACAAACAACTAGCATGAGTTTGTGTAGGCAGGAATGCTAATTATTTTTTATTGACACATCTGGCTGTGCCTGTGTTCCTAACTAGGTAGACGTCTTTTGAGGGAAGTGCCAAAGAGTGTTTCCAGTTAAGCTATCATTGAATAAATTTTAGTCACTAACTCAGCACCAGTACATGGCACACTTGAGTGAGTGATGGAACCCCAACAGGGCTCACTGCTTCCACCATAGCGGATGTGGCTCAACCTGGGGAGATGGCTGACCCTATGTAGTGCATCTTTACTCACCACCACCTTGTTCATTATGCTAATGCCATTCCCAACATATGTATGTTAGAGCCAGTGTAATTAGCACAGTGGTGGCTAGAAGGGAATGGAGGTGCAGCCCATTGGTATTGCTGAGTGAAGCTCCTGGTCCATGCACCTGTCCTCCCTAGCACTGCCCCAATGTAATCAACATTATGGCATGGGCAAGTTAATGTGTGCCGTGTTACCCTGGTACTTGTTTGATGCACCACCACCTGGGGCAGGCATGCACCTGTCCTCCAATTAGCAGGTGCAGGCGGTAGGCATCATTGAGAGGGAACCACTGAGGGTAGCTTGCCCTGGATCTCCCAAACTGGCCCCTGTTTGGTCAACTGGCCTACTGTTGAACATCTGCAGTATGTGCCTAGTTAGTGAATGTAGTTAAGATGTAAGCATCTTGCTGTTCCTTAAGTTATTTGATCAGTATCATGCAAGCTATTTAATGAACTGGAAAAACGTGGAATGTGTACAGAAAAAGTTCCAAATTACTGCTTTCAACTTGGATGTTAACTGCCTCATAGTTCATTTTGTTCTGTAGTTCTCTTATTTTGATTCCACATCACCTGAACACTTCATTGTGATAGCTACATTCCTGATTAGTCTTCTTGGAGGTGCTCCAGTTTCTCCCTCATTATTACTTTCAGTCTTCACTCCTCCTCATCCCAGTTGAAATATTTTCTGTATCTTCCAAGTTGTTGACTCATTCCACTCTTGTCTCCCTCTGGCTTGACTTATAATCTTAATGTATCCCTGATCTCTGCTGATTTTTGTCTATTAGGCTTGCTTTTACATTTCTGCCACACAAAAACTCAGGCAACCTAGAGACATTATCATAAGTCAAGGACACTTTCAACTAAGCAAAAGTACTCAGGGAGGGTGCAGAGCACAGCCAGCGAGGGGTGTAGCCTGAAAAGGACTATGGCCTAGAGATAATCCTGTGGAGCAAATAGAGCAGCCTGGAAGGCCTCATTTGCCCCAATGGCCTGTATCCAAAGAAGTTATGCCATTGGCCCAAGTGCTTCCACCTGTGCAATGGGACTTCTTCCCCTGCGGCAGCCACAGATCTGCCCTGGAGTTTCCCAAAACCTCTGAAGCAGATTTGGAAGGGTGTGTAGAGAAGAGAGGGCGAGGAAATCACACAACACAAGGCTTTCAACCTGTGGAAATGGGATGACTTAGTTGGATGTAACCTGAGGCTCCCTAGTCTGCCTTAAATTATTGATACATTTAACTCATTACCCACCTACTCTCAGCAACCAGAAACATAACCAAACACTGGTGAGACCTGTCAGGAGTAAGCATGGACCAATGGTAACAAATAGTATGGGAAACAGCCTTACTAGAAAAATTAACCAATACACTGAAACTGACACAGGGACAAATAGAAGAAGACGCCTTCACCCCGGTATGGCTCCCCTTTATCACATACACAGCCCAACAAGACAACGACAAGAATCCACCAACAGCATACAAATCAATATGGCTAACCTGATCCAAAACATCCACCTACCCCACTCACACATGAAAACAAAGTTCACCACAGCCAATCACAAATGAAGAATCACACCCTAGGCCAATCCCCAACCTCTCTCAACACCAAAGGAACACAAGTGAATAGCAAAGAGAACCTGCACAAGCGACGCTGACACAGGTCCCCACACGTACATGAAGTAAAATAGAAACATTGCCACCCGACTTCACCACCCTCCACCTCTTTCCCCCCTTTTCTTCCTAATGTAACACTAATATCTCGACAAATGAAACTAATCTGTAGAAAATGTAACTTGAAAAGAGAGACATTGCACATACTTTTGTAAACCAATAAATCTTTAATAAAAATATATTAAATTTTTTTGATACATTTTACTATGAAGACAAAAATCTTTCTTTGTTACATATAATCCATCTAATTTTGTAGAACTGGTGATATGCATCGGTATCAATTATAGCTTGGTGTAAATAGTATTTGTACTTTGGCTGTATCTGTGCATAACAAAGAGTGACTTATCAACTACATCCAAATTAATTCTGTTCTACAGAAAACTGCATGGACCAGGATTGGTGGTCTCCAACTCTGCATGCTTAGTCAACAACTCCATATTTTTCACATATAATAATGTTTATTATTTATTATATTCTGCTTTTGTTTGGTTTATAAAATGTAGAACAAACTGGATGTGCTTTGTCACATCTTGATAAAATGTGCAAGTGTTCAGAATAAATATCACATGTTACCTTTTGCCACATTTTGTACAACTGTGGGTAAATTGCTTTGGGGGAATATAAAGCAGAGATAATTAACCTATTTCTGGTGACCATATGAAATTTTAATCAGGATGTGATATAATGTTTGCCCTTGGTTTTAGTTCTACAGAAAATAAAAACCTTGTTATTATGCAAAATTTCCAAAAAAGAAATGTATTGTGGCTTGTACCTAAATGCATGCACTCCATAATGATGATGTCCTTACTGCTAGGTGGTGCTAACGTAATGGTGAAGTCCGGCTGCTCATGTCTGTTACAAAAGTTAGTTTGAGACTTCAGAAGTTGGTAATTTGTGGTGTAAAGTGAGAGGTGCTAAGATTGTAGACATTTATAGGAGAAGATGTCCATGTTCAATTGTTCTATGTGTTGAGATTTTCAAGGAGATCTTCACATTGTTAGGAAAGGCCAGAATGAAGACAGACCTGCTAGCTGCAGGAGGACTTCAATACTGAAGCTTCATATTGCTAATTTTCTTTAGAGAAATAGTAAATCTTGAATAAACTTTATACATGGGTTTTGGAATTCTGTCCCCTTAAAATTATGTAAACTCTTCTGGAATTCTGTAGCTAAAATATACAAACTCAAAATGTACCGTGTTATTTATGTTTTATGTACTATATGTTTAGCTGTTTTTGAATTTTGGTGGATTCTGTACTTGATCCATTCAGTTATCATACCACTATACACTAATCATAGTTGAAAACACATTGAAAAGCTTAATTTTACACAATTTTGGTTTTTTTCATGAAAAATGTAAGAACCAGAAATATCTTATTAAAATTTGGAGCTAGGATTGTAAGACATATTTAACTTGCTGTTTGATATGATTTTTCTTGTTCAGTTGCATGATCAGTCCTAATGCAGTTTCCAGAATCTCTTCCTTTATGCTGACTTGTGTTAAGTTTTCAGACAATAAAAACATTTTATGAAGAATCAAGTGATGAGAAACATCAATCTTAACTTAAGCGCAAGAAAAGAATATGACATTTTGACTTTTATTTAGTTGACAGAGTAATTTAAGTAAATGTTAGAGTATAGCCATTTTTATCAATCTTGGGTTTTTGTGGTTATACCATCTCTTCAATTTATTGCTCCCTTAGGGACTTCTCAGTATAAAACTTGTAACTAATTTTAAATATAATAAATAAAAGCGTATTATAAAATATTTATGGTAACTTTTTTTTGCTTTCTTTTAAAGTACTGAAAATTAACAGATTACCTTGGCTCTCTTCCTACATCTGCTTTATTGTTCATTTGAATCCTTGGCGTCTCCAGGTAGGGTTGGGAGAGGCTCCTGTCTGAAACCCTAGTGATCCACTGCCAGTCAATGTAGACAGTACTGAGCTAGATGGACCCAATGGTCTGAATCCGTATAAGACGGCTTTCTATATTCCAGTCTCAATCTTATTTCTACTTCTAAATGTTCCTTTTTATTTATTCTTGCTTATTCAAGAAACTGTAAATAGGTGGCATACCTGGCTTCTAGGTCTCTCATTGCCCATTTTTTAAGGAAGCAAAATAGCATTAATAGAGATCACAGTTGTCAGCAATTTATGCCCATTAGTACAGTTTTGAGAACTTTTTCTAAAGGGAGTCATTTTTCTTTCTGCTATTCCCTTTCCATCCAGTCCCTACTGTAGCAATACATAATTGCTATCCAGAAACAAATTGATAATAGTAGTTGTAATCAGTTATGCACAAGTGTTTTTTTAATCAATGATGTACTGTTGCACAGTTTGGCTTAGCATTATTATTAAGCCATCCTCTTTTGGGGTTAAAAACTACACTGTGTGGTGGTATCACATCATGGTCCAGGCTAGTTTCATCCTTGAGCAAGGATGAAACCTGCCCCACACTTCATTTTTGCCAAGGAAGGAAGAAGCAAGCAAGCCACAACACTGAGTTAGCATTTCATACAACCCAGAGCTTGTGGTTTATTTCTCTTTAAACAAACCATGAGGGGAAGCCAATACCTCTGTGCTTATTATTATGTGCAAACATGTCTTATGTTATAAACCCACTGCCATTTACAGTGGTACCTCGACTTACGAAGATGATCCGTTCCGCAGTTGTCTTTGTAAGTCAGAGTTTCGGTAGTCGAAGTGCTGCTACGGCACATGTGGGAAGCACGATTTCACGCTTTTGCGCATGCACCGACCACGCGCGTGCTGGGCGGACTTCCGGAGGCTTCGACTTCGGAAGTCAAAATCTTCGGAAGTCGAAGCCTTCGGATGTCAAGGTATGACTGTATTCTTATTAGACTGCTCTCACTGCCAGTGAGAGAGAAATTTCTCTTCCTTCTTTACACATTATTGCATAGACCTTGATTAATTGATCCTGTCATTTAATAACAGATAGGGTTGAATGGAATGCCTTCAAATATATTCAGATTTACATTCAGGGTGGATAAAAATCAATGATTTTTTTTAAAAAATCAAAAAAATCGGATTTTTTTGATTTAAATCGGATTTTTTGATTTAAATCGATTTTTTTGATTTAAATTGGATTTTTTTTAATAAAATGCTTTTTGAGGAAAACATATTACCATCCAAAGGTTATTCCATCATGAAATAAAGATTAGTTTTTTAATTATGTAGTATAAGGTTGTATATGTTTAATTTTTGGGGTAAATAAATTCCATTAATCCATTCACCTCTTCCAGAGGTTTTTGTAAGATTATTGGGCAGTTTCTCTGCCTACAAGATATTATCACAGGTGCTTGGTTTACTTTTGCAGTTCTCAAAACTGAATTTGACTCAACAGAGATCACATGCCTCTTCTTCACAGCAAAAATGTTATAACATGAACAGAGTTGAGAAAAAGACCTTAATCCTATTGTTCTACAAACCTATGAATACAGAAACAACCCCTTCAGCGCTAAGTTTCAGGAAGTTCAGTGAATAGAATAGAAACAATATTTTTCTGATTGTTTGGACAGTATTTAAGTTTTTCATGTGTAGGCTGGGCTGACAGTCTAAGTTTCTTAAAATATATATATATTGTTTTTGTTTAGCCAAATTAGTTAACAAACATGGATGTTTGTTTAAGCAAATAACATTTGCGGAAATGTTATTGTTTCAGTTGAATAAATCTATTTAAATTGTTATTATTAAGGTAATGATTATTTTTCTCCTTCCTAAGTACAACAGTAAAGTTGTCCAAATATGAATGATTAACCTATTAAACTGGGGATAAAAAAACTAATATGAAAAGTTGTTATTCTAAAAATCTTCATCTACTTGCATAATAAAGTTATACCAGCAAGAATTAGTCTTTATGATTTAAATCAACTATGATTTAAATCAAGCCTTACTGACTAGTGATTTAAATCGTGATTTAAATCGTGATTTAAATCAGTTTGATTTAAATCAAATCCACTCTGTTTACATTTGTATTCCTGGCAGTATATGCAATATACTAATATCCAGTTATATGACAAATACATGAAGTCAAGAATTTCAAAATGAATCCTGTGATCATTTGATAGAATTGCAGTAGTAAGGGCCCCTTCCCAACAGTGCAGAAATCAGGGCCTGTTACAATGTATTTACATAGTAACTGTCATTATCTGCCTTGTAACTTTTTTGCTTTTGTGCTTCCAGTTAGACAATTGGACCTAACTTCCCCAGCTGACCTCTTGCTTAACAGAAGTGGTCTCTGAACAGGAACAACATACAGGGTTATAGGCCTTGAATTGCCACCATGTCTAATTTCATTGTGTGTGCTTGTGAAGGTTTTATGTTCTGTATGCAAACAGTGCATGTTGTGCTGCTCTGTAGAACATCATGGAAATAACAGGTGACTGCCACAATTTCATGCTTGCATTTTGCGGTTCCCACTTATGTGCATATAAGTCAGCCAGCCCACAGCAGAGAGCATACCAATTAGGTTTTTTTAAAGTTTATTAGCATCTAATTGATATTATTTGACTGTTCAAGGGACCAGGAGTGGGCCAACTTCAGTATTCTATTGCCTTACTGTTTTGCACTAGAGTTCTTGTGATCTACCAATGTGTATTAAGTTATAGAGCACAACTGTGCACACAGGAACTCTTTAACAGTTGGGGTACAACTTAAAGGTAAAGGGACCCCTGACCATTAGGTCCAGCCGTGACCAACTCTGGGGTTGCGCGCTCATCTCGCATTATTAGCCGAGGGAGCCAGCGTACAGCTTCCAGGTCATGTGGCCAGCATGACTAAGCCACTTCTGGCAAACCAGAGCAGCACATGTAAACACCGTTTACTTTCCTGCTGTAGCGGTCCCTATTTATCTACTTGCACTTTGATGTGCTTTCGAACTGCTAGATTGGCAGGAGCTAGGACCAAGCAATGGGAGCTCACCCCGTCACAGGGATTTGAACCGCCAACCTTCTGATCAGCAGGCCCTAGGCTCTGTGGTTTAACCCACAGCGCCACCTGCATCACCTGCGTTGTACAGTTGGGGTACAACTTAGTCACTTCTAAATGGTCTTCAGTATACAGCTTGGCTTAACGACATAAGTTCCTTGCTTGATCAAATCATAGCTCACCTACTATCAGCATTATTTGGCTAAGAGTCCAAACTAACTTCTACCCATTTTGCTTGGACTTCCTTTTCCTTTTTTGCTTTAGATGTTTAATAATCCCACCCCCTTTGCCAGTGCATATTAGCGTGGTTAAATGAGATGGCAAAATGGTCCTATCGCAAGCAGGGTGGATTTGATTTAAATCAAACTGATTTAAATCACGATTTAAATCACGATTTAAATCACTAGTCAGTAAGGCTTGATTTAAATCATAGTTTTCTACATAAAGACTAATTCTTGCTGGTATAACTTTAATATGCTGGTAGATTAAGATTTTTAGAATAACAACTTTTCATATTAGTTTTTTTATCCCCAGTTTAATAGGTTAATCATTCATACTGTATTTGGACAACTTTTCCGTTGTACTTAGGAAGGAGAAAAATAATCATTACCTTAATAATAACAATTTAAATAGATTTATTCAACTGAAACAATAACATTACAGCATATGTTATTTGCTTAAACAAACCCATGTTTGTTAAGTAATTTGGCTGAACAAGAACAAAATATATATATTTTAAGAAACTTAGACTGTCAGCCCAGCCTACACATGAAAAACTTAAATACTGTACACTCCAAACAATCAGAAAAATATTGTTTCTATTCTATTCACTGAACTTCTTGAAACTTAGCACTGAAGGGGTTGATTCTGTATTCATAGGTTTGTAGAACAATAGGATTAAGGTCTTTTTCTCAACTCTGTTCATGTTATAACATTTTTGCTGTGAAGAAGAGGCATGTGATCTCTGTTGAGTCAAATTCAGTTTTGAGAACTGCAAAAGTAAACCAAGCATCTGTGATAATATCTTGCAGGCAGAGAAACTGCCCAATAATCTTACAAAAACCTCTGGAAGAGCATGACATTGTGAATGGATTAATGGAATTTATTTACCAAAAAATTAAACATATACAACCTTATTCTACATAATTAAAAAACTAATCTTCATTTCATGATGGAATAACCTTTGGATGGTAATATATTTTCCTCAAAAAGCATTTTATTTAAAAAAATCCAATTTTTTTGATTTTTTTTTTTAAAAAAATCATTGATTTTTATCCACCCTGATCACAAGACAGTGCAAGGAGAAAACAAATATATACACATGACTGCAATGTTAATGACTAATTCAATGCTTAATTTAAAAGTTATCACCTTATTACTCGGAAGGAAGGTGTGTGTACAGGTCCAGGTTATAGTCTGGTTATCTCCTATCTCAGGGGTGGAAAACTGGATCTGGCCAATGGACAGGTTCAGACTTCCCCCAGTGCCTGCATGCCCCATAGAGCAGCTGATCCCAGTGGGGCTTGCTGTCAGCACCAAATTAGCATTTACAGCAAACTTCACTTGCAGAAGAACTATCAGGAGCACACCTTTAAGGCTCTCAATTGTTTCTTTGTAGCTGTACTTTCACCTGCCCCTACACCTGAAATCACAGGTGTGGGGCAGATAGGCATTACTGTATTTCAAGGAGATAGCCTTGTAGACCACATTAAGATTCCTGCAGCGCCTTGTCTGTGGGCTGGAGGTTCCTCACTGCTTTGCTATGTGGAGCCCATTGAAGGACCAAAGTGGCTTGTGCTAAGTGAGGACATTCAGTACTTGACCACTGCAATCACCCTTACTTTCTGTGTGTTTATAAGAGATTGCCAATCCATTTTCCTTTGGGGGCAGGAGATGTATTTGTAATCATGTAGGCTTAAGAGACAATGGTTTGATTTCAAACTACAAATCAAGATCTGAAATCATTAAATCAGGATTAAACTACAGTCTCACAACTTGGATATAACAGGAAATGTCATGGTACCCCTCCTTTTGTAGCAATAAGAATGTCATGTTAGTCTGAAGTATTGATTTTCTTGCTGGCCATGAAATCAGCACATAGGGGATGAATCAGCTTGGTAATTGTATATATCAGGGATAGTTAAGGAAAACAGGATTCTGTTGAGGAGCCATGTAGTTTGACCTCTGTCCGTTTTGTTCAGTCAAGGCAAATGTTGCACTTCTTACTTTTCTAGCCGAACCTTAGTTCTGTGTAATCAGGGCCGTCTTAAGGGTATCCAACTCCGTGGTGCAAAAATTTCTCCGGCGCGCCCCCCATTTCCCTCCCGGTGGGCAGGCTGGAGGGCGGCTCCTCCGGCGGGGAGGAGGCTCCGGGTGCGGTGCAGCTGCTGCCAAGAGGTGCTGCGTCCAGCCTCACCTCTTCCTTGGCGCCCTCCAGAACTTGGTGCTGTGGCGCCCCGCACCACTAGCTCCTATGGGCAAGATGCCCCTGTGTGTAATCATGCTAGGATATTAGTTTGATAGGGGCAACATGTAGTAATGATTCAGTCAGCTCTCCTTTCTTGACCTGGAACAGTGATGGCCAACTTCTGCATTCTCTGGTGGTGCTGTGTCTTCACAGCTAATGATTATGTGTGTTTGTGCTGGGATCATTACATACAAAGCCAAAGGAGAGATGCTACAACAAAAGTGTCAAATATCTCTTTCTTTTGCATGTGTTTGCCACTGTGAATAAAACTGTTGGGAAAACATAACATGCATTGATTTAAAATGGATTGAAGCTGACAGAGGTTAAATAAAATAGTACAGTTGCTATCATTTCAGGTATGGAGCTAAGTAGACCAAAATAAAAGGGTGGAAGCAGAATCTTGTCACATAGAAATATTTAAAAGTTCCAAGAAGAAAGCAATATGATGAAAAAATAAGGAGCTTTCAGTCAAAGCTAAACCACTGAACACACACAGTACATTGGTTTAGGGAACAGAGTGTAGAAACTTTCCATCCTTAAAACTCTGTTGTCTCAGAAGGCCTGCCTCCTGCTTTGAGAACCATAATGCAGTAATGATACTTGTACCTTATATAATTTGAACCTCCTATTTGTAAATTACTTCTGTATCTACAGCCTGCCCTTTTACATTACTTTTGCCATTCTAATAGAATCTGGAAGTGCACAGTTTATATTCACAGTTTATAGCAGTTACAGGTAGGTAGCCGTGTTGGTCTGAGTCGAAGCAAAATAAAAAAATTCCTTCAGTAGCACCTTAAAGACCAACTAAGTTTATATTTTGGTATGAGCTTTCGTGTGCATGCACACTTCTTCAGTTTATAGCAGTGTTTCTCAAATTAGTATGAATTTCATTCACTCTGCTAAAAGTAGTTAATTCTGTAAGGCAGGGTTCTTAACCTGTGGTTCATGAATGAGCTTCAGAGGGTCTGTAAACTAGTTACAATTTTTTTCTCTCCATTGCAATAAAAGAAATGGTATGCAATTTATTGTGTTTATGTGCATTTTTCTGGAGTCCTTAGCTTTCATCAGATTCTCAACGGGGTCTTTGACCCTAAAAAGGTTAAGAACTACTGCTGTAAAGCTATAAGGCTGTGCCCACTTAGCTGAGAATAAGTCGTATTGAAAACTGAGTCATGCTTCCGAGTAAACAAACATAAAATTGCACTGTAGAGTCAAGGAACAAGGAACAAGCACCTTGGCTTCACAAGCCTGATGTAGGCAGTCATAAGGAAGCAGAAAGCTTGCAAAAGGTAGAGCCGAGCCTCAGTACTGGTAATAATGGTTTAAGTGGTTTGTGCACAAGCTGGAATGAAGCCTCGGGCTTGTTTTGAAACTGGGTCTGTGATAAACCATAGTCCTGGTTGTAAGACAACTTGATGAGAAAGTAAAACTAAATGCTAGCAAAACCACCTAGCCATATGGGAGGATGGAGTGTGTAAGCCTGTGGTTGAGCTCATTCCAGTTTATACATGTAGCACTAAACCATGCTTTGGAGCTATGTGCAAACTACACCAATAGCTTCATTCACAGGTCAGAGTAATCCATGGTTTAGCCTGTCAGGAAAAAGCTTAGACAAGCTTTAGGTTCAATCAGGGTGGATTTGATTTAAATCAAACTGATTTAAATCACGATTTAAATCATGATTTAAATAACTAGTCAGTAAGGCTTGATTTAAATCATAGTTTTCTACATAAAGACTAATTCTTGCTGGTATAACTTTAATATGCAAGTAAATGAAGATTCTTAGAATAACAACTTTTCATATTAGTTTTTTATCCCCAGTTTAATAGGTTAATCATTCATATTTGGACAACTTTACTGTTGTACTTAGGAAGGAGAAAAATAATCATTACTGTACCTTAATAATAACAATTTAAATAGATTTATTCAACTGAAACAATAACATTACAACATACGTTATTTGCTTAAACAAACATCCATGTTTGTTAACTAATTTGGTTAAACAAAAACTAAAAAACTATACATATATACATATATATATATATATGACTGTCAGCCCAGCCTACACATGAAAAACTTAAATACTGTCCACTCCAAACAATCAGAAAAATATTGTTTCTATTCTATTCACTGAACTTCTTGAAACTTAGCACTGAAGGGGTTGATTCTGTATTCATAGGTTTGTAGAACAATAGGATTAAGGTCTTTTTCTCAACTCTGTTCATGTTATAACATTTTTGCTGTGAAGAAGAGGCATGTGATCTCTGTTGAGTCAAATTCAGTTTTGAGAACTGCAAAAGTAAACCAAGCACCTGTGATAATATCTTGTAGGCAGAGAAACTGCCCAATAATCTTACAAAAACCTCTGGAAGAGCATGACATTGTGAATGGATTAATGGAATTTATTTACCCCAAAAATTAAACATATACAACCTTATTCTACATAATTAAAAAACTAATCTTTATTTCATGATGGAACAACCTTTGGATGGTAATATATTTTCCTCAAAAAGCATTTTATTTAAAAAAATCAAATTTAAATCAAAAAAATCGATTTAAATCAAAAAAATCCGATTTAAATCAAAAAAATCCGTTTTTTTATTTTTTTTTTAAAAAATCATTGATTTTTATCCACCCTGGGTTCAATCACTTCCCTCCTTTTCATGTGGCATGGTTGCAAGTAGGAATTCAAAAGCTTTCATTTTACTTTTTATTAACCACCCCTTGTCATATTGTCAAACCTGAGAAAGACCCAGTTCACATGCAGTGCTGAACCATGATTTAGCACTGCAGGAAGCAGTTTGACCAAAGTCACGGGCTCACATACTTCCTCATCACCTCAAGCCGGGAAGAGAAGTTAGCAAGCATTTACTTTATTTCACAAAATCTTGGCATAGTGTTATATAGATAAACCAGAGATGCAGACCATCATGGGCTCCTTGGGAGGAAATGTAATAAATGAAACTGGATAGTTATACTTCATAACCCATTGTTTGAAATTGGCTGATCATATTATAGAGCTCAGACATAATGTGAAATTGTGGGTTGTTGAATTTGGAAGCAAAGGCTTATTATCTTATAGCTACACCAGAGGAGAGGGAAGGGGCACCATTGGATCCTAACACTCACATATGCTTGGTCCTGACACACTGAAGCATAGTTTGATGTCTGAATGTAGCTGCTGCTCATGGTAGAGTAAGAGTGGCTAACTTGTCGCCCTTCGATTCCCTTCAGCTCCAGCCAGCAGGATAGGGATAATGGGAGTTGTAGTCCAACGACATTCAGAGAGCCACAGGTTAGCCACCCATGGTTTTGAGATCAAGAAGGCTTGGTGCCTCCCTGTTGCAAATGTTTCCTTTGGCATACATGATCTCACTGATCAGTACACATCCACTTAGAGCTCTGCTTCAGTTTCTTTCATTTCAAGTAATTTTAATAACCAATTCAGAGTTGTCATTTATTAGAAATTACATATTCTTTATGGGAGGGCAGTTATGGCCCTAACAGTCTAAGAAATAATAATTCAAATGCACAAATTATCCACATAGCTTTTATAGCTTGTGTATATGAGATAAGAGACTTTGGAAATTTGGGCTAGATTATCCTTTATGTGTTCTAGTCTTTTAGCACCCTCTCCTGACTCTCCTTGTGTATTGCACTGTTTAAAAGGGATCTGGGCTGTTCGAGGCATTTCCTAAAAGAACATAAAAAGAGTTAAGTAGCATTTTTTTAAATTTGAGATAGTGTTTGAAGAATTTTTCTGTTTTAAGGCCGAAAGCTGAAAATTTCCTTTTTATTGCTTTTTGATAAAAGAATTGCAATGGTGTTATCAGATTATTTCTGAAATTTCATCATCACTTTACTAAAATGTAATCATGTTGCTTTACAAATGTTAGAACAATAATAAGGTAACAAATAAAAAAACAAAAATAGAAAACAGACAGCAATTATACAGCCTTAAAAGCAATCTCTTGCAGAAACCTGTTGAACAAAAACAGTTTTTGCTTCTTCCCTAAAAGCAAATGGGGATACTGATTTAATTTTGTTATTTCTTACCCACCCTTCATTATGAAGGATGAATTTAAAAATATAAGTCAGGCCATCCCTTGAAGTGTTCTGCAGCACCAGGTGAAGTTATTCACAGGCTGGAAGAGTAGGAAGTGATACTTCTGTTACCTTTTTCACCACTGATGCCACTTTTTGATATGACAGTAATATCTGCTGAACTTTCCAACTGGTTCATGCTGGTTGAAGGTATGGTAAGGAAAAGGGAAGTAGTGTGAGAATCCTGCTCAATCAGACCAAGGATCTATCTGATCCAGCTTCCTGTTTCCAACAGCAGCCAGCAACATCCTTTTCTTTCTTTCTTTGGTGGAAACTCAAAAGCAGCACATGAAGGTCTCTGCTATTGTTTTCCCCCATAACTGCTATTTGAGGATATGTGCAGTGTTTCTCAAACTTGGGCCCCAGCTGTTGTTGGACTACAACTCCCATAATCCCTAGCTAGCAGAACCAGTAGTCCGGGATAATGGGAGTAGTAGTCCAATAACAGATGGGGACCTGAGTTTGAGAATTTTTTTGTGGCAGAAAAAATTATAAATTAATGTCATTTGAATAAGTGCTTTTTAAAAAACAAAAACAAAAAAACCACCTTGAATCTACCGCCAGTTTAACCTAATGACTCTATTCTGGATTTTGAGAGGAGGAAAAACATTCATTTTACATAGTGAAAGCTTTTATAAACCTGTCCCACTATAGCCATCCAAAAAGCCTGAAGCATTTTAGCCTTTCCTTGTAAGTGAGGGTGTTCTAACCTCCTAATCATTTGATTGCTTTTTCTTCATCTTTTCCAGTTCTAACCCTTTTGAGATGTGTTAACCAGAACTGAATACAATGTTCCAAATATGGCCAGTTTAACTTTAATGAATAATAGCTAAGTTTCCATTGTATAGGAGAAAATTTGAGGTTTTGCCATGAGTAAACCACAGTCCAGAAAGAGAGAAGGGAAAAGCTATGCTCACTGCTAGTTGCAACTGTTAAAAATTGAGGGGCTTTGAATACAGATGTATTTTGTGGAAAATGTGGTATATAAATCAATTTACCACGACTATCCTGTGGCAATCATGAGGAGGACCTTTTCATTTGTGGCACTCACCCTTTCCTCTGAAGTAGGACAAGTGCCTACTATTGGCTTTGGGCAGTTCCTAAAAACTTACCTTTTCTCCTAGGCTTTTACTGATCATTAATACAGGTAGCTCCCCATTTACCTGGGGGTTGTGTTCCGAGGCACCGTGCACATCAGTAGGATGTGCATAAGCTCACCCTGCTCCTAGCTGATGAGAAATGCATGGCAGTAGCAGTAAGAAACAAGGGAAGCAGGGACACTCCATTGCAGGCATCCCCAAACTGCGCCCCTCCAGATGTTTTGGCCTACAACTCCCATGATCCTTAGCTAACAGGACCAGTGGTCAGGGATGATGGGAATTGTAGTCCAAAACATCTGGAGGGCCAAAGTTTGGGGGTGCCTGCTCCATTGGCTCCACTGAAAGACAAGTTCCATCGGGTTCCTCCTTTTCTCAACTTCTTCTGCCGGCAGCTATTCCATAAATTTTCTGCAGAGGGAGAGATGAAAAGCAGGACCACTCCGTCGACTCAGCTGAGACTACAGTAGTTCAATTTGGCTCTTTCTGTTCCTGAATTGTTTCCATTCTGTTTCCTGAATATGCTTGCCTTCCTCTTCCCTCCTAATTGCCTTTCCTTTTGTGTCATTTCTTCTAGATTGCATGCCTCTGAGCAAAGACTGCCTTTTCTATTGATCTTATGCAAGCTACTCTGAAAGTCTTTTCATTTGAGGAGTGGGGCAAACATGCTTTAAAGGCATTTTTTGTGAAATACTTTGAGTAACATCCAGCTATGGCATCCTGCTGATGCTGTGAACTTGTGTAAAAGAACTTCCCTTTGCTTTGCTTCTTTCTCTAGACACTTGTATGCTGCCAAAATCTGTTTCTGGGGTTGGGGGAGTGGAAAGGAAGGTCCTTGCATAACTGCTAGCACAGTGTTGGATCTTCTTCATAGGGAAAATGTTTAGTAAAGTTTGGTGAAGAGAAAAGATGGATTATACTAGAAGATTCTACACGTGCTTTGTTCAGGGTACTCTGATGGTTCGGTTCCTTACCTAGTGTAGGATTTTACAAGTAAGAGGGTGAACCAAGCTGTATACTTGCGTGGGTGCAATTTTTTACCCTGTGCAAATGGAAACACGCAAACAATAATAATAATATTTTGTGCACCGATGTATAGTTAACCTTATCTGACCCATGTTTAATATTGTTGCATTTGCTTTACAGAGTGCCTAGTGGAGAATGCAATGGGATCAATAGCATGTCTGCGGAGAGTGGCCCTGGGACAAGACTGAGAAATTTACCAGTAATGGGGGATGGACTAGAAGCTACACAAATGTCTACAACACAGGCACAGGGCCAAACCCAACAAGGCAATACTTCAGCTAATAACCCACCTCCACCAGAGACCTCAAATCCTAACAAACCCAAGCGTATGACCAACCAACTGCAGTATCTGCTCAAAGTGGTGCTCAAGACACTATGGAAACATCAGTTTTCATGGCCTTTCCAGCAGCCTGTGGATGCTGTCAAACTAAACCTCCCTGTAAGTATAGATTTAAGAGAATTAAAGGAGCAGCAATGTATCTTATCATTTAGTGGTGTGGGATGCTTGTGGAAGATGGGAGGTGAGGAGCAACCCAAAGGTGGAAAAAATATATGTGGCAGGGGAATTGGCTAGGGGGTCAACAGGAGAGGAATAGAAATGTAGTTTCATGAGGACTGAAATAAACATAAACGTTAGAGTTTCTTCAGAAGTGTTGAAGGGACTGGGAACAGGAATAAAGAAAGCATGCAGTCAGCTGAGATTCTACAGTACTGAACTTTATAGGACAAGGGGGCATCAAATGGGCCTACAGTAAAGTGAGGGAAATAAGGCAGATAATATGGAGTAAGGAGTAGGCATGGGGGAGAAAATGAAGCATGAGAGCAGCATATGTTATGCTCAATGAACTAAATTTCATAGGAAGGATGCTTGATACAGCTGGAAGGTGAAGAAAGGCTATCATTTGATGTGCCCATCCATATTTTCAGTCGCCATTGCTGGTCCCCAACATCTCTCCCCGTATTGTGTATCTAATGTAGACATAATTCCCCTGGGTAAGAGTTGTATCACTTTGGGCTCTGTATAGCAGATATCACAGCATTTGTTTTTAATTAATTAATTAATAGTGGCAGCAACATTTATTTGTATGGTTATTTTATAATTATTGTATGGGACTATTTTTATTTGCTTGATGCTTAGCTTTCCTCATATCAAACCTAAATAATTGCTTTGGTTGGCAAATGGGAGGTTTTATTTTCATATTTAGTTTTTGAGAAAGTACCTTCCTCCTTCTGATACCTTGTTAATACTTGGCTTAGATTAGCCATGCCTCCATGATTTATCTTGTTAGTTATCCAAAGGATTCTTCTGTGGAAAATCTGAAAATAAGACCTCAAAGTCTACTCAATAGCTAACCAACAGGCCATAGTAATGTGGACAGTGATATGCTGCTGCCCCACCACTCAGGGACCATTTTATTCAGCTGTATTACTTAGGCAGTGTGACAGAAATCTTGCAAGCTGTTTGAAAGAACATTCCTTTGTTGGCGCACTCCTAAATAGATTTCTCTGCATGCTTGGTCAGTGGTCAGCTTGTATTCTTCCTAGTCAGGATATTAGGTTCATTTTAAGAACTGTGGTGCCCAGTGTACCTATCCTGATTCATGGGCCTGATCCACATCATTCCTGTGCTGTGCAGCACTGCATGGTGCTACAGGGATGCTTCTGACCATGAAATTGTTGAAAATTTGTGTTGCCAAAGAAAGAACAATTAAATGGCTACCAGAGCGCATTGGAAATGTTACAGAGCATGCTTACAGGGCTACTTCATTCCCTAAGTACTAAAGCTATACAGTCGTACCTCGGGTTACGACCACCTCGGTTTGCGAACAGTTCGGGTTACGAACTGCGCAACCCCGGAAGTGTTTTCGCCGCGTGCGCGCACAAGCCGCGCGCACGCGAAAATCGCGCTTTGCGCATGCGCAAAATGGCGGCGCCCATCGCGTTCGGTTTGCGAACTATTCGGGTTACGAACTGCGATCCGGAACGGATCGCGTTCGTAACCCGAGGTTTTACTGTATATGCAGTTCAGGCAAATCGCTGTCTGTCAGTATGTCCTGTTGTTGTTAAAGACTAGCTAACTAAACTGGTGGTCTGAAAAGAGAGCTATTGAAAGGAATTGTGAGCTGCAGCCACAGAATCCTTCCCAACATTAGAAATGTTGTTTTAAAAGTTCTGGTTCACATTGTTTACTGGGTGCAGGTACCTTACTTTGTTTGAGCAGTCAGCTGATGGTTTTCCATATTAATTGTTGTGAAATTTGGGTTCTATCGGCCATTATGTGTGTGTCTGTCCTTTACATTAAAAGTATGTTTTAAACCCAGTATCACAGAGGAACTGAGGGATGAACTAGATAGGACTATGTTGTGGAGGGATAAGCATTTGAAATGGGCTTTTTTACCCATGTGCCCCCCCCACCAGTCCCCCAATGGCTGTTGCATATGAAGTTGCCATTAGCCACAAAGGGTGTAAAAGATGTGAATAATACAGCACTAATGTGCCTGACAGTGTAAAAGGTAAAGGGACCCCTGACCATTAGGTCCAGTCGTGACCGACTCTGGGGTTGCGCGCTCATCTCGCATTATTGGCCGAGGGAGCCAGGTCATGTGGCCAGCATGACAAAGCTGCTTCTGGCAAACCAGAACAGCACATGGAAACGCCGTTTACCTTCCCGCTGTAGCGGTTCCTATTTATCTACCTGCATTTTGGCGTGCTTTTGAACTGCTAGGTTGGCAGGAGCAGGGACCAAGCAACGGGAGCTCACCCCGTCACAGGGATTCGAACCGCCGACCTTCTGATCAGCAAGCCCTAGGCTCAGTGGTTTAACCACAGCGCCACCTGGGTCCTGACAGTGTAGAAGCAGTTATAAATAGATATTACAATAGCTAAGGATCTAATGTTGAATGATTTCCCTCTTTGTCAGTTGTTTTGATAAGACTCTGAATGCTTCTAGGTTTATAATTATTTTATCTTCTAGACATTGTTACCAAATATGTTGACATATTAATTAGTAGAGTTGGGACAGAGAGAAATTATATTCTTTAAGCTTTTCTACATGAAATGCTTGAATGCAGTATGCCTGGCAAAAGTTTCAGTTATAATAATTAATCCTCTCTGTTCCCACAGGATTATTATAAAATTATTAAAACTCCTATGGATATGGGAACAATAAGGAAACGCTTGGAGAATAACTACTACTGGAATGCACAAGAATGTATCCAGGACTTCAATACAATGTTTACAAACTGTTATATCTATAATAAGGTATGTGGTCTTCATATATTTGGGCTTTCAAATGATGTGTCTGTGACGTTGCATGAGACTTTCTCTCTCATGCAACAGTACTTTCCTTCTTCTACCTGCCCTAGAAGCAACATTTCTTTTAAAATGTATTCTTTATTTAGAGTAGATAAAATTCTTCACTTTTTAACAGTTTTCAGAATTCAGATTTAGAACAAGCAGGTTCCAAATGTTTAACTCTGAGAAACTTTTCTGCCTTGATATTTTTTTTGAAACAACAACAAAAAGAAACAAGATATAAATCTCTACAACAAAAAATATAGTGAATCTGTTTCAAAAGCAGAAATAAGTGTGTATGTTACTTTAGTTATATAATTAAATACAGTGAGTTGGGGGGCAAGAGCTGTATGCTGGCAAATACTTGAAATGGCCAAATTTGATTTGGAAAAAGTCAAGTAGAACCCAGAAGTGACTACATTAGACACAGTGTAGAACAGGCACCCCCAAACTGCGGCCCTCCAGATGTTTTGGCCTACAACTCCCATAATCCCTAGCTAACAGGACCAGTGGTCAGGGATGATGGGAATTGTAGTCCAAAACATCTGGAGGGCCGAAGTTTGGGGATGCCTGGTGTAGAATATGATGGGGTTAAAGGGAACTTGAAGCTACAGGACTTTTTAATGAAAGCATACAGCTTGGAAATAGCATGCTAAAAGCTCTGTGTGATGTCACATCACAATAAATACATCCTTATCAAGGGCGGCGTCCAGCCTTCATCTTAGGCAGAATAGACCTGTTGAAATTTATAGACATGATTAACTTAGGTCCATTAATTTCAGTGGGTTTGCTTCGAGTAGAATTTGGAAACAACCTCAGAACAAACATGGCATCCAACACATCCAGGTGTCATTGATACCAATTAGGCAGATTTATTGCCACGTCGTTCTGTTATTTCCATGGTATCACAGAGTTGTGAATGTGTGTAACCGCTTACATTTTTTGTTTGTTCAGCCAGGGGATGATATTGTTTTAATGGCAGAAGCTCTAGAAAAACTTTTTCTGCAGAAAATATCTGAAATGACGCAGGAAGAAACTGAAATTGTTATAGTCCAGACAAAAGGAAGAGGACGGGGGAGGAAGGAAACAGGTACTGATATTGGGACTGCCTATTCACGTGTTTTTTTCCTTTTGGACTAGCCAGTATTCACTATCATTACTTGTGTATTTGAATAGGGTGGATGAACTTGTACTTGAAGGGAACTTGTGTGTGTGTGTGTGTGTGTGTGTGTGTGTGTGTGTGTGTGTGTGTTTCATGTACGTATAGTATCCATGCCAGGGAGAGAGAATTACCTAGTGTTAGCAAGTAACAATGCAGAAACATCTCTTAAAGAAAGCATTGACATCAATCATTCCCTTTGTCTTGGGGTGGGGGGCAGAACCTATCCCTGCTAATAGGCTCTCAGCCTGGAAAAGTGGAGTATAGAAATCACTTTCTTTAGTTTTCCACTGTACTGGGTAAAATACTTCCCATGCCTCTCACCCAACAAACCAAATACTATCCAAATAGAAGGCGCTCACTTTAAGAAGAGGTAGGAATCAGTATCTCCAAATTCATGTACAGCTTAGCCAAGAACATCACAATCTCTATAAAGAAAGGAAAAACAGTAACACGGGTAAGCAAAAATTCATTATTTTTGTGGGGGGATATGCTCTGCACCCCAAAGGCAGTCCGAGAAATAGCCACAGCAGTCAATCTGTTGCTCAGCTGATGATAATGAGCCCAGGTAATGAGGCTTCCAGTCACACAGCCAGTCTATTTACCCACCTCTCTCCAGCGCCGGCAAGGCATAGCAATGGTTTCTCCTGGAGGGGGGACAGGCAAAAGGCCTCCAGCTTTGTGCACACTCAACCAGTCATGCTCAAAGTCCTTGAGGAGGCCACAGCAGGTCTAGCAAAAACAAAAACAAAAAAAACCAGTTCTGGAAGCAGCACTGAAAATGCTCAGCCTGTTGCGCAGCCAGCTGAAGATAATGAACCAGGTAACGAGGCTTTTAGCCAGCTGAAGATAATGAGCCTGGTAACAAGGCTCTTAATTTCACAGCCTCTTGATTTGCCTACATCTCTCCAGCATTTCCATGGCATAGCAGTGATTTCTCCTGCAGGGGGTGGGGCTATTTGAACTACGTTTTTGCATGTGTTGAGGTTTGCTGTACAGCATATGATGATGCTTCCTTTTCTAACAGTTACATCCAAGGCTGGAGCATCAACGGTACAGAATACAACTCAAGCATCATCCCCACCACAGACGCAGGCTTCACAGCCAAATCCTCAGCCGGTGCAAACAACTCATTCCTTTCCTTCTGTGACCCCTGATCTTATTGTCCAGACGCCAGTAATGACGGTGGTGCCTCCCCAGCCTCCACCACCACCACCTCCCCAGCCTCCCCCTCCCCCTCCTTCAGCTTCTGCTCCCCAACCCATTCAAACACACCAACCAATTATCCCAACTGCTGCACAGCCCATGAAGGTGAGTAAATTACAGCTTTGCTCTTTTGTTTCCTTATGGCAAGTGGCAGTTTTAGATGAATAGGTGAAATGGCTTGACCAAAGCCATATTGATCCAGGGCATATTTATGCTTACGGTTCTCTCACTACATTCTTGCAGAGTTAGGACTTCCCCTGTTTAAATTTTGTTTGCCTGTAAACTTCTACCTCTGATGGTTAGAGAGCAGAGTTATATTAGAATACATGCTGTGATTGTAGAAGACCCAAGTTCTATCCTTGGTATGTCTCATTTGGGTCAGGAAAGAATTCTGCATGAGAACAGTGGGAGCGGTTGAATCTCGGTGGTAGAGCCCATCCTTTGCATTCAGAAGGATCCAGGTTCAGTTCCTGGTATCTCTAGGTAGGGCTAGGAAAGACTCTTGACAGAAACCCTGGAGAACCTCTGCCAAACTGTGTGGACAATACTTGGCTAGATGGTCCAATAGTATGACTCCTATGTTCCTAAATGGAGGCATGAATAATTGTCAGTGCTGGGCTGGATGAATCATTGTACTGACTTCGTAAAAGAGAAAACTTATATTATTATATATCGTTTTCTTAAAGTTGATTCCCCCTTCCCCCCAATAGCGTACCCATGCTGAGAGTCACTTCACAAATCTCATTTTACACAAACTAGTAAGCTGCAATTGGCTGGGCATTTCTGCTACGTGTGCACATTCTTAAAATTGTGTGTGTCCTATATAAAACGTGAAGGAGCCTTGAGCCTTCCCTGGAAATAAAGTGGTTGAAATGTCCTCTGCTACCCTCCCAGAACATCTTTTAAAAATCTTTGAGAGAAATGTGTAACTGTGCAGTCTCACTGTACCAGGTAAGTCAGCTTGAGCTAAGTAATGCGACACCCATGAACCAGGTGCAATATGTACTCCCTCGTTGGAAGCCATGCTTTGTCATGAGGAACCGAAAAGCAACAGAGAGAAAAGCAAAAGCGGTGTAAGGTCTGATAAATACAGCCACTAGATAATGTATTTGGTGGCTAAATGTTGACATTATTGTCACAGGTTTTCTTATATTGGTGTGGTTGTTGCATGGGAAATTGCCCCTCTTTAGTGTGATACAGTTTTAGCCTCTCCAGTGCAGATTTTTAGATATTTGATTCCTATCATTGGTCAGGTCAGTACTGAGGTTTGACCCTTGTTTTTCACCTCTCTCTTTTACATGGAGCTTGCAAGTGAAAACCAGATCTTCCTACTATAGATAACAATTACAACATTTCTAAATGTACTTATTAGGGAATAAGCTCTATTGAGCACAGTAGGACTTCGGAGTAAACTTGGATAAGATTGTGGCGAGTGTTTTGTAAAGGTAGATATAGGTAACGTGATTTTTAGACAACTAAGCTTTCTCAGTTTCAAAACTGTCTGGGTATTCAAAATTTTCATTTTGAACAGCACCATTCCAAACAGCATTCAAGTGAAATGAACCTATAATGAATTCAATTCAATTCTCAAAATGTGGCGTTTTCAAGTCATCAGTTCAGGAACTCTTATCATGTAAACTTAGTACCATTGGGAAAGAACTTAAAACATTCATTTTAAGTGGGCAGCATAGGCTATATGGCAAATATGTAGCACTAGAGTGTTTGCATTGTTTCACATGCATTATCTAAGTCAGGGGTCCTCAAACTACGGTCCACGGGCCAAATCTGGCCCACCAGGGTCTTGAACCTGGCCCGCCCGGTCATTGCAGAACCTGCCGCTGTCTTAATTTTTTTATAGCCGTAAAACCGGCTCAATGGGGCAGCCCCACATTGCAAGCACCCAACCTAAAATGGAGGTCCCTTTGAGGCACGCAAACCAAACCAAATAATAAAATAAAGATGCAACAGCAATGGCAGGAATGCAATACGCGCGGAGGCGTCTTCCGCCCGGCTCAGCCGCCCTCTTCCGCCCGGCTGAGACCCTGAGATGCCATGCCCACTGCACGGGAAGGGAGAGACGCACTACCCTGGATCCAGCTGCAGTTCCCTTAGTTCCCACTCCCAGGTGCGGCCGGGCTTGAGTTGTGTGCAGTTAACGCTTCCCCACGTTCCTTTTGGGCTGCGTGTCTCCCTGGCTTGTGAGTGCAGTGGGGGAGGCTCCTTGGAGGCAGCGGACGAAACCCATCAGCACACAGGGTGTGTACGGACAGACCTGTTCTGTAACAATCCTGCCTCCTTTGTTTTTTCCTGTTTCTTGTGCGCTACAAATAAAATATGTGCAGTGTGCATAGGAATTCATTCTTATTTTTTTCAAACTATAGTCCGGCCCCCAACAGTGTCTGAGGTACAGTGAACTGGCGCCCTGTTTAAAAAGTTTGAGGACCCCTGATCTAAGTAATCATTACCACTATCTCACAAAGAACAAGGTATTACGAACCCCTAATTACAGATGAGAAGCAGAGACTACAGTGCAAGTGTGGGGAATCTTTTTCAGCCCAAGGGCTGCATTCCTCATGAGCAATCTTCTGGGGGCAATATGGTGGTGGTAGATGGGGCCAAGGAAAAGGTGGGTATAGCAACGGACATGACTCTAAACTTTGTATAATGGGCTACATTCCAGCCAAAAGCTTCTACACACACACACATGTTGTCCTTCCAGGCAAGCATAGTCCAAGGACATTACACACAAACAAAAGCTGACAAGGGTGCAGAGTAAGGCCAGTGAGGAGGCGCGGCCTGGGAAAGTCCCACAGTCCACATAGAGAGGCCAGGAGAGCCTTACGTTCCCCACACCTCATGTAATAGCTTACTTAAGGCCACCTAGTGAATTCATGGCTAAGACAAGATTTTAATCAGGGGCTTCATAGCACACAACTTCACTGCTGGCCCCCATATTTCACTACACTGGTTATTAAGATTTTTATATGGTTTTTAACTATTTCTCTTTTTTTCGTAAACTTCATACTTACATTGAATTATATACTTGGCCTAAGTATAGTTAAGCAGACCTATTTTCTAGAACTCAAAAGTGAGGCAAGGGTTAAGTGCTACCTTTTAGAGAGGACTCAGCCTGTTCTTTTTTTCTTTTTATTTAGGTTTTATCTTATTGTATCATAAAAAAGCTTTATTAAAATCTTATGGGGAAAAGTGAACCTAGTCCAATGCCATTTTTGTGGGAAGTGTTTGTGATGGTGTTTTCCCCTTCGTATTTACTCAGTTGTGAGGATTTCACATGGTCCTATCTAGCCAATACAAGTAACAGAAGGCTACATAGAGTGTCTGCTTGCTTTTGCAGACAAAAAAAGGTGTGAAGAGGAAAGCAGACACTACAACTCCAACAACAATAGACCCGGTTCATGAGTCCTCATCACTGCCCACAGAACCCAAGGCTGTCAAGACAGGTCCACGAAGAGAAAGCCGACCAGTGAAGCCGCCTAAGAAGGATGTTCCAGACTCTCAGCAGCATGTAGTAGAGAAGAGTAGCAGTAATAAAGTGTCAGAGCAATTAAAATATTGTAGTGGCATCATAAAAGAGATGTTTGCTAAGAAGCATGCTGCCTACGCATGGCCCTTCTACAAACCTGTGGATGTGGAAGCACTTGGGCTTCATGATTACCGTGATATCATTAAGCATCCCATGGATCTGAGCACAATTAAAGTAAGTGTAGTTTTATGCTGTGCATGTAGTCTTCTGTGAATGCCAATACCCACACATTTATACACCTTGTAAGTTATGAAGGAACTGTACCTGTGTTTGCTTGTGTAAGCATGTGCTTGTTTACTGTGTAACTTTAAACTGTTGCTAGACTCCCAGCTCCCATCATCCCTAACCCTTGGCTTTGCTGGTTGAGACTGACGGGAGTTTGATTTCAGCAACATCTAGAATGTGAGGGAATACCATCTGTTTATATTCTTTGTGGATAGGGAGGCTTGATTTCTGATTTTGTAGTTCCTCTGGTTTAGACAAGTATTCTTGGCCCTTTTGTCCAGTTATTTTCAACTTAATTTCCACTAGGGGGGGTTGATCTTGGTAATTGGAAGCAAAAACAACTGTATGCTGGTCTGAGAAAAATCTAGGTGTAGTTAGATGCACAAATCTTGCTCAACCTTGGATATCTACAGAGGCTGCAAAAAGTAGCAGTGAAAGTGACTAGCTTTTCTTCTTCCTCTTCAGCAAGTCCAATCTTTACTGTGGAGGTGACACTAGCAAGTGATTAAGAAACCATTGACAGTTTTCATCTTACAGTGAAAGAGCTTCTACCTATAGTCAGACTTCTCAGCTTCACCACAAATAGGTTTTTAATTTCGTATCAATTTCAGTTCCACCGTGAAGGGACTTCTCCTATTTGTAGCCTTTGCTCAGAGTTAGTATGCTGCTACCATAGGACTTTCCAGAACCAGCAGCAAATGTGCAAGCAACCAGGGTGGAGTTGGGGGACAGTTTTCTTGGCAGGGAGAGCACAGATGCTCAGAAGGTGTTCCAGAGCTCACTGTCAACATATAATGTCATGGGGGTAGCACAGTGGGAAAACTAGTTAGAAATCAACAAAATAGGTTTTGTACACCTGTTAGTGCAGAAAATAATGGCAACTTCTTCGATGGAATAGAAAAGGGAAAAGTAGAAAGATGATTAGGAGATGATGCCTCGCTAATGAGTTGAAAGGCTGAATAGGATTTAAAGCTGTATAGGACTCGGATGACACATGTTCAGTATTCATCAATACATGATAATAAGACTTGCAACAAAATGTTGCCATGTAGAATGCTCCTTTTTAGGGTTCCAGCCATGCTTTCTTTCATATAGCACAACTATGGTACAAGTAGTCAACATCCCCATCTAATGGGTATAACACATTGTCACATACTCAATGAGTATGTACCAAGTCAAGTATGGGTCAAGTCCAAAAGCAGAAACTACAAGTCTGAATAGCCATAGAAATGTAATGTGATCAAATACAGGTAGATGGTTGGATTTTAAGCATTAGAGGACCAGAAGCAGAGTTAAATGGTCAAAGCCATTCAGAGAATCAATTTCTGAAGGATAACATAGGTGAGGCACAGGAGTTTGTTCTTAGCAGAGTTGCTCAGACTGTGGAGCCATACATAAGGTCTTATTTAATACCAGTAGCACCATTATTGGCTTCCAGGTTCAGCTATTTCATCTGCAGTTTCTCTTTCTGGTGCTATCAGGGTAACACTGCAGCAACTAAGTTTGACAGTCATTTCATCCATAAGAATTGAGGGGGGAGGTTACTCCACTGACCTTCATTGGCTGTGCTACTTATATAAAAATTAATACAGGAAGAAATTCTTCTGGCTTTTTCTTTGTCAGGTTCAGCTTAGGGCTGTGGAGTTCCTAGTTGGTCACCTTGTCTGTGCCTAAGGCTTTGCTGTGTGGAAGTGGGGAATGAGGATGAACTACAGAGAAGTAAACATTTTCTGTTTTTGTAAACCAGGCTTCTTGTCAGAGCTACAGGTCTGCTTTTAAAAGTAATTATTAAGACAGATTTGATGTGGAGAGGGGGAATAAATTAATTGAATCTTGTTAATAATTTTGGTGCAGAAAGGATAGGTAGGTGGAGGAATAAATTTGCTAAAGGGAAAAGAGGATGGATTGATGCAAAAAAGAGTCTCTTCATAAGTTAGACTTCCAGGGCGGGGGGCACCAACATGGTCAAGAGTGCACAGGCTGGCTGTATTAATGTGGCTATCCTGTACATCGGAGGCATTATGGACCAAATTTCCCCAAGATGCCATGTGTAGTTTTGTGAAATGTGCTGTGTTTGTATCAGGGCTGGTGAAAGAGATTGTGTCACCCAAGCTGCTGTTGCCCATTCTCTTCATTGCTGTGCTGGCTATAGCACCTTCCCCCCCCCCCAAGCTTTCTGTCTGTTTGTTTTGCTGCTACTTCAGGATGAATTGTTCTGACATACACACATTCATACATACATACATACCTACATACATACATACATTCACTCACTCACACTCACACATGTGATTACATTATGTTGTGGCGCCAACAAGGCTTCCACCTCCTTCCTCCCTGCCTAGTTCTAGGAAGGACCTGGATAGATCCTTACCTCCAAACAATGAATCTTGAGATTGGGGTGGGGGACCATGAAAACACATGTGGTGCTGCAGTTTGATGTAGGGCTTTAATGATACAAAAAATGGAATCAGGGAGCTTAAAGTTACTGCAACTCCCTCCAGTCTTAGGCATTATTAGCTGCCACCGCAAACAATGGCAACACATGCACTTTCATGGCTACTCTGCCCAGAATGCTTTGCTCTGAGAGATGGAACTCCACCCCCCTCCATTAGTGTTTCCTGGAGGGAGGAGAGAGTTTCAGCGAACAGGCAGCAGCAGAGCCAGCCAAGAGAGGTAAGCAATGGGCTTCAGGTGGTGTAATTTGCAGTTGCCTCAGTTTGCCTAATGGAAGGGCCAACCCAGATTTTCATTGACCTTCCCTTATAGTGGTAACATCCATCTTATTAGCATAGCAAAGAACTTAACATGCAGCTGTAGCGCAAGTACTATTCAAGTAATCCACTCCTGTAGGAGAGGGAAGATGTGATCTTATTCTATTTGTTTCTTGCAATAGCTGCCCCTTCTGGCTGCTGGGAAGAGGCAATTCTCCTGAGTCTTGCACTGTGCTACTCAATGCATCTGGCCTGCTTTCCAAAGACAGTGAGGATATAAAACTATGGGATTTTTAAAACTATTACTTAAAAGATTTCTATATTTCTGCAGTAAGAATGCCAACATTCTATGAATTGCTTTATAGACTTCTTTCCAGACTGGGAAAGTACCTATCAAGGATCTACTGTGCTAGTGCACATGTCCTATAATAGATTGATCCCCACAACAATGAGTGTTGTGAGAGATTTCAGAACATTGTAAAAAGTAGTTTACTATAAGGTAAAGGGACCCCTGACCATTAGGTCCAGTCGTGGACAACTCTGGGATTGTGGCGCTCTTCTCACTTTATTGGCCGAGGGAGCTGGCGTACAGCTTCCGGATCATGTGGCCAGCATGACTAAGCTGCTTCTGACAAACCAGAGCAGCACACAGAAACGCTGTTTACCTTCCCGCTGGAGCGGTACCTATTTATTTACTTGCACTTTGATGTGCTTTCAGTACTGCAAACATCTCTAAAGTCTAACCATTGCCTGTAATAAATCTTGCTGTAGCTTCCTTGTGCATATACCCACAGACAGTCAGACACGTGATAGAAGTGCAAAATATTGGTTTCATTGCTCCATATTCTTCATGTATTATATTTGAAATATTAATGGCAGAATTTTAATTTTTTACATTTGTAGTCAAAACTGGAGAACCGGGATTATAGAGATGCTCAGGAATTTGCAGCTGATGTCAGATTGATGTTTTCCAATTGTTACAAGTATAATCCTCCTGATCATGAGGTGGTTGCTATGGCACGGAAACTGCAGGTAAAGAAAATATTTCTTTAAAATTAAGTTCTGTATTAAAATGTTACTTTTTAAGAGTTCACCAAAATCTAATTATCAGAAGAAAATAATGAAATATTAAACTAACATAAAACATGCAACTATAAGCATCAAATGTTGGCATTTGACTGCCCAGGAGCAGTTGTGAGATGGGCCCCAGAGCTAGGAGCCTGCGTGCTCATTCCCGGCTACAGGATGATCCCGGCGGCACAGGAAATATGTGATTGTTCCCAGCGTGAAGAACAACACACACACAAACCATGAAGTAGAACTAAACTCCTTTATTGTGGCAAGATGCAGAGTGTCTCTGCTTGCCCATCTCAGACAGTCAGAGCTGCATGTAAAATGCGTCCGGCATTACTGCAGCCAGAACAGAAAGTAAAATACAGTGAAAACATCACATGGGGAGAAAGGCTGATAAGGTACATTCATTTCTCCTGGGAAACAGACACACATACCAGCCTCGCTGCTTGAGTAGCTCGGTGTGAACAAAAATCCCAACAATATATACATTACTCTAGGCAAAAAATATATCTGTAAAATATGCGTGCACCATTTATTTTTCAGTAGGGTCTCAGACATGAGGCCTAGTTTTGAGAAAAGCTCAAAACCTGGTTGACAAACTTTGCTGGGAAAGAGACAGGAGGAATGTGATTCTATTGAGTCTTCTGGCTTGTATCCACTGAGCATGGTATCCTACTGGACTTCCTCTTTGGGTTTGGAACTAGGGATACCACTGGTGATTCCACTTTGGAGAAAGTAGCATCCTAAAGGTGGTTGCCGAGTGGGGATTAATGTATATATTGCTTATTGTATTTCTCCAGGATGTATTCGAGATGCGTTTTGCTAAAATGCCAGATGAGCCTGAAGAACCTGTGATTCCAGCTTCCTCTCCAGTAGTGGTGCAGCCTCCACCCAAAGTGCCCCCACCTTCATCCAGTGATAGCAGCAGTGACAGCTCCTCTGATAGTGACAGTTCATCCGACGATTCTGAAGAAGAACGAGCTCAGCGGCTAGCAGAGCTCCAGGAACAGGTAGTCTATTTATGCTTCAGAATCTGCATCACCTTTGGTCCACTTAACTGCAGTTTTCAGGTTTGGAGTAAGGATCTGTTCAGTTCCCTGTATACCCAACCATGTGCAAAATCTTGGTCTTCTGGACCACATTGGAGTTCATTATTTTGCAAGCCTGCAACTTAAGACTTCAAAGGAGGAAGAGAACCCAAAGTTCTCAGATCTATAGCAGGTGAGGGGGGGGGAGTGAACATATGTTCTTTATAGCCAGTGATCATAAGCTTTTTATCCCAGGACTTACAATTCTACTTGAAAAGAATCAGGCAGAGTTTACTTTCACACATTCCTCTTGTATGTACTATAGAATTCTAGTGTGGAAAGAGTCTGGAATCACTTTGGGTCTATAATTTTTGAATGGCCTGTTTGACTGAGTCTTCCTCCCAACTTTGGAGCTAGAAAGGTGATGAGTATCATTATGCTACTGCTGGGACAATCTCTGCCCACCTTTCTAGCTTCAAAGTTGAAAGGCAGGATTGGTTGCTGACTATGGACAGCACCACACTTTGCTTTGTGAGTAAAATTGTTGAAGCCTGAGTCTCACACTCTTTGCACTGTTGATATGATGTGAGGAGAGAAGAAGCATGGGCTAAAGGAGAATCTTGACCTTCCATGGCTATCTTAATTGCTTTAGCAACTAGAGCAGGGGTCCCCAGACTTACCGGGCTTCGGGCCGGTGCCCGCCGCGCTGACCGCGCGGAGGGCAAGGGAGTGCGCACGCAGCGGGCCGGAGGGCGGGGGAGTGCGCGCCCGTGCGCATGCGCACACTGTTGGAAAAAAAATCGCCGAAGATCGCTTGTGCGGATGCGTATGGGCCTCCCCCGACCCGGAAGTGCATCGGAAATGACGTCTTCTGGGTCGGGAGAGGCCCATACGCATGCGCACAAAGGATTTTCGGCGATTTTTTGCCGATTTTGAAGATTGTAAGAGCGGGCGGCGGCAGCGGGCGGCGTCGCGGGCCGGATTGGGAGGTCAATTGGGCCGCATCCGGCCCGGGGGCCGTAGTTTGGGGACCCCTGAACTAGAGTTAAACACTTCTTTTTTTCTTTTCTTTTTTTGAAATACTTTTTATTAAATTTTCCAATTAAAACACATCAAATCACATTGAAATTATTCCCAATTACATTTTTACAAATCCAAATTAATCATACAATTCCAATTAAAGGAAACATTGCAATTATAGCCAATTATACTTAATTTTTCGGACTCCCATGCCTCAGATTCCCAGAGCTCCCTGCTAATCACCAATATCCCTTGCTTCCTTTTCAATTTATCCCTTATTTAACAGCCTCTGATATAAATATCACATATTTTCAAGTCCATTACTGTCCTTTCTTGGCCTCTGAGTTTACGTTGCCAGCCGGATGTTTCCAAATACTTTCTGTCTCTCTGTGGACTGTATCTGTAACCTCCCTCCGATCTCTGGCCCCTAATATTAATTAAGTCATAAATTATATCCAAATCCCTCTCCATGGCTTCTCTGAAAATAGAATCACAGTCTTTCCAGCAGAAGAAAAGCCAGACGTCCCTTCTCACTCTTCTCAAAACCGGGCGACTTCTCTTCTACCTCTGACTGCATTCCATTCAAGCGCCATCTTGTTTGATTTATGAACTGCGACACAAATCTTAAATCCTCCTTACAGACACAAATCTTTAGCATCTCAGCCAGGGCAAGGATTTTAAGGGAGATTTTTGCAAAGATGTCAAATTATATATAATTCCTCCAATTTCATATTTCTTTAAAGTTCCATGTCCACCAGTTTGTACTCTCCATTATCCTGCTGCTCTACATCAAGTCCGATGTTCCGTCCAGGAAAGGTATTTGATAAATTATAGGCAAAGAACAAAGAAAAAGGTTGCACTTACCTGTATGGTGTCTCGGATTCTCCAGATGCTCACTCTTCACTCCTGCGATGTTTCCTCTTATCTCGCATTGGCCGTAATTCAAATAATTCTCTCTGCTACTCAGGGCTGTGTCCATAAGCAATAAATTTTCACTCTTTCATCTGAGGCATGCCCAAAACTTTCCTCTAATTAAAATTCCAAGTAATGGGACCCATATGCCTGGTGGGTGGCTTCCAGGAGTGCCGACTCCAACGGGTGCTACAGCCCAGCCCCCCCCCCGCAGGGGTCCGGGTGGGTTAAGGAGCATCTGCGGCCAGCGGCCCCCTCCCGTAGCGTCCCGGGAGGGGTAAGGGAGGCTGCATACTCCCAAGGCAGCCACCTAAAAAACACAGTTAGAGCGGAGAAGATGGAATTGTCCGCCATTCCCTCCAGCAGTGGGCAGAGTCTCCAGAGTTAAACACTTGTTTCTTCCCTTCCTGCTCAGTCGACAATATTGCTCATGTAGAATGAATGGGTGATCTTGATAACATTACACACAAAACTTTTAGTAAAAAGGCAGTTAGATGGGCACCAAAGTAAGCAGAGGGATCAGTACTCCCCCCCCCTTTTTTTTTGCAAGGGGAGATTAAAATGAAGAGATCAGAACAAAATTGTATTGATCTTTATGTCCACTCCTTAGCTTAAAGCAGTGCATGAGCAGTTGGCTGCCCTGTCCCAGCCACAGCAGAACAAACCAAAGAAGAAGGAGAAAGACAAGAAAGAAAAGAAAAAGGAGAAGCACAAAAAGAAAGAAGAAGTAGAAGAGAATAAAAAAAATAAAACCAAGGATCCACCACCTAAGAAGGCCAAGAAAAATAATGGCAGTAACAGTAACTCAAGGTCAGCCTTCTATGTTCAATTCTTTACTTTATTTGATTTGTTTGGACTGAAGAATAAGTGTGTTGTCAGGATTATGGCAAAACTTCCAATACTTCAAATATCTAAAACCCAGTTGAATTCACATTATTTTCAACCATATAGTATTATGAAAGTAAAACTCTAGTTATACAGCACTACCATTTATTTGAGCTTTCTTGGCTTGTAGGAAAACTAAGTATGTACAGAATTTTGGTTTTAGCAGATCCTTTACCTGATACAAAGGCTTACTCCTGCAGTCGCATTTTGTGCTCTAGATTTTGAGGAGCAATTGAAGACTTTTTGCATATTAGAAAACCTTAGTATCAGTAAAATCATTTCAAGCAGTCCTTTAACAGACTGCTGTGTTGGTAAATTGTAATTATGAGGCTGTATCCAAATAAGTTGTGCTTGAGTACACATTGAAATTAATCTACCTAATTTAGTCTTAATCTACCTAAATTAATCTACCTAATTTAGTCATGTTTTTTAATTTATATGGGTCTATTTCAGTGGATCTATTCTGAGCATTTATATTGATATTTTTTATTTATATTTATGATTTATATTGATATTTTTGTTTTATATAAGGCCAATATTTTAAGATGCAGAGATCACCACCCAGTGGGTGGTGCCTTTCCGTTTTAGAGTGAAGACATAAATTTCTCTAAACTGGCTCCTGGAGTTTTGTCCAATGTGTGTGTTCACTGTGGAGTAGGACTACATGTTTTAAAAAGACCAGAAACAAAGTTTAGGTTTAAATATAACTAACAATCAGTTAGCTTTTTAAAATAATACTAATACTACTACTACTACTACTAATAATAATAATAATAATGTTCAGCTGCCAACTGCTATGAGAAACAAATGGAAGTATAGGGAGTAATTAAGCGTGGAGCAATTCTGTCCCACTGAGTGGTTCTTTATGGTCTCTGTGCAGTCCCACTGCACCTGCACAGAGCCCACTCCAGGAACATTCTAGAACTTGAGGCAGGGAGCTGGCATTCTTGCCCCTTCCTTTGGGGGGGGGTTATTTTTGAACTGTCTGGACATCTATCAGGTGATTACCTAATTTCCATACTCCGTTTGTCATCTCCTGTGGCACCTTCAATAGTGTAGTCTCTATTGCAAATACAGCAAATCATTATGCTGTTCCTCCCTTACCCACTTTCATAACAAACTTAAGATTGTATTTGCATTCTGCAAATATGTGTTGCTCCCCTGTGATTTTCTTCTTCTTTTCTATATGTCATTTTATATGTACTGTTATTTTGCTGAAACAGTAATACTTTGCATTTATATAGCCCCCTGAGTATTCAGTGATTTTCATATAGATTATCTTGGTAATCCTTACATTAACTCTGGAAAAGAGGTCGTTATTATTGTTTCCAAATTACAGGTGGGTAGAGGGTATGAGATGATGGCTTGTCTAAGGCCACCTAGTAAGGCTATATGACTAAGGTAAGATTTGAACTGTAAAGTTCTTGACTTTCAGCTCAGATTATTAGGCATTTGACTATGCCAGATTTCAGAATGTAGCAGACAATGCTAACAAATTGCAAACATAATTAACAACACACTTTAGAATAGCATTTTGCTGTCTGTCTAAAATCATTGTTTTGTAAAATAATGAATTAATAATTGTTCTTTTAAGTAGTAAGAAGGAGCCCGTGACTCTGAAGAACACCAAGCCACCTCCTGCTTATGAGTCTGAGGAGGAGGAAAAATGTAAACCAATGTCTTACGAAGAAAAGAGACAGTTGAGTCTGGACATTAACAAACTCCCTGGTGAAAAACTAGGCCGGGTTGTCCATATCATCCAGTCAAGAGAACCCACGCTGAAAAACTCCAATCCTGATGAGATTGAAATTGACTTTGAGACATTAAAGGCATCCACATTGCGGGAGCTGGAAAGATATGTAACATCTTGTTTACGGAAAAAGAGGAAACCTCAAGGTACCTTTCAAGCTCAGAGCAGTTGTGTTGCATTCCAGCGCTGTGTATTTAATCTCTTGCCACTGTATAGAGAGATGGGGGAACATATTAGTATTCAGGCACTATAAACTCATGCAAGGAAAAAGAATCCCCCATTCTAGCAAATGATGGATTAGATTAATAATAAAGAACAGATCTATTAGATGTTATCACTGGACTTTCTTGATGGCCTATGATTGGATCATAGTGTTCCTCAGTTTATAACTACATTACAAATATTTTCTCTTCAAACAGCTATAAAAACATACCATATTTCTCTTTTATGCCCATTTTAACTGTTTTGTAAAACTTATGAATGTTCTATTTATTATGAAACTGTTCACCACAACCAGACACAAAACTTTTTTTTAGTTGCAGATAATATTTCTAAGACCCATAGGTTGGTATCTTATAAAGCAACGAACAAAGGCTCTATGATACTTCTCCATTGCTGGAAATTATTAAAAGTTTTTGTATTAATAATTGACTACTTTCGCATACACATTATTCAAAAGAAGGACAAACTTTCTAAAAGAGGTGCACAGCAGAAAATAAATGCATTTTGAAGTAGTTATTACCATTTGAGAAATCTGAAAGTTTTTAAAAGGTTTCCTTTTTTGTATCTAGAGTCCCATTAATTTTGCATTGTTTTTAAAGGACTATACAACAAGGCAAACTTTTCTTCTACATATTTTATGTTGAAGCCTTGGAAAGAAAAAGAACAGCATGGCAGCACATTCTCCCTGTGCTTTTGAAAGTATTGCTTCATTTGGCCCAGTTAAAAACATATCAGTATGCACAAATCTTCCACAGGGAAAAGAGTAGCAAGGCCCATAGTGTTTAACGGGAATACTGCATAGCACAAGAATGGGTTCTGGATTATATTCTTATCCAATGACAATACTGTGCTATTATCTTGTTGCAGCAGAGAAAGTGGATGTAATTGCTGGTTCCTCTAAAATGAAGGGGTTCTCCTCCTCAGAGTCTGAGAGCACCAGTGAGTCCAGCTCCTCCGACAGTGAAGATTCAGAAACAGGTTAGATGCAGATTATTTATAGACTCAGTCCTATACCTGTTTCCTGTATAAATAAATATGTTTTTAGTATGGCTTCGTCTTCTTAATTTTTTTTATTTTTTATTTGGTCTTTGTAAAGCAGTATATACAGTATATTTTCTGTATATGAAGCTTACCCAGTTTGGATCCAACATTATAAAGAGGGTATCACATCTGATTGCTTCAAAATGCACTGAACAATGCTTTATTAATTTAGGATGGCAGAGCCACTTTATCATTCGTGCTACGGTACCATTTTATGTGTCTGATGGTTCAGATTCACAGCTTTTAAAAAAAGAATATTTTCTAAACTGGCTTCTCATCTAATAGAGAGTAAGATACACTTTTATTAGTGAGCGTTCAGTCAGCTTGCCAAAAGGTAGATACAGTGTATGATTGTGTATTGGAAAGATGGCATTGAGAAGTAATTGGAAAAAAATAGACTGAACGCAGGGCAATCATCATACTGAAAAGCTTTGTTATTTCTAATTAACATTGCCTTAGTATATTTTTGCTGTTAACTTTGAGAGCTCTTACAGGTTTCATTTGATACTCCTCATGTGATCCTAAAGTTGTTTTTTATTTGAATGATGCACTTAGTTTCGTGCTAACAATCAATATTTTAAAATTAATAAATATGGCAGAATAAAATTCTGTGCACTCTTTAGACCCGCAGTTCTCGCATGAACTGCAAAAGCATTTTGCAGTAAGTTCTTCAAATATTGACTTACCTTAAGGTTTTATTCATCAAAGCCATAGGCTGGATCCAGACTTTGGATCCAGCAGTGGGTTCCTTCTGGTGGAGAGCAGGGAGGTGATTTTTGTCAATTACATCCTTCTCACTGCAGTCGCCTGTGGAATTGTGTGAGATGTGGTGCTGGGGACTGCAGGGGAAGGTGTAATCATATTTCAGGATAGGCTTGGACTTTAGTGTGCTGGGGGTGGGGGTGAGGAAATCGACATTTTCAATTAGTTATAAGCAGTAATAGTTTCACTGACCTTTTCCTATGTTTAAAATGGTAAATTGTGTTCAACTGAAGTTCTAGAATACACTGTTCTGTATCACAAAAGGAGCTTCTATAGACTGCAAGAGGCCCATTCCTAGTATCTATATACATATGTGAAAAGGCCCTTGAGTTTGTTTAGAGATAAAGATGGATGATGATGATGATGATGATGATGATTCCTAGGGTGGTTTTTTCTATGTTGGCAGGAATGATAGGAATTTTCTATGCAGATAATAGGACAGCCAGATGCAAAAGAGGACAAAGGCTCCTTCCTGCATTTTTAACAATTGTGTAGAAGGAATTTTAGTTGGTGTACCTTATCATGCAATCTACACCTGCAGAACTTCTTTCTTCTGCAAAACTATTAAAGGTGCATGAGCTGTATTCTCTTGCATCTGGTTGCCCTAGCAGGTTATTTTCAAAAAACGCTTTTAAATTAAAAATTAATTTCAGATTTATTTGATCTTCCATGTTTTGTTTTTTACTCTGTTCCTTGGACTGTCTTGAATTTCAATAGGAAGCTTCTTTAAAATGGCAATTAGACTAGGTTTTCTGTGAAACAAAAATGCTCTACCAGTTTATATGTGAGCAAGGTATTTTACAGTATAAGTTTGATTAAAACTTTATTTGTGTTGTTCTTAAAACATAAATTTATATGATTTAAATGCTTTTCTTCATATTGATCAGGAATTGATACTAGGATATGTTCTCCAGCTCTTGATCAGCCCTAAAACAAAGGTCCCTGACTTGTAGTTTGTTTTCTCAAAGCAAGTTTGATGTCATTAGAGTGAATTTAACTTAAGAATTCTCAGTGTTCATAGTAGACATAAGAGTAAATTGAGGTGCAAGATGTATTTTCCCCAGAACATTCATTTTAATGCTAAAAAAAAGAGGCAGAAAGCTTGGTCTTCATTTTACTATCAGGTCACAAGCCTTGCTGGGATACAAGCAAGGGATACAAGAATGTATTTAGTGATACAAGAATGTATTTAGTTATCCTATCTGATATTTATGCCTACCCAGCTGCCTGATAAGCATAATATATATGAATGACTCAGAAAAGTCATTCTGGCACATTCCTGCTTTTCTCTCACCAGTTGTTAGAGAATGCTTATAAAACAAGTGGCATAAACACTTAATTTAAAAAGCAGTTTGGAAATCTGGTGAAAGCATTTCAAAAAGCATCTATCTGTGATGTATACTTGGTATTTTCCCTCTGGGATTCCCTTTAAAAAATCAGCTGCAAAATTCCTGTTGCTTTTTAAACTCGGGGGATGTTAAAAAGTTTGGGGTTCTCTTGGACAAGTGGCCAAGAATAGGTGGGTATATGCAGGTGCTACAGATATCATGACCAAAGCAGGCAGTTAAAAGAGGAACTTCTTCACAGTGGAACACAAATTATGGACATTCCATCCTAGATACATCTTCCCCGTTTTTATTTATTTTCAACAGTTTGGCTCACTGTGTTGGTTGCTTTAATCTGCTATGAGTTGTTTTTTACAGTCGTACCTCTGCTTACGTATCCCTCTGGATACGTAAATTTTGGGTTGTGAACGCAGCAAACCTGGAAGTGTATACTTCCGGGTTTTGCCCCGCACACATGCACAGAAGGGCGCCTCCAGTTACGAAGTTTTCGGATGCGGCTGGGCCTCCGGAATGGATCCCGTTTGTAACCGGAGGTACCACTGTATAAGCAACCTTAAAGATGTCTTAAGTGTGAGGGCAGGGTTATCCTGGGATGCCTCCAGTGTATAATATAATATTTTAATTCTGCCTGTTTTATACCTGTTTTGTACCAATTTCACATTAAAAATATTGTAGTGCAAGGTTATTTCAGAAAATCTGATTTTGAGGTTGAAGTCCACTTCAGGGGATTTAAGTTTAGTTTTGTAATACATTGATTGCCTACACATGTTCTTTGTGCATGTTTGGTTATACGCAGTGTGTCATATACTGAATATAAAAAGGAAGTGTGTGTTGTGTCCAATTAAATCATTGCACATACAGTATGACTTCTGTGACTACAAGTGAACCTCCCCCACTCCCAGTCAGCTCCAGGAGTTCCCCCAGGCCTCCAGAGCAGATTGGGAGGAGAGGGAAGGGAAGTTTCATTATTCTCATGGAAGTCATTCTGTGTGTGCAGTGATTTAGTTGGCTATAACCCATTGATTTCTTCCACAATCATCCAAATCAATAGAGCACTTTATCCTTAGGGAGGGAAAGAGATTTAATGTGTTGGGGAATCCCGGTCTGCAAAGAAAAATCATATAAGCCACAGGAAACAATTTTATTTAGTGGAATCAATTAGCCATCATTCATATAGGTGAATCCAACTAAACTTTGGGATTTTTGCTGCATTAGAAAGGTTCAAAGAGTTTAATAATAAGATAGACCTTTCTTACCAATATTTGAATTGTTTTAAAATTATACTTATAAGGCTTGTGAATTCTATCGAACAGTGTTGCTCTGATGACTGTCTGTCAACAGAATAGGAAGGGGAGCAATGTTCATCAATTCTCCTTCCTTCTCTGCTGATCCATCCACACCTATAAATCTGTTATGTTCAAAGAATTTCCCAACCCTCTGGGGCAAGTTTTGGGAAGGCAGTTGCAGAGATGGATCCAGAGTGTCCCATCCACAGAAAGAACTGAGTGGGGAGGAGGCAGCTTATGCTGATTCCTCCTTCAGCCCCTGCCTCACCTCCTATGCTGTTCTAGTAACCCTGTGGAGCAGCTGGCTGCAGGAGGGAGGAGAAATTTGCAAAACGTGCCTCACGCCCAGAGGGAGTGTCCCATGAATAGAACTCCAGTCACAGGAACTCTAGGTCCAAGTCAATATGTATGATTTTAAATCAGATATAAAACAAGGCAATAATATTACCTTGGGTGTGATTGTTGTAAATGACTTGTAGTATCTTAACCTCTTGATCTGCTGACCTTGCTGACCCCCACCCATGGAAAAAATGGCAAGTGGAAAGCTAGCATGGTGGTGGCCTCACTGGCGGTAGAAAGCATAGGGCTCTGAAATGTGGGGGTGGAGCAAAGTTGGCCATGGATCTGCTTAGATTCAAAGCTGCTTCATTTCTCTGAGAGGGACCTCATCTAGGCCCCATACCTGTATCAGTTTGGAGCTGGCACAACTAACCTCTCATTATCAAAACAGGGCTATTGAAATAATTAAAGCACTTTCAATTTTAGCTGGACTTTAATATGTTGATGCTTTTTTATTTTTAGTGAATTCTTTCTTCCTTCTTATACCTTGACTTGCAAGCAATAGACCAGGCATCCCCAAACTTCGGGCCTCCAGATGTTTTAAACTACAATCCCCATCTTCCCCGACCACTGGTCCTGTTAGCTAGGGATCATGGGAGTTGTAGGCCAAAACATCTGGAGGGCCGCAGTTTGGGGATGCCTGCGATAGACTCTTGTTACATGAGCCTAGTTCTCAAGAACCAGCAGGTGAGGATCTAAGAGCAGGTTCAGACTTCAGCTCAAAGAGTAGAGTCAGTTGTGAATTCACCCCATGTGTCGTAAGTGGTCTCAGTCCACAAGAGAAGCAAACTTAACTATGAGATACTCCATCATAGTTTAGACTAGTGCTTATCTGAACTCTTACATACATTTATGACCTCTCAGCATGTTACTTAAGAGTTATCTAGGCTGATGGAGACCTTTGCAAAAAATTTAGATCCCTGTTTTGGTTTATACCCACAGAGTTGTTTGTTACATGAGAAGCCTCTTCTATGAGTAAACATTCTTATATGCTATGACCATGATCTAGAGGTATGTGCGCACCAGAGTTTTCTTGTCTGTTTCCCTTCCAACAGCTCCTTCTACTGAACCTCCTCCAAACTACTTTTTTAAAACCTCTTCCAATTTTAAAAAGCAGTTTAGTGGTTTGGCATGAAAGCTGCTGAAGGATTGGCTTCACTGGATGACAGCCTATATAAATTGGGTCGTCTGGTTTCATTCTGAATTGCCCCACTTTGATCATACCTCTCCTAGTAGTAGGAAGGTGGAAGCTCTCCTTTCATGCTGCAGGTTGGAGCAGGCTAGTAACCCTCATTTAGGGGGAGTGATATTTCGGGTAGGAAATCCTCCTTTTAAAAAAAAGTGTTTAATGTTAGTTTGCTACTGCAAAGCCCCACAGGTCTTCGTTGCATCTACAGAGCTTCCATGTGAAAAAGGATTTGCTATTCCGATCCATACCAGGTACAGCTCTGCACATGTTCTGTGGAAGCCCATCTACAGGGGAGCTCTGTTTGATAAGCAGCTGCTGGATTGTCTTTAAGATTATAACATAACCATTAAGTGTATTTAATTTCAACAAGGGTACTTTATTCTTATTGTCCTCTACACTTTCCCCCTACAAACCAGAATTTTTGAATTCTTAGAAACTAAGCACCAGCATTATAAATAGTTGCCTTAAAAGTACAGTATATTTTCAATATGGTTGTGTATATGCATACCTGAAGGCATAACAAACAATATCTAAAATTTTAATCTTTTTTGTACTAATGGCTTGTAATAGAATTATTCAGTGTACATACTGTCAGTCGCAAGAAACACTATGTATAAAGTTGATCTAATCTAAGCTTTTAGGATTAGGGAGGCTACATATTGAAATGATTGCCTTTGTGCGTACAACACTACAGCACAGTGCTTTCTAACATTTCAGTAAAGGTTCTTCATTTATAAAAACTAAATTCAGGGTTTTTGAAATATATTGTCCTTATTAGCATTGTTAAATTGTTTTTTTTTTCAATTTTGCATTTGTTTCTGTCATTTGTTTTCTAATTTTTCTGAAGGGATAAATACGATAAAGGCTTGATTTTTTTATTGGAATGTATAAATGCATGTTTTTAGCAAAGCTGTAATTCTGCTTTCCCTTATGCACAAGTGTGAACTGTTCAAAGTGCATTTGATAATGAATTGACTGTCTGCTGTAATTTTTATTCAGCTGTTCAGTTATTTTACCTTTACAAATAATAATTTATCAGTAATTTATATAATCTGTTTTTCTATTTTATCTGCATGCTTATGATTTAACAATGATGTAATCACAATAATTTTAAAATAAGTTGTATAGTATCTCTATTTTTGTTCTAAAATAATAAAATAAATAAAGAATTTGGTTTGCTACAGAAAATGTACCTGTTGTAAGATAACTAAAATTGTAGTTTTTAACCTGTCATTTCAAAATGGGGGAAATTACTTCTCACATTCTATACTAGTACTAGTCACTGTTGCTACTTCTCCTAAGGAAATCAAATAAACATATAAGATGACATATAAACTAGTTGGACCTTGATGCTTTTGAGAAAGCACTCACTAGCTTACCTGGAAAATAAAACAACTTTTCTTTTCTTTTCTTTTAACACACCAGGCTTATTTTACTGAAAATCCCTTGTAGGATCTGATGACCAAAATAGGACCTTCTCAATGAACTCTGATTTTCATTCTGCGGGACTGAAAAGTGCAAATACCAAAGCCTCTCCAAACTACTCTGTGCATGTGTGAAAGACACTTCTGCACACACAAGGCAGGAAGTTTGACCATTTTTCTACCCTGCCCTACAAACTTTGGGGCCCCCTGAAAGCTATTCCAGAGGGTCCACCAGCCTTTGGGTGGAGCCTTTCAGCTTGTATGGGAGCTGCCACTGGAACAGGGGAGAAGATAAGCCCCCTTAGCACAAGCAGAAGCAACCTTGTGATATTTGGAATGCTGGCCAAGGTCTATAGAGGAAGTTAATCAGGTTTTGTATACATGTGGGAAGTGGGGCTTTTGAATTACTATATGGTCATTCTTAACAGTTTTAAATAAGCTGAAAACTGCTTAAAATTCAGAAAGAGCAGTTCATAAAGTCTGTGTTGTTTGGATGCTTTTGTAGTGTTTAAAATTAAGCATTATCTTACCTAGACTAGTGTGCTCTTATCAAAACATTTTAATAACTCTTCCAGTTGAAACAAAGAAAACCTTCACTTCTGTCTCTGCTTGTTCCTTATTTTGAATAGTGAAATGCTGATGGTGCTACTTGATCCAGCTTCTTTTCACCTTTGTGACAGTGAACATCTTAGTATCTTGTGCACTAATTCATTAGTTTGTCACACACTTGTGTAATCCTACTGAAGGATGTACTAAATATTTAAATCACAGCATGAAACACTGACACATAAAGTACCCATTGGACCCCCAGAAGAAAGCTGCATTTCAGGAATAGATAGCTCTGGTCACCAATGGAAATCAAGTCGACAAGTGATCTGGCTCAAATGATGCCAGAAATAATTTAAATAACCATGTCAGTTTTTTAGGTTGCTTAAGTTGAATACTTGCCCTTAAAAATTCTTCCCCCCCCCCCTCTTGTATTATTTACACACACAGCTAAATTCTACGGGAGTTGCAGAGTATGGGACCAAGAAAATAAAGCACAAAGAAGAATGTGCAGCTCATAACCTTGTATATTTAGAACTTAACTCTGCTTTATCAAACTAAGTTACTTTTTCATATACAGTGGTGCCTCGCTTAACGAATGCCCTGCTTAACGAAATTTCCGGAGGTTGCCTTGCTAGATAAATTCGTTTTATGAAAAATTCGTCTAGCGAATCGTGGTTTCCCATAGGAATGCATTGAAATTCAATTATTGCGTTCCTATGGGCAAAAAAATAATAATCAAAATCTCAATGCATTCCTATGGGATTCGCTAGACGAATTTTTTTGTTATAAGAAAAGACCCGTGGAACAAATTAAATTCGCCTAGCGAGGCACCACTGTAAAAATAATATCCCACATTTACAGGAATTAAATTGTCTGACCTGACAATTCATTTAAATAATGCCTCATCCAAAAATGTATCGAAACCACTCTGAGGCCCAATTCATACATTATCTCAGGAGTATGTATGTGGCCAAAAATAATGTCATTTGACTTTTCATGCAGTTGCCAAGTTAAAGTGTAAATAAATACCTATGTCAGTACAGCGACAGATATTTATCATGTAATCTTCCCATATAGAAAAGTGTTATCACAAGCCCATGAAGCTTTGGCCACAGTGAACTGACTTAACAGCAACCATATTGCCGAAATAACATTTGAAATTAGTTTTAGAAGTATCTTACAATAGTGCAGTTAGTTGGACTATAATATAGACAGATGAGTGCAGTCGGCTCAATGTAAAAAAATGTGCTGTGAAAATTTCATTATGACAGGCTTGTCTATTTAAAAAATCCTTTCTTAGAAACTGAGCACTGAACAATATTTGCAAGCCAGGTTCCATGGATGCCCCCAACAAGGATTCTAGGTGGATTTGACAATGTGTTAGACCTGTGGTGTTATGGTAACTCCTAGGGGAATAAAAGAAGGCTGCTTCCTTACAGAAACACCATATTGACTATTATTTACACAAGCTCAGTTCTGAAGGCCCAGGTATTTCAAATTAAAGGCTAGAAATTCCTTGTTCCTGGTATGGGTAGTGTTTGCAAGCTTCATGCATGCATCCATGCTTTCTCCATTGGAGCCCTTGGAAGCAGCTACCTGTGTGGCTTGCATACACAGGAAAGGTTTTTAGGTGATTTCCTTAACTCATTCATTGATTAGCTCATTCTTATAAGGAAGCTGATACTGCTACAGACAACTATAAAGAGATGTAAGCATAAATACAAACACAATACATCAGCATCAAAACCATAGCTATTTTGCCCCTTTTAGTCAGCTTAGTCCCTCACTTATTAAAATGGAATCCCAATACAGTGGTCCCTCGACTTATGAATTTAATCCGTTCCGAATGCACATTCGTAGGTCGAAAAAGTCGAAAAAAACGATTTCCCATAGGAATGCATTGGAAACGGAAAAATTCGTAAGTCGAGTAAACCGCATCTAAAATTCGTAAGTCGAGAAAAACCCATCTGAACCGTAACGGTTTTCCTTTCGGATGTCAAAAAAAACGTAAGCGAGCGGCCATTTTTTTCATTCGTAACTCGAAATTTCGTAAGTAGCGTACTTCATAAGTCGAGGAACCACTGTATTTATAGTTCTTGTTTAAAATAGAATATTGTATAATAATGGCAAAAGAGGCCAATGTTTTGCAACAGATCACACATTTTCAGATATGCATGTGTGCATCATTTACCCTTTATTCTATCTGCTCCATAGCAATGTGTAGCACGTGCTTTTTAGAAAGTACATATGGTGGTAAAGTACTGAGATGTTAGTGATAAACTGAAAACTTGACATAACACTGTCCAGTTTCTTAAACAGCTTTACTCTCAAGGTGTCACTTTTAAAAAGGAATTACAGTAGCTAACGTGATCTTCTATAGCTGGTGCCAACAAGCTGTCTTCTAGGGGTGGTTCTACCTATTTTTCATACTATTCACATTCTAACCTACATCAAAGAGCCTCTGACTGCTAAGTTAATTGCCTCACGGGTAATTTGGCCAATAAACTGCTTTCCCCATTGCACAGGAATGCTCTAAATCATTAAATTGCAATATGGAATTTCCCTCAAATTATGATTGCATGGAAAGTAGAAATCAGTAGCTGGCACAGTAAAGGGCTTTCTCTAATAAAACATCTGATACTTAGAAACCTTTTGGATCCTTGCAACCAAATAGGGAAAGCTGAAGGAGTTCCATTGACTGCTTTTTCCCCAAGGGCCTGGTGGTAAACTTGTAGATTTTTCCCCAAGAAGGATAATATTGGTGCAACTGATAATAGTGGTAGAATATTGAGAAGAACGTGATATTTGTTAGTTGCTGTTCGTGGGGAAGGCTATGTGGTTCTGTTTTAAGAGCAGTAAAGGGGTACTTCATATGCTGTCTTTATTAGACTGTGGCTGGTGGTAAGTTTTGAAAGGCACCTTAATTTTCCAGAGTTGTAGTCAACGAAGTCCCATTAGTGCAATGATTTCCACCTGCCCAGTGAAACTTGCTCTCCCCACAACACACCCCAAATCTGCTCTAGAGAGTTGGGGGGAACTCCCAGAACAGTTTGTGGGTGTGAGGAGAGGGGAAGAAAGTCTTGTGACTCTTGTTGCTCAGGCAGAGGTCCTTGTGCTATAGGACAAGTTACTCTTTCCCAGATGGTGGGCTGTATCTAATCATTTCTGACTTTTTCTGTTATTTAAGTTGGTAGATCTGAGCCAACTTCCTTTAAATAGAGACTGTTTGGGCTTTTTATAGAGACTAGGAAAACACTTTCCTTCATTGAAGTACCTTCTACAGTTGTCTTTGTCCAGTTGTACACATGTGTGTCATAAGAAAGTCTCACACACACTCACATGCACCCCTACCCAGATGGCTACCTGCTCATACCAAAATAAAAACTTAGTTGGTCTTTAAGGTGCTACTGAAGGATTTTTTAATTTTTCTTGGATAGCCTTAAGAATCAAAAAGCCACCAAGCTCAAAAAGGCAGAGCATGGTCTTCGTGTGAGGACATTTCTGTAGCAATGTCACTATGTAATGCAAAGCTTAACCGAATGTTGTAGTAAAAATCCTAGAGCAAATTGTTGCTCCTAGGCTACCTAGGAAACAAGCCTACGTGGGATGGTAATGGCAGTTAATTCAATACAATAGTGAAGTGGCACAGGTGAGGCTGCGTTGCTCTCTTGGCTTCCCAACGCCAGTTGCTGAGAGGGGCAGGACAGCAGTGAGCCTACAACATGCCAAACTCCCCATTCCCTTGCCCCTCCTCTCTTGATAATTGACAGTGGTGTGCAGCATTGGGAAGCCAGGAGAGCAATGCAGCCCCAACCACACCTCTGGCCACAGCTGATTCAGCTACTGCTATGATTTAGTATTGAAAGTACAGAGGAAAGCTGCAGTAAAATTTATGCAGGCAACTGAGTTGTTAGATGAAGATCCTCACAAAAGTGAATTGCTAAGCCCAGGGGTTGCTTTCTTTCTCCCGAGTCTTTGACTCAACAGCTTGCATTAGTTGTAATGGCATCTTTGTAAAATAGAAGTGGTTAATTCATTGGGCTTGTTTTAGGCATGTAAAGGGATAGAGAACATTTTTCTCTATGCATATACATATCATTGGGGGGGGGATCAGGCAGTTTTCTATGGATTCCAGAAATGACTTGCGCCTTTTGATTTGAATTTCATAGTCATAAAATAACTTATATTAAAGAGTATTACATATATAAACAATGTATGAAAAAGCACTGTAATTCTCTGTTGTTCTTTCCCCCCAGAAATGCCTCCAAAACTTAAGAAAAAAGGACATTCTGGACGAGAACAGAAGAAGGTACATTGTTGTAGAGGGGAAGATATTTTATTGTGATGTTTCTCTGCTTGACATTATGTTAATTTATCACAAAGAAACCCACTCCACGTCCAAGAGAATAGGCAAAGCTTTGCTCATCTCAGCTCCCTAGACCTGTCTCACATGGGAAGGCAATACAAGATATGGAATCCTGCAATACAGAATATGGAGCTAGTAAGATGCATTCATCTCTGGCCCTAGCATTAATCAAGGTTTGGAGTTTGTGAAACATAGGGTCCAGAATGGACAAGGAATTATCATTGGGTCCAGCTCTCATGTTTCCTCAGAGGCTTAATGTTTTTTCCCAGTTGAAGAAGGAAGTGTTTGATGATTGAGGAAGTGCAGCTCAAACAAGAGAGGCTGTTATAAAAGGTTTTTTAATTGCCTTTTGAAGAATTCTTTAGTGAAATTCTGAGTATTTCAGTTAGTTCCGTTACATAAGTACAGTTTGGGAGCAAGAAGCTAAGTATTGAACTTACCTTGCTCTTTGCGCAGTGCTATCTTTCGTGGCAGAATACTTTAATAAATTTGCTGGTTGCTGAAGCTAGCATTGAGTATGGGGCTGGGACAACACTAAACTTCAAAAAAATACAGTGGGTTTTGTTTTTTTCTAAAAGAGTACTTTATTTGTTGCATATTTTTCTTCCTAAGACTCTGTGGTCTGCTATACTCTTATTAAGGTACACACTTCGCACAAGTGCATGTACAAAGTTTCAACAACCAGTTTTTATAAACGCAAGCAACTTTGGGAGAAGATGTTTTTATGTGGAGAATTGTTATGGGAAAGCTAACACATTTCACACAGTTTTTCCCACTACAGCTCCCCTTCTCTAAGCTGTTTTTCTCCATCCTAGTGATTCAGTTGAGTGAATGCTGAGAAGGAGAAACTAGGGACAGGGAGGTCTGAAGAAAGGGGTAGCACTCCCTCCCCGTTGTTTCCCATGCAAAAACCTCTGTTTCTTTCCTGCAGCATCACCATCACCACCATCAGCAGACGCAGCAACAGCCACAGCCACAGCCACAGTTGCAACCACAGCAACTGCCTCCACCACCTCCTTCAGCCCCTCAACAAGCAGCCCCTCCAGTCAAATCCTCTCCTCCAGCTTTTGTCCCAGTGCAGATCCCAGTTATGGAGCATCCGCTCCCAGGGAATATGTTTGACACTATTTCACATTTCACTCAACCGATTATACACCTTCCTCAGCCAGAGATGCCACCCCATCTCCCTCAGCAGCCTGAGCACAGCACTCCTCCTCACTTGAATCAGCATACAGTAGTTTCTCCTCCAGGTGAGTGCTGTTTCTTGGATGTATAACTGTAGTTTTTAAAGTTCCTCATAGGACATTGTGGACATTTGAGCAATATTGCAGCCCAAGGTAGTGCAAATCAAGGGAAAGTTTCTCTTAAAATCAGAGGGCTATTTTAGACATAACATTCCTAATTTGCTAAACCATGGGGTTGTATCCAATGAAATCATTCAGTACATTTCCGAGCACAATTCAAAGTGTTGGTGCTGACCTTTAAAGCCCTAAATGGCCTTGGCCCAGAATACCTGAAGTCTCCACCCGCATTGTTCAACCCAAGACACTGAGGTCCAGCTCTGAGGGCCTTCTGCTGGTTCCCTCACTGCGAGAAGTGAAGTTACAGGGAACCAGGCAGAGGGCCTTCTCAGTAGTGGCGCCCGTCCTGTGAAATGCCCTCCCTTCAGATGTCAAGGAGATGAAATTACACAAATTTTAGAAGACACCTGAAGGCAGCCCTGTATCAGGAGGTTTTAGCGCTTGATGTTTTATGTTTTTAGATATGTTGTAAGCCACCCAGAGTGTGTGTCATCAGTGTGTGAAAGGGAGGAGGCATGGGGAGTGGAATGTCATTCAGTCCCAGTTCTTGTTCCCAGCTTACTAAACTGTGGTTTAGAAAGACATGAACATTGTATCAACACTGGGCCATAGTTGAAGGGTCAGGATTTTGAGTTTAGAGAGCTGGTTTTCTATGCCATAATGTGCAGGATCCTTTCTCAGTTGATCTCTTTTACACAGAAAAAGTTGTGTGGGTCTTTTGTGTGTGGTAATGGTAAAAAAATGTGATCTTCCACCTGAAACCTGTAGTAGTACAATCTATTCTACCGTATCAGATCTCAGCAACCTTATTCCCATTCAGTTGCATGCACAGACCTGACCTTAATCTGTGAGAATAATACAATTGTTTTCTGTGTCACAATGGTTGATGTAATGTTTTCCTGCTTTCTCTTCCGCAGCTTTGCACAATGCTCTGCCTCAGCAACCCTCAAGACCTAGTAATCGAGCTGCAGCACTCCCCCCTAAACCTGCTCGGCCTCCCGCAGTGTCACCAGCTCTTAACCAGCAACCCATGCTTCCACAGCCCCCACTGCCCCAGCCTCCCCAGGAGCTTTTAGAGGATGAAGAACCTCCTGCTCCTCACCACAACCTGCTGAGTAGTAGCCAGATGCAGCTGTACATTCAGCAGCTACAGAAAGTGCAGCCACAGACTTCTCTCCTCCCTTCAGTGAAGGTCCAGTCGCAGCCTCCGCCATCCCTGCAACCTCCCCCTCATGCTCCAGTGCAACAGATGCAGCATCAGCCACAGCAGAGGCCAGTACATATGCAACCAATGCAGTTCCCTCCCCATATCCCTCAGCCTCAGCCACCTCCGCAGCAGCACCTACTCCCACAGCAGCAACAGCCGCCGCCACCACAGCCGTCAAAACCCCAGCAAGTCATCCAACACCACCCCTCGCCACGACATCACAAACCAGATCCCTATTCAGCTGGTGAGTAATCTAACATGAATATAATGAACACTTGAAATATACTGGGGGGGGGGGCACGAATTGCTTTGCTTCCAAAATCTTCCACGCTTTACTGATGTTATTTATGATAAAAATCAATGGAGGCTATCACACTATTTAAAAGTCATGAATTGAAGAGAACACAAGAAAGGAAAAGGGAGTTTTCTAACTGGAATTATTGTGGGGGTTTTAAAATCAAATTCACATCTAATATATTTTTGTTTGACAATGTTATACTATTGTATCCATTTAGTAAAGACAGTTTCATTTTGACAAAACATTGACTCTTCAGTAGCCAACAGTTTTTCCTTCGCATCTGTACTCTGTTCAATTAGTTATTTGCATAGTGCTTCTTTTCAGAATGTCCCTTGCTCATTTAATATTAATATCATTTAATACCTCCCCTAGACTTCAGTTGCCCTTGCTTAAAAGACAATACTACCGGTATAAGGTGAAGCAATCCATTGTCTTAGATTATCTGAGCTATTAGGTAAAATGTATTTGACTCAGGTTTTCCGTTTTTAGATTCAGAAATCCCATGCATTCATATCTCATACATACATACTATGTTGTGATCAGTGTTAGAAACTAATATATGAAAGCTAGGAGCTAAATGGCACCTTAAACCTAGGTTATGGCGCAACAACAGAATGTCTAGGCATGCTTTTTTATAACAAGAATACAAAGATGAAAATGAATGAACTTCAGCTAAAATATTATGTTCATTTTTCACATGGTAGAGTCCTTCCCTTGCCCACCCCCCCAATATTCTTAAGAGGGTCTCTTCTCGTCTTCTGAGAGTAGCTGGAATTGGGGAGGCAGAAAAAGGTCCTGCTTTCCTTCTGTTCTGCTGTTTTAATCTGAAATCTTAGGCGCAGTACTGTTCCCAGAGCTGAGAAACTGCTCAAACTGCTCACACTAATGAAATTCCCTGTCACAAAATATGCCTATCCTAGAACAATGGGAGTTTCGAACACTTGTTATGATACCTCAAAAGGACTAATATAGTGTAAAAGGTGCCCCATCTGTAATTAACTGAAAGAGTCTGGTGCTGAATGATGACACCTTGGAAAAAAATATAGCACATAAATAATTGTTCCTGCAGGCACTGTAGGAGCAAATGTTAAGGTGCTATAATGTGCTCACTGTAGGACAAAAGAGCCAAAAAATGTTTTCACAGTCATAGTGCTGGATTTCTTAATAGGTCATGAGGCATAGTGAAGTGTTTGTCATAGCTAACATTCATTTAGCACTTATGATGTGCTAGGTGCTCTTTATAATATTAACTCTTCCTAAGGAGCTTGCAATGTACAATAAGTAGACAAAACTGAGATGGAAGAAGGGTAAAATCAAGTATCAACTCATTTGTCGTTTGGATGGGAAAGAGTCACATAGTGATGGAGGACTAATTAAGTGAAGTCTGGGTGGCTTTGCAAAGGCTTTGCTAAAATAAAACAGGGGTCAGCAACGTTTTTTGAGGCAGGTCCGGTCCACTCCCTGGCAGACCTCTTGGTGGGCCGGGGCATGCACGCCCGTGCGTGCGCTCAAGCTATTTCAGGCGCTCTTCCAGAAGTTGGTCCCTGCGTTGAGGAAAAAATGGTGTCGGGGGGGGGGGCATGGAATCCCCACGTCGATCCACAGAACGGCTGTGGGCTGGTTCTAGGAAGCTCATGGGCCGGAACCGGCCCATGGGCCTTAGGTTGCCAACCTCTGGTCTTGAAGAACAGTTTTAAAAGCATAAAGGGAGGTAACTTAATTGATTGGCAGATACTGATCAAGGCATAGGTAGCATGCAGAAGTCACTGAAATGGAACTGAGAGGGGAGGAAATGAGAGTGGAGATAGGGAACTTTAAAAGTGAAAACTAGCATTTTGAAGCTTTTGTGAAACACATTCAGAATCCACATACATAGGTTATAGCCAGACCACATAGTGGTGCAGATAATGAAAGATCATCCCATCATATAGCATCTCTGTTCATCCCAACCTCTAGTTTGCTCATTGCTTCATTGGGCTGATTCCTGCAAGGGTATACAACAAGACACACCCATTCTCCATTCATTTATGAGCATACTGTATGATAATCTGAACATGCTTGAGAAACATTAGAGGGCAAAAATGCTTTTAATGAGCCCATGTTTGGTAAATAGCTAATAATTTAGTAAAGGCGTTCCCCAACCCCAGTTGTAATATGTTCTGGTCAGAACTTCTACTGCAGATCATAGGTCCATTATCTCAGAACTTTCAGTTAATGGCTCTGACTGAACTGTGATAAGAAGCTGACGGACTGGTGCTGAATTGTTACAGGTCATTTGAGAGAAGCACCTTCTCCTCTCATGATGCATTCCCCACAGATGCCACAGTTCCAGGGGCTGCAACATCAGTCTCCACCGCAACCAAATGTCCAGCCAAAAAAACAGGTAAAGACATAGTGTGAATGTAAAGGACTTTCCAGAATTCAGTTTGCACATGAACCTTGAAAACATTATCAAGGTGAGAAAACCGGTATTTGCCAAACACTTGTAGTGCAAGATGGGGTGGGCTTACACAGGGGAAGCTATGTTAGGAAATTGTGATTGACATGCATTTGTCCTACTGTGACAGGAACTGAGAGCCGCATCTGTGGTTCAATCACAGCCTATGGTAAAAGAAGAAAAGATGCAATCCCCAGTCATCCGAAATGAGACTTTCAGCCCAGCCTTGCGGCAGGATCCTCCCAAACACCCAGAGAGCATCAAGCCACCTACACATATCCAACAACGTGAGTGAAAATTGAAATCTGTTTGTCGAGTGTGAGGTTTCATTGTAGATTTGTCCACATAAAAGAGGAAAGGCTAAATTTCTTATATTGATCCATGATCAACCCTTCTATAGTGCCAAACAACAGGAGCAAGTTTTTACAGTGATTATTGTTCTTTCAGGAACAGAGATGAAGCCAGTGGACAGTGGGCGGCCTGTTATAAGACCCCCAGAGCAAAATCCACCACCTGGAGTCCAGGACAAAGAGAGACTGAAGCAGGAACCAAAAACACCAGTTGCCCCTAAAAAGGTAACAGTCCATTATCAGCTAGTGTCTCTAAAAATGAATCAAGGGTATTATAACTATCCTTGGAAAACGTGATTTTAGTGATCTGGGTTGACTTGCTGACACTCCCGCTAGGCATTGTTCCTTAGTGGAACAGAGAATTATAGTTATAAGCTGTAATGTACTTCTTCTTTTTCCTCCTCAGGATTTGAAATTAAAGAATATGGGCTCCTGGGCAAGCTTAGTGCAGAAGCACCCCACTGCACCATCCTCTACAGTGAAATCCAGCAGCGACAGCTTTGAGCACTTCAAGAGGGCAGCCCGGGAAAAGGAGGAGCGTGAGAAGGCTTTGAAGGCTCAGGCAGAACAAGCAGAAAAGGAAAAGGAGCGGCAGAGACGGGAGCAAGAGAGAATGAGGTGAGAGGAACCTGTACTTTTAACCCATTCACCTGCAAGTAAGGAGCAAGCACATGCTTCATTGTGTTCATATAATTTTATGATCACAAGTGCTGTAATTTGGCATAGGTGTGCTAGGACTTGTTTTTGCTATGCCAACCTGCTGTTAGGTAGGTTGAAGTCAAGCTATAGCAGAAATCCTATACCCCCATTGTTTTGTATTTTCATGGTTAACAAGCTGCCCACAGTGCCTTCAAATCAGCATGTTATTCCTGGATGCTTTCCCAGATGCTAAGTAAAAGATGCAAAGAGTAGCCTATGGTTTTAATGGTACTTTTGGTCTTGGGCAGGAGTCGTGAAGAGGAGGATACTCTGGAGCAAGCTCGTCGAGTTCATGAAGAAGTCCGACGGCGCCAGGAACAGCCACCACAGCATCATCAACCACCACCACCACCACCACAGCAGCAGCAGCAGCAGCAACAGCAGCAGCAGCAGCAGGTGTCAGCAGCAGCCTCTGCTCCCCAAGCACAGAGCTCTCAGCCGCAGACTTCTCAGTCCATGCTGGACCAACAGAGAGAGATGCTCAGAAAACGAGAGCAGGAACGAAGACGCAGGGAGGCAGTAAGTGAGGGAGAAAGGGATTATTGGGGTTTGAATGAGGAGCTATTTCGACAACAGGCTAAACAACAGAGGCTCACTCTGCTGATATAATTTTTAATTTGCTCACTGCATGCCAGAGATCCTCAGTCTTTTTCACAGGATTCTTGCATTAAGCCTACAATCCCGTGTACATGTATCTATGTGTTAAGTCCCACTGAGTTGTGGAACTTCTGAGTAAAGTAAACATGTTTAGGGTTGTGACTTAAATCGGTAATTAAATTATGAAACAGAAAATGTTTGGATCCTTAAAAAAGATTGAAGAAAGTTGAATATTATTTCCTTTAGGTAAAGAAAACATTGTGAAACCGAATGCATAGCCCGGGGGGGGGGGGTCCTAGAAATAGTTAATTTCCATATTCATTGACAAAGCTCTCAGATTTCCCTCTCTCTAAATTTCTACCTTTTTGTTTTCTCTGTTTCTTACTGACTTTCTTTTTAATATACCCTTTTCATGGAAGTTCCCATAGTCTGCATTCTACACGTGTACAGATACTGTCCACACATGGTCATTGCTTCATGTGCACATAATGCTTAGTCATGGTTTGTATTAATGGCTTCAACAAATGCTGAGTTATCTCACAGACAAACAAACATGTATTGTTTCTTGAAAGCTTGGTTTATTTTCTAAATGCCACTCTTGCCTTGTGCCTTTGTAGCTTGATGAGCATCTGGAGTGCAGTGGCCTAATGAACCAGAGCTAAGCAGAGTTGTTGGGTTTGGACATAACCCCTATCTGTAGTTAAAACAAGACATGTTCATAAGCCAATAACAACTTATAGTTTCACATTGTGGGTGGCATTACGTTTTTCTCAAGTAGACCCATTGAAATTAATAGGCCTAATTTAGCCATGTTAATTAATTTTAGTGAGTCTACTCAGAGTAAAACCTAGTTGAATACCACCTTGTGGTTTGGGTTTGTATATTCAAACTATAGATAGACTAACCAAACTATGGCTTGGTGTTATGTGTGAACCAGGCCACTGAGGTTTAATCAGATTTGTGTTCAGCACAAGGGGGACCTTTATTCCCCCTAACCTTTCATACACACAACTTGCTCTTCTTAGGGCCAAGCCATAGGTGTCTACTTTGAAGTTAAATTATACTTCCTTCTTGTCCCACTCTCACATCCTTCATTTTCTCTCTCCCCCCCCCCCTCTCTCTCACACACACATTTCTCAGCATCATGTTCCCTGACACTGTCACTCTATCCTGTTTCTTTTGTAAGGCAGTGGTGTAATAGATGAAAATAGAGAAAAGAATGCTGTCATCTGCCTGAGCCCTTTTAATGTTGTCTGGTATGATTTCATTAGAGCTGGCCAAACATACTGTGCTAATCACTAGGCTTTCTGGAGTCGAGAACTCAGCCTGCCCCTTTATGGAAGAGACAGTGCGCCAGGCCAAGCAGGCCAGTGATTGCCACTGCCTGGTGGGTTCTGCAGCAGAAAGCCCCCTTTTCTACTGGATGGCTATCTGAATATAACCTTTCCTGCAAACCTGGATGACTGTTGCCTTCTCTCCTCTTTTCCAGATGGCAGCTACTATCGACATGAATTTCCAGAGTGATTTGTTGGCAATATTTGAAGAGAATCTTTTCTAATAGCGCCTGGTTTTCTTTGCCTGACTCCTTAATTTCCTGGCAAATCTTTGACTCTCCATAGTGTTGTTGGCGGCTGGGAGGAGAGCATTCCTGCAGCCTTTCTGCATGTGTGACAGATGCGGCCTCAGAAGGATCAGCAGAGTCTGCCTTACAATGTGACTTTCTTCCCCACCCCGCCTCACTGAAGAAAGAAAGACCAAGACAAGCCAACTCTGTACTAGGTTTGAGTCAGTGGACTGGGAAGGGTGCCCCTGATCACTTGATATTCTCTATGCCAAACTTACTTGCAGTATATCCAGGACTTAATGCTGTTCACCCCTTTTCTATTCTTAAGAGTTCTGAGTTACAGAATGTCTTTGACTCTACAATGCTGTGTGCTTGCAGCACAAGACACTCTGCATTGAGAGGCTGTGTACAAGAAGACATACAAGCTGTTCTGAGTCCTGTCATCACTGGCTTTGCCTTTAACTAAACTTCCCACAAGCCTGTAGCTGGGAGCCATTCTCTGTAAGTGTTCGCTTGTGAAAAAGGGAATAATTTAGCGGAGGTGTCAAGTGTACCTGGCGATTTGAGTGAGGTTTCTGTTTTTAGCATTGTGTGGAGGTCCAGGAATCTGAGCTAGACTACCAACCAAAGTCAGTTTCTTTCAATCTGTTTATTTTCCTCCAGACAAATTGGCACTGCTCAGCTCTTGAGTGGGTATTCTTGTCTCTTCATTATGGAATGGAGTGGGGAAAACATTAGCACCAGGGGTATCTCCCACCCTGTCAATAGTGTTTGACTGTGGCTGTATTGTATAGTGAATATAGTTGGCATATATTTGTTTGAGTTTTATTGGTGAGCCCACCAAACTCTGTAAAGACACTGCTTATATTTTGCTCAGTTCCAGACTTTTCATCTATATTTTTAACTGTAATACCAGAAAGATACATTTTGGGTTTTAAATGTCATGGAGTCTGTTAAATTAGTTTTTTATACAGCAAAGGAGCAGCTCCAAGGAGGGAGTGGGAGTGGACTTGGATCAGCAGGAAGGCCTGCTCCTCTTGCCTTCAGTTGAGTTCTCTCACACACTAGCAGTGATCGTTTTCCCAGCACCTTTAGTGGTTTTTTTCCATTTTACTCTTTGAATTGTTCCAAGTTTATGTGCCATAAATACCCACTATACAGTACAATACTGGTGTGTCAGTATTGGCCAATCTCTGGAGTAATTAATTGGTTTTACTTTAATACGGTGAATATGCATTTGGTCTGTACTGATCATGGAATAAACTCATCTCTTTTTTTTTTAAAGTTTGTGTCGTACTGACATTTCTTTTAAATCCTGCTTGTGGTGAAATTACTTAATGGGGTGAAGCTGCAAAAGGACAGCTTGCCCCCTCACTTGTCTTGCTCCAGCAAAGAAGGGAATTCTCCAGCCACAATTAGCAGGGTTTCTGTCTTGTCACAAACCTGGGAAAAGCTTTCCCTGGGAGCAATCCTAAAGCAACAGAATTCCATACAAACTGTAGGAAGACAAAGTATCAAGCAGTTGGTGCCTTCTCAGAAGAGACTTTCCCAGAAGGCATCTTACCCCATGGCTGGTTTCATGCTGTAGAACTAAACCAAAAGTTGGAGAAGACCATGCAGGGATTGCTCTCAGTTACTTCCTATTCCTGCAGTGGACAAATATTAGCAAATGTAAGATGTAGCTCTCAGCAACGAAAATTGGTCCACTTCAGTTGCAATGAGAAAGAGGCAAGGTTTGTCTGCTTATGGACAATGGTCCTCCAAGCCTTGGACAAGTCGCATGTTGTCAGTGAAATACTTTGTTTTAAATTTGACTGCCTGAAAAGTGCTTAGGTTTGGTGCATTTGGACTGGCTGCAGCTGACACCTTGAGGATCCAGTGAAAGGAGAGGAAGGAATAGATAGTTCAGCTTTCTGTACTCTTCCTCCAAACAAGTGTTCTCGTAGGTACTCCTGGCCCCAGAATTTGACAGTGTAGAGCTTGTGTTGATACCTCTCTTGACAAAATGTGACTGTTCTGACAGAAACTGTCCTGAGTCTGAGTCAGTGGGATTGGCCTATCGAACACTGTTATTCAGTATGCTTATTCCTGGCAGCTCGGGCCCTCCCTGGCTAGCTGCTGTAGAGGATGCTATCACTTTGTGTGAACACCTCAAACCAACCTCACTTCTGCACGTTCAGCCAAAGACATCCCTATTTTCCCATATGACAGAAGTTTTGAAAGACAGTTCGCATAATTTGCCATCATCTCTTCACTCATATGAGATGCATTGCCCAACTAGATTATAAATGGCCAAATGGGAGATAAAACTCAGCCTTGTATTATATAATATGTATGTTGTGAAGAGGGTGGTGTCCAAAATGACATAAGTATAGGTAGCTACTTATGCGGGGCTACCTCCATGTCTCCAGACCTGGAAAAGACTGTACTACCCTTACTCCTCATGTGATTTTCCATAGTGTATTGGGAGGAGTGGGAAAGGGGGTACCTAAGGTAGCTCTCAACTGCCTCTGATTAGTATTGCCCTTGCATCTTTCGGTCCTTTTCAGCATCAATCTCAGGTCTTTTTGCAACAGGTGTGTATTGTGGCCTGCTGCACAGCTCCAAGACCAGGCTATAGGCTGCCACTGTCAGATGGCATGGCAGACCGTGTGTCACCCATTCCCAGCCTAACTTTGGACTTGGCCTTTCAATGAGCAATTAAATCTCTATGCCCTTAGTTGTCAGAGGTGCATGGAGCAGTAGCCATGTACTGAAGGGAACAGACTGAATTTAGGGGCCAGTGATTCTTTGGTATTCTTATGAGCTGTTGGTCTTCACACTGAATTTTTACCTAAAGGTGCCTTTTTAACTCTACATCATTAGAAGATCTCCATGCTTTTCTGTGTAGAGTACCAGACAGTTGGGTACTTTGAGGGAGTGAAGGGGTGTCTAAATAAGAGATGCTCCCAAGGTAGCCTCTGTGAAGGCTATTTGAGTATTACCTTGCTGAAAGGATGTGCAAGTAGGTGTTGGTCAAGTTTTCTGCCACCACGAGTTGCTTAAAGCAAGCAAAAAGTTGTCTGTGTTCTTCTTCCTGGTAGTTGCCAGTCTTGAGAAGGCCAAGGGGGTGTTTGCACTTCCATCTCCAAGCCCAGCAGATCTGTATTAGGAATGGGCTAGACTTCTGGCCAATGATTGCCCTTAGCTTTAAAATGCAACTGTGTAGTCTGAAAGATGCTGGGTTTCTGAGGACTGTGCACTGGCCGGGGGGGGGGGGGTCACTGTATGCTTGGGAACGTGTAGCTGTTCATTTTTTGGACCAACATAAAGGTAGTCACAGTACGCTGGATTGTACACAAAACTAGCTTCCACCCTTTAACTGCTGACGTGTGAGCATTATTGCGAGATGTTGAATCTCTCTCACACGCAGATTTTTTTGTGAAGGTTTAATTGATGGATTAGCCCTTGGTTTTAAATTGTATCCCAGAAATTGTCAGGGAAAGGGGGCTCATATTACTGTGGCTACGGCTCAGAAGTAAGTAGAAAGAGCCCCTTGCATCCCCTCCTCTTCCCTGTGCCACTTGCGCATCCTATTTACTACAAGTTCATTAACTGGCCTTAATCTTCTCTTCTTGGCTCTTTTTGTGCAGATCTTTGATGGGGAAGTAGGAACTTTGGCTTCCCTTCGGAACGTTGTTCTGATCTTTTCATTTCCATTGCCAGTCCTTTCTCACAGTATTCCTTGCCCCCATGTCTCCCCCACCCCCACTTGCCCTTTTTACGAAGCACTTTGGATGATCATCTCCCTCCTTTAATTTTAAGCTCAGGGTTTTTGGGGTACTTTTAGTGCACATCCGCTGTAAGAGTTGATCACAGATGAGCTCACATCCACTGTAAGAGTTGGTCACACATGAGCTCATCACAATTGTACATAATAAAACCGCACCATACTGACAAAAATAAAGGCATAACAAAATGGAGATGCTGGAACTTCTACCAAGAGAGCACCCTCGGCTGTAAAATTTTAAAAATATATAATTTATATGTATGCAAAGAACAACACCCCTTGTATCTAGTCAGTAGTGAGGTTAGTCCTTTTTTAATGTTAACCCCTCTTTTTGCATTTGACATTTGCCAAACCTTGTCGGTAGTTGAGAGTTCCAAGTAGTGATAGAGTTTTTTAGATTGGTGGCTTACTCAGCTGTCTCGTTCTTCTTCCTCACTCTCCTCCCCTCCTTTCTATCTTTTGCAAACTTCTTGAAATGTTTACAGGCTTGCACCTATCTACTTTAATTTTTTTAAAGCTGTACTTGGTATTTTATTTTTACACATTTCTGAATGATGAACATAGGGTGATATCGTTAGTTGGGACATGATTTTTTTTTCTGCCAAAGGTATTTTTTTGCTATTCTTGTGTTTTATTTTTCTGTTTTTACAAAATGTTTGTGTTTATAATTTGTTTGTCATTCAGACTGAGACATATTTAATTTCCCTTTCTTCCCCCAACCCCATGTATGATTTTAACAATTACAGACATTAGATGTAGGAGTCTAGCCTAAATGATGTAATCTTGTTTATTTTTTCCCCTTCTTCAGTCTTGTACAAATGAATAAGAGAAATGTACAATCCCACTGTACTTAATGCACGGAACGCTTGGCAAATAATTATGTCAGTGAATTTGAAACTTGTATTAAACACTTTAGACATTTGTAGAAGGGAATTCATAGAATTTTCACTTATATACTAAAGGTTTTTTGTGCAGTTCTCATTGCAAAAAATAAACATTTGTACTGAAGTTATGAAGTACACTTTTTCTTTGATCTTTTGCTCTTGTACAGGAAGACTTGGCAAAGACTACACTGAATGTTGGGTCCCAGCTCATCAACCGGTTTCCCTCACAGTTCAAATTTCAGTTGCATGTTGTACAAGCAAGTCTGCCCCATACCAAATGTTGAAACTTCAGGACTGCAACTCATTAAAATAGGAGACCACAGTCAAAATCCAAAGCTGCCAGACAGTACTAAAAACACGATGTTTTGTTTATTTATTTATATTAAATTTGTATAGATCTCAGGACAGTTCACAGCATAAAAATACAAGATTATAGGACAAAATATATAATAAAAATAAGCAAAAAACCAAAACACCAGTAACCTCTGTTCCTCCTGCCCAACACATTTTAAAGGGTATAGGATGTATATTAGCCCAAGGCCTGGTTGAAGAGGAACATATTCACCTCTTCAGCCTCAAGCAACAGCAAAGGATCAAGAAGTACCCCCCCCCCCAAGCTACATACCTGCTCGTTCAGAGGGAGTGTAACCCCACCAACAGCAGACAATCTCCCATCCACCCAGTTTAAAGAACCGTTTCAGTCGTATCTGGATTGAACTGCAATTTGTTAGTTCTCATCCAGTTAATTACCAAGGCAAGACAACATTCCAGCACATCCACTGCCATACCTGTAGATGTAATGGAAAAGTAGATCTGAGTGTCATCAGCATATTGCTGACAACGTACTCCAAACTTCTGCATAACCTCACTCAGCAGTTTCATGTAAATGTTAAGCAGCATAGGAGGTAAAATCAAATCCTGAGGAACCCCACACTGAAGGCTCCATGGTGCCGAAAAACACACTCAAACATTATACTCCAGAAATGTCCATCCAAGTAGGACTGGGACCACTGCAAAACAGTGCCACCCACCCTTAATTTGGACAGTTGCTCCAGAAGGATACCATGGTTGATGGTATTTGAAAGCTGCTGAGAGGTTGAAGAAAATTAACGGGCACATTCCCATCTCCTGACAGAGATCCTCAAACTGGGCAACCAAAGCAGTGTCTGTGCCAAACTTGGGTCTAAACCCTGACTAAAATGGATCTAGAAAATCAGTTTCCTCCAAGAGCACCTGAATATGATGCGCAACCACTCACTCAAGAACCCTGCTCATGAAGGGAAAGTTAGCAACTGGCTGGTAGTTGTTAGATTTTCTGAATTGAAGGAGGGTTTCTTGAGGAGTGGTTTTACCACTGCCTCCTTCAAGCAGGCAGGGACCACCCCCTCTCACAAGGAGGCATTAATCACCTCCCTGCTAGTTTTCATCAGCCAAGAGGGGCAAAGGTCCAGAGGATGTTATAAGGTCAGCAGTGTGCCATAACCCCCATAATCTACCTGCCTCCTTGAGTGAATTGTGTCAGTCCTGCCTTTAAACAATATGATTTTGATTTTTTCTCTCTCTCTCATTTTATGCTAGTTTTAATGTATGTTATTTATTTATTTATTCATTTAGTCATTAATTCATTTGCTGTTGTTAATTCACTTTGAGTGAACTTTTATTAAAAAAAATACCAACCAGTAAGTTTATTATTATTATTTTATATAACCCATTATCCTACCTCCCCACCATAGCTGCTTACAACCAGTCCAAATAAAAAAGGTTTGCAACAATCCTGAAACAGCCTCGGACTCTGCCGAGTCTTCAGGAGAAGGAAGCCCTGCAATTGCAGAAGTTGCCATTGAGAGTGTGCACAGATGGTGATCTCAAGCAGGCTAGTATCACCAGCATCTTTAAGAGGCGTACACCATCAAAGGGCTTTGCAACCAAAACTAGCATCTTGAGTTGAATTGTATCCAGAAATCACTGAGGAGCAAGTGGAAATACTCAAAAGGGCTGTAACATTTTCCTTACAATCTGCCCCTGCCAGGACATACACTCCTGCATTCTGCTCAAAGTTTAAAACCCTAGAACAGCTGGTATTTTGGCAAAGATGAATTATCATGATGGGCACTCCATTGCTACAGAAATGATAAAAACAGTAGTGATGTGACAACCGTTTGAATCTGCTATGTGACTGATTACATCAAATATCAGAGCAATAGTAATAGGATTGCATGGCCAGAATATAAAGTGGGGATCAGTGTTGCTCAGTGTGCAGGTGCCTACAAAACCACTAGTAGAAGGAAGAACTGTAAAACATTCAAGTCTTTGTTCGTTATGATCTCCCCAATTCACAGTTTTAAAGGCTATTTTGATCAGATGACCCCTCTTTTAAGGGAAGCGTTACAAATTGGAAAAATCTCTGCTCTTAGTCCCACTTTACAGCAGACTGACTTAATCCAGTATACTTTTTACTACAAATAGTTTTGTATGTAGTACAGGCAGCAGCAGGCAATACTGGCAGCAGCTGCAGTGGAGTGCTATTCCCACTGCTGCCCGCTACTCCTAATTTCTCCACGATTCATGGAGACAGTTGGCGTTGCTGAGGGGGAAGAGCAAAGCACCACCCTGCCTTCCCCCTAGAAGGGAGAGGGTGTGGTTGCCTACCCTAGGTGAGCTTCTGCTGCAATTGCTGATTCCCCACTCCACCAGACCTTGCTTGTGAGGCAGAGTAAGTCCCAGTATGCCGATGAGCTTGCTTTTTATAGGTTTATGTATGAAAGCAGATGGGGTACCTCTCCTCAATTCTGGAAGGTGAACATACTTCAAAACTCTTCTGATGGGTGGGAAATTAAAGCTGACATTGGAACAAACACATGAGCTGATTTTCACACACACACACGATTAATACCAATTTTCACTATTATTACCATAGGGTACACACAATGATACAATTCTGTTCATAGTGGTGGAATGATCACACCTCATATAATCAAATTGGATATTGACAGGCTCCCTTACTAGAGGGTATTGTTAAATTTCTATAACACCCATTTGAAGATCACAGGGCAGTTTACAATATAAAACCACAGAAATGCATACCATAATAACAAACAAAACCAATAACCCCACACACATAGTTTAAGAGGCCATAGCTCGTTATTTATAACAGTATACAAGCGAGCACGTTATTATTCTTATCAGATGCACATCGGTATTGGTTTGCATATAGCGGTAGTAGTATACAGGGTTTCTTTTTCTAGAAAAAGGTGGTGGAACTTGCTGAGCATCCACCCAAATTTGTTGAGCTGAAAGGCTGCCAGAATGCGCCTAAGAGGTTCTGCTGAGTTCCGGCTTTAAAAAGCCCTGGTATTATATACCCATTCCTAGTAATGGCAAGCTCTGGAAACGTTCCCATGTCCCACAAGTAATTATTGCCAGCAAGTCTGCAATCCTTAATTGAGGATACATTCATTATAGCTGCTAATAACGCGAGTGACATGTTCTTAGCCACACTAGCAGCAATATGCATCTTAAGCCTATAGACAGCACATTTGTGTTCATCCGTGCACACCAAGGAAGGTATCAGCTGGCATGGAGGAAGTACAAGAGATATGTGGAATGTGGGGAGAAACACAGTTCAATGAGACAGCATGCTCAGTGGCCACAGAATGCTGTGTTTTAAGTTTGGAGATAAGAACACATGGAGGAATGATGGATAAGCGTACCCTGGAAGACAGCACTCCATACTGCAACATTTTGTTGCAGATATAATAAGCAAATTTGTTTTATTGTCCAAAGAGCTGGTTTGAATGGTGACACCCAGGACTATTCCTAGAGCTGCAAGTATCCCTAACACAACTGCGCAGTCTTGTGTTTCTTACCTGGTTTGCACTGGGAGCTTGAGTATTCTCCTGGGAAAACTGACATCTTGAAGCTGTCGTCTGAAGGGTGAAACAAATAGGTAAGGTCAGGCATATAAGCAGCAGGATGGCCTAGGCCTGCAACTTAACTTCTGAGCAGATGGATGTCTCAGTAATCAGGATTTTGACCATGTTTTATCAAATGTCTACTTTCTACAACATGTTGCAAGTATTTGAACAATTGTGATACCCCAGTGGCAAGCCCATGCAGAGCTTGTCTGAAGCCTGGGAAGTGTCTTGTTAGAATAAATTTATTAACTCAAACAAAAAAGCAGTCGGTCCATGGAGGCCCCCTCTACCACCAACTTAGTCCTCCAAGGCCCCAGGGCAAGTATACCTGGCTGCCCACCCACTTTTGCAGGAATATGCCACTGAAAGAGGGAGTCCCCATTTCACGACAAATTTCAGTCCCCAAGATTGCGTGGGAATAGCTCAGTAAGGGTTCACTTAATGCCACCCATTTAGTTGGATAATTATGGTGCGGTTGGTACCAATCATTGAAACAAATAGCTCTTATACCAGGGAGGTTGCAGTGGGTGAAACCCTGTGGTTTCTGATGGTATTGAGGCCAGAGCTAGATGTAAAACACTGGTTTCTGGCATGTGGAAGGGTGGAAATCAACTTTTAAAAGCTTTCTGTTCACCAATGATGTACAGCTGAAAGCACCTTGGGAAGGGAAAGCAATAACTCAGCTTTGTCCCTTGCTCTTTTTTTACAACAGGAAATCTGGGGAAGCAATGTGTGTTGGGGGGGGGAATAGCTTGAAAACATTCCTTTTTAAACAATAAGTTTTGTATTATTTTTCTCTTTAATATATTGTTAGTGCTGGCTCTTGGCGTTTTTTGCTTCTACTTTTAGAATTTTTAGAAATTCTAAAATATATGTGTGTGTGTGTATGAATTTTCATATTTCTCCAGAGTAAAATGGGTTTTTTGGACTACATGAATACCACATATCAGGATTCCAGTCTTCAGTTCATGGGCAATTTCACAACCTTCATGAGCCAGTGACGTCCACATCAACTTATCTAACAAGTGACACTATTTACATATGAGCTAAGCAGAGGATTCCGTTTCCTCCACCCATTTTAGCATGTGACGCTTAATGTGTCCTGAGAATGAGGATGTGCATCCTGATATTTTCACCAGCTATCATTGCTGATCTTAACTCTTGAAAAGCCCACAAGGACAGCATGACCATGACAGCACTCTGCTGCTGTTACCAAGGAACTAGAATTCAGAGGTAGACTCGAGGTAGCAGGTAGCTACCATGGCCTTGATAACCCTACCCTCCAGGAATTATCCCATTTTAAAGGTGTCTAAATTGGTGACTATCACCATTTCCTGTGGTAACAACTTCTGCATTTACTATGCATTGTGTGAAGAAGTACTTTTCAGTCTCCTATCATTTAACAGGTTAAATGAAGGATACACCTTCCCTATTGTCCCTTTCTCTACACCATGCATAATTTCATACACTTTATTATATTCCCCCTCCCCAGCTGCTTTCCCCCTACACTATGAAGTCCCAAATGAGTAGGACCAAGCATTTTACACCTATTGTAAAACACACAGCTAGTTGGGAATGAACGTTTTGTTTAATATCAAACTACATTTCTGTATTATGTTCTGTTACTAATAATATGCTTCGGCCCCAATCCACCTGTGGTGGTATGTGGGTGGTTACTTTTAACTCGCCCAGGTTGAATTCCTGTCTTTTCCTGTTTATATCCCAAAGTACACCTGTCAGGACGCACCTATGTTTGACGTGCTTTAATCTCCTTCACCATTAATTTTAATTATGTTTAAATGTTTTAATTGCTTTGTTTTTATCGGTAATTTTCATATTTATGGCAAACCGTTTGGGGGGTAGATCTGTTATATATATAAACAAAACTAAAACAAACTTGTTCAGTCTCTGGGCCCGGGAGAGCAAAAAAAAAAACACCCTTAAACTTGGATCTGCTCGGAGTCTTAACAACGGGGTCGGTTACTCCGCTCTATAGGAACGACCATGGGTCGGACTCGGGGTTGAGGTGGGGTTTGAACCATTGGCGTAGCCAGGGATTTTTTTGGGGGGGGGCAACAGGCTTTTGTTAGGTGGGGCAGAACCTCAGATCTGTATGGATTATGGGGGGCTTGGCTACGCCCATGGTTTGAACCCGAGTGGGGCCCTTCAGCTAAATGAAAGAAAAGGCCATTTGCGCGTCGGGCGGGGACGGGGTGCCACTTCCCCTCCTTGAATCCCTGCGAGGTTCCTGGGAGTTAAGCGAGACTTAACAGGTGGGGGTTTTATTGAGGAAAAAGAACTCGACCAATACCCGGCTCTCTCTTGCCAGCCACCATGCTAGAAACGGAGTCTCCTTCGGGCGAGGTCAGGGCCCTCTCGGCGGGCGCGGAGTCGAAGCGGCGCCCTGAGCTCCGTCAAGCAAGCGGGGACAACAACCGCCTCTCGCCCCCCGAGCGGCCTTTGCCCTCGTGGTCGCTCTGACGCGGCAGAGCTTTGCGCCCGACGCTACATTGAGGAGAGCGCGAGGCCCCGAGGCGTGAGGCGAGCAGCTCCTCCGCCTTCCCCGCCCTCGGCTGCAGAGCGTCTTCCCACCAGCGCATAGATAGCGGCCTTCGCAGTGGGGGAGGAGCTGGAGGGGCGGCTTTTTAAACGGAGGCAGGAGCAGGTTGAATTGCGAGGGCAGGAGCGGCAAGGTTGAGAGTGTGGGAGATCGATGGGGGAGCAGGCAGAGCTACTTACGGGGCTCACCTTTTCGGGGAGCTGAATTCGAGGCACCGTCTACCAAAGGATTGTTTGACGCCAGAATTTGAGTGGCTTTCCTCACTGATTGCAGCAGGTAGGAAAAGTGGCAATACGGGTTAGGATTAGCACTTTTCTGACTGGCAGGAGGAATTGCATGGACTCCGCCACCTGAGTCAGCGGGGCGATAATCGGACGTGGGTTTGGGGAAGATTGCCGACGGGAGACTTTCTGTGGAATTTCGGCCTCCTAGCCTTTGGCCTCAAGGCAGGACTCCGTAACAAGCCTGGCAGGAAGATCTTCCTATCTTATTCAGCCTCGCTGGAAGGAGGCCCGGTCGTTAACTACGTCTACTCAGAAGGAAGTCCTATTGATTTCACTTGGGTTGATTTCATTTAATGGGGTTAGGATCGCATGCTTAGTGCACTTGGTTTGAGTTTGTTGTTGATTCCCACCCCCCTCCCTGCTATGGTACCTGTAGCTTTTGTGCGAAATTCTGCCCTGCTCATTGTAGCTCACAGAAACTGGGAGCTGCCGCAGCATCCCGGGAGAGAATTACCATCTTGTTGCTGCGAAGGGAAGAACTTGATTTCTAAACATCATCCTAGTGATGTCTGCCTAGGCTTCCTGTACCCTCATTGAAACTAGAATACTGTTTTGTTAGTTACTTAAACTGCTACAGGTCATGTGTGTGTTTGTGTGTGTGGCCTAAAGGCCTTCTCAATAGTATCTAAAAGAACTACCTTATGCCAAGCATTGAACCTGAGACCCTTGACATACAAAGCATGTTCTCTACCCCTGAGCTGTGGCCTCTCTCTTGCAGCACCAGACAGCAGGAGGAGATGGCATCTCTCTCGCATTTCTTACTGATCCCCACACGCCTGATGCTGAAGGTCTTTAATGTTATGTCCCGGCTGTCTATGTATAGTGCCGCTTTCCTTGCTGCTGTCTTCTACTGTTGGTGGGCCCTATGGCAGGTGGTGTCTAGGGGCCCTTTCCAGGTGCTCCGCAAGAAGAGGCGGGCGACTCCACCAAGATGCCTCACTGATGCCTCGCATGGGGAGCACAGCTTTGTGACGCTAAAAGTGAGTACAGTGGCAGGAAAGTGGAGGGGGGGGAGGCCATAGTCAGGTGGTCACAGACAGCAGCTGAAGCAGGAGGTGAAGGCAGGATTCTGGGCTGCTTGTGTATTTGATAGACTGGGAGTAACATAGGAAACAGCCTATTGCCAGGACAAAATATTTGTCCCTCTAGCATGATATTTTCAATGGTGACAGACAGCTGTTCTTCAAAGTCTTAAGGGCAAAGAGTCTTTCTTATCAGCTGCCTCTTAACAGAAGATGTCACAGATTGTGAACCTCTCACTCTATGCATGCAAAACTCTTAGTTCTTGTCTGTGTCTGTGTTTAACTGTCCTATTTCTCTGTCCTCTGGGGGCTCAAGAACTCAGGGCTGCGTCTTCACTATGTTGCTGCTGGCGAGGAAGGAGCCCAGCTGATGCTTTTCTTGCATGGATTTCCCCAGAACTGGTAAGTGTCGCTATGCTGTGTGGTAGTTGGAAGAAGTGCAATGCCTGGAGCTGATATCAATTTACTGCAGGTAAATTCCTGCTCGTGCAGGAAGTCAGCTCACAGATCTGTCAGTCAATGTGTTAGAGGAGTTTACTGTAAAGTTAAGGAGAAGGTATTGAACAGGAGGATTAACTTCCCTAAGGAAATGACCTAGAGGAGATGATGTTACTCAACTACATGCTATCAAGCTTCTACAGTGGTGCCTCGCTTAACGAATGCCCTGCTTAATGAAATTTCCGCTTAACGAAAGGATTTTTCGAGCGGAGGTTGCCTCGCTAGACGAATTCGTTTTATGAAAAAATCGTCTAGCGAATCGCGGTTTCCCATAGGAATGCATTGAAATTCAATTAATGTGTTCCTATGGGCAAAAAATAAAAAAAATCAATGCATTCCTATGGGATTCACTAGACGAATTTTTCGTTATAAGAAAAGACCCGTGGAACGAATTAAATTCGTCTAGCGAGGCACCACTGTATATTGCACAGTGAATGACCATCAGGTGTTCACCATTAGTATTGCTATTATTATTATATATTTGCTTATACCATGCCTTTTTTCCCTGATAAGACTAAAGGTGGCTTTCGGATTAAAAACAAAAATAGCTAAAAATATAGAAAAAAATATCATTAAAAACAATTAAATCTTAATAGAATTAAAACTGTATACAGATATAAGATCTATTTAAAGCATACAAATAAGTACAATAAAAACACCGGTCTTTTCATTAAAAGCAGTCAATTCCCAAAAGCCTGTTGGAACAGAAGAACAACAAGGGGGGGAGTCATTATTCAAAACATATATATACAAAAAATTGAGAGGCAAAAACTATAACAGCTGTAGAGCAAGGAAGCCCTCCTCTCTACTTAATCCCATTGTAATTTGGCTGTATTTCAACAGGTTTGCATGGCGCCATCAATTGCAGGAGTTTAAGCGGGCATTTAAGGTGGTGGCCCTTGATTTGCGGGGCTATGGCTTTTCCGATGCACCAGCTGGTTCTGAGCACTATCAGAGGGAAACTCTGCTGGCAGATGTACATGGTGTCATTGACGCTCTGAGCCCCAGCGAGAAGAATGGTGAGAGTGAAAATGGTTGTTTTGGAGGAAGGGTCTGGTTTGCCTGGCTACTGGCAATGGGAAGAGAGTGTCATGCATTCAACCTATTTAAGCTTTCAAGTGTTACATGGATGCTTAATGGGGCTTCCTGGAAATGAATCAGTGTTTGGGTTGGGGAATTGTCAAACAATTGTCCACATTGTCCCTGTTCTGATGCCTTCTGTTTGTCTTTTAGAGATTTCTAAGTGCATCCTGGTGGGGCATGACTGGGGTGGATCCATAGCTTCTGAGTTTGCTGCCTGTTACCCCAATTTGGTGGAGAAGCTTATTATTATGAATGCTGTTCAACCACATGTTTTAGCAGGTGAGGCTTGTGCTATCGGGATTTGGTACTCACTACGATTGTGTGCACCTTTTGGCATTCACTAATTCTAAGCAGGATTGTAAAAGGGAGAGAGGAGCCTGAATCTGCCGGGGACTAGTCCCTGCTGCACAGTTAAATGGTCACTGTGACTGCATTGCCCTTAGGATGCAGAACTTGCATAAGCCATCACTGTTACACTACAGCTCTTTTCAGAGGAAGAGGAAGGGAGGTTGTCTGATCTATCCAAGTGCCACACACCAACACAGCTTATGATTAGATGGAAGTCTTGTACCAGGAGTACATTAAAAATACACAGTCACCAAGCTTCTCCCCCCCCCCCCACTGCTTGGACTGCAAGTTGATTCAGATGTTAGAGGGGAAATAGATGAGAGCAACCCCAGTTGAGCCCTCTACTTTATTTGAAGATAGTTTTCTGGTTGTGGTGATTTTGTTTTGTTTTTTTTATAAAGTATTTTTATTTCAGTTATGCATAAAATAGATGCAAAAGCAAAAAAAAAAAACCAACAACAGCAAAGGGCCATATATTGATTCTCTTGATGAGTAGTTCTGGTGATACTTAATGTGTGGCAGGGCACCTTATTTTCCCTTCCACCTTGCAGAATATTTTTCACAATATCCCACCCAGCTGCTGCGATCCAACTACATGTTCCTGTTCCAGCTGCCAAAGCTGCCAGAGCTCCTGTGGTCCTTAGATGACTTCTATGTGAGTGCAGGGTGGGGAGTTTGCCTCACCATTCATGCCGTCTTGCATTAGGAATGTAAATACAGCAAATCTCTTTTTCCAAGCTGTCTGTGTAACTTTGTGAAGCCAAAGCATTTTATTCTCTGCTGGTGACTGTTCATTCTCTTCGCTCAATGCTGAACTACAAATCTAAAATGTGTTTTCATGGGCATATCCCAAACCCTTCTGCCAGGCTGCTTTCAGCTCTGCATGAAGGGTGATTCTCTCTGCTTTGGTTTGTAAGAAGCATAACCCTGTCTCTTCTACCCCCTCCACCACAGCCTCACTCCATATAGAGTGCCTCGTGTTTAAACTTGTACGTTTTGGCTCCCAAATGCCAAAAACCCGGAAGTAAGTGTTCCAGTTTTCAAACGTTCTTTGGAACTTGAACTTCCAACATGGCTTCTGCAGCTTCCGATTGAGTGCAGGAAGCTCCTGCAGCCAATCGGAAGCCACGCCTTGGTTTCGAATGTTTTCAGAAGTCAAACGGACTTCTGGAATGGATTACATTCAAGAACCAAGATACAACTGTATTTACGCTAAACAAGGGGCCATCATAACCTATTCAGACATTGCATACTATGAACAAGTGGGATATGTGAGCAGGCACAAGTACATTTGCTTTGCCACGCTCTCTGGATTATTTGGAGGGTGACAATCTCTGACAAGGAGGCTGCTCTTTATGTAGGCTCCTCTTGTGATGTAGAGTCCTGGGAAATCTACATTGCATGGGAGGCCTACCTGAGTCAAGTGGAAAAGTCTCCCTGCTGCAGATGGTTACCCTCCAGCTTGTGACATAGGATGGAGCTAGTGCATTTGTCTTCACTCGTGTGAATAGGGCAGGTGATCAGTAGCAGATTACCTTTGTGTGGATAGTGGAGGCAGGCAGGCTGGGGAAATCTTTAAATACTACGGTACTAAGCTGATCTATCAGGCAAAGACATATGGGCAGGGGCAGTTTTTTGTTTTTAAAAGGAAGCAACACTGCTTACTCCATTGCCCTGCCCAAGGTGGTTTAAGCAAATATTTTTACAAATCTTTCTAGTGTCATGAGCTGCCTCTGGCTTATTGAGGAGACTGTATTGTACAGGATGAGGAGGTGTGCATTTAATTAGCCTCTACATGCTGCTGTGTCTTTTTCTCTACAGCTAATAAAGTCTGTTATGACTAGCAAGAAGACTGGGGACCAGAATCATTTGACAGAGGAGGAGTTGGAGGCTTATCTGTATGGCCTTTCGAAGGACAGAGGTCTAGAACCACCCATGAATTACTACAGGAACATGTCCACGTGAGAGCCCATATTTTCCCAGCTTTGAATAATGGGTGGGATCGGCATTTTTTTCGCAGAGGAAGGAACTGCTTGGCAGCAGTAGCCTTCTGATCCTAATATTTGTTGGATCATGTGGTGCTGAGGGGCAAAACACTCTTCCTCCTCCACAAATCTGTATTTAAATTTCAGAAAAGGGGATGAGAAAATCCTGTGACCATTCTGAGATACTTTAATTTCTAAAAGAATGTTCATTTATAGAATTGTAGCTAAGGTGTGGGTGTGCTGCCTTTCCAGATTTATGTCATGGCTGCAGTGCATGAGCCTCCCTAGGATAGAAAATGACACAACTCTGATAAGTGGCACAAAATGGTGAACTGATTTCTGTCCAATGCCAATTTGCAGATTTCTTTTCTGTGTATCTTCTCCTACAGTTGGGTTCGTGCAAAGCGCAAGGATATTGTGGTGCCCACCCTGCTGATCTGGGGAGAAAATGATGTATTCTTGGAACAAGGGCTTATCGTACCTATGGAGCAGAATGTGTGCAAGAACATCAAGGTGCAGCGCATCCCTGAAGCTGGCCACTGGGTCAGTGAGGAGCAACCTAAAAAAGTCAATCAACTGATGTGGGCTTTCCTCCTTCAGAGAGACTGAGACGGAAAAAGGGAGTGACTCCTCTGTGCACTACAAGCATCCCTACCACCCAGCATGCTGGAAATTACAAGAACAGCCATTTGACCTGACACTGGAGATCTGGTCCTTCTCTGTGTCCGGTGGAATGTTTCTACCCTATATTGGAACATGAGTCCCAGGCAGCTTTTAACTGGTTTTGCTACAAATCTGTGTTCCTTTGCACTACAATAAAAAGGATTTGCTTCAGGGTTTCTGATACAGGCTTCCTGATGGTGAAACTGCACAGCTGTTGCATTCAGCAGGTCTTCCAGCTGTAGTATACTGGCATTAATACTCACAGAAGAGCACAGCTTTTCCTTCTATATTGCTTTTTGTTGAGTGTGCCTTACACAGCAGAATCCGGAGCTAAGCTATGCTCCCTGTTGCTGTTTCACACCCATTTTCACTGGCATCTTACTACCTTGGCAAACTACACAGGAAAGCGACCCTTGGCATGGATCACATTGAAATAAACATTTTCAGCCTTCTTACTTCACTGTCTACCTGGAATGAGTTAATGACACATTAGGAGGAAGCTGCTTCTTAACGTGATATTACCTGGGAACATGACTATCCCTGAGAACATCCTGGTAACACGTAGGACAATTAGTTGAATGTCTTAGGCTTGAATTAATCCACTGCTCTTGCCAAAGAGAGGGTGCAGTGACTGATCTCATGGTGTGTGCCTCATCCCGCATGCATGGTGGACTGGAGAAATGACAAGAAGACCATCAGTGGGTGTGTACATATGTGCAAAAGGAACATATATAGGTGACTTATAGGAACACAGTTGGGTGGAAGCTTCACATCTGCCAGGATTAAAGCTAGTCATTGCTCTGGGAGAGAATGTCTGCCCATGAAGCAGCCCCCATAATAAAGAGGAGTTTTGATACTACAGGTATTGTTCTCCAGTGTTGTGGACCTGATGCTCCAAATGGTGGGAGTCTGAAATTGGTACAAAGCAGATGTGCCCTTTGGGCATATTCTCTAGAATTGCAAGCTAAAGGTACAAGAGCTTCTAGTGTGAATTGTGCCGCCAGCTATGCTGCTGCTGTGCGGAGGCAGGAATTGAGTCAGGGATGGAGTGCCAGTTCCTAATACTACTATGGGCCAAATTACCTGTGACGTTTTGTGTTTAAACAAGTGTGCTTGACTAGCCTATTTTTATTTTGGAGGGAAAGCAGCCACAAGGCCCTAATCTGTAATGTGCTTCCAATTCAGATAAGTTGCCAGGACTGGTTTTCTGCTGAACATTATTCCCGCCAAGCTGCTTTGTGCCCTTGAAAGTTGCATGTAGTTTTGACCCTCGGCAGACATCTGATAGTTCAGAAGTACCAAGATCTGGGGGCCAGGTTAGGCTCAAGGCAACCTGCTGCCAAAGCACAATCAGCAAATGCTAGCGGATAAGGAAGACCAAGTTTCAAGAAGTCTTAACAGGCTGTCTTGTTTGACCTTCAGCTTTCTGTAACTGGGGTTTATGGTGGCATTCATTTGCTGTGGTTAATTCCGCATATTATCAAATAATGTTATGGTCTAGGACAGTGATGGGCAACCTTTTGAGCTTGGTGTGTCAAAATTCGCCAAAAAACCCGAGCATAACTCGGGTGGTGTGTCACTTCGAGAAAAAAAACCATAATTTCATGATATTTATAGTTTAAATAACAAAAATGTATAATTGTAATATATAACTGTATTTAATAAACCAAAACCTAATTATTTAACCAAACCAAAAACCCCTTATTTATCACAAAGTGCCCAGAGTTGTTGAGCTTTTTGGGGGGGAGCTGCTGACCAAAGTTTTGGAGGTTTTTGGGGGGGTGCAAAAGTTGCTTTGGTTTTTTTTTGGGGGGGTGCCCCAAAGCTGCTGCGCTTTTGGGGGGGGAAAGAGAACAGAAACAAATGACGAATAATACCTTCGCTGGAACGCAGCACCAACATAGTCTGCCAAAGTGCCAAAAAATCTAGCACAGAACGGGTTAAAAAATGAACGCTGTTACACCCAATCTTCGTCTGCCAAAGCGCCAGAAAAAATAGCACAGAAAGGATTAAAAAAACCAATCTCTGGCTACCAGCAACAACAACAAAAAAGGATCCAGGTTTTAACAGCGGAGACAAGCTGTAGCGTGAGGCGGAGCGGGAGAACAAATGGGGGGGGGAACAACAACAACAGCGCAAATGGGTGGATGGGGCGCATGCCAGCAGTGAGGGCTCTGCGTGTCACGTCTGACACACGTGTCATTGGTTCGCCATCACTGGTCTAGGATCATCATTGTATAGTTCCCACTGTATACTGAAGAAACAACTGCAATGTTCTTGTATCGACCTCTCTGCCACCCTGGGCTCCTTTGGAGAAAGGGTGGAATATAAATGTGTAACTTAAATGTATAAGAAAATAAATATATAAATAAAATAAACAAAACATGAGGCAGAATGGCGCTAATGTTAACACACGGTTTAAAATGTAGAGCAGAGCATTTTTGCTTCAGCTTAGGGTACAATGTATTAGCAAATATGAAACTCCTGCTATTTTCCATTCCAGAATCACTATTTTCTGCCAGGCATGTGATCAGAGGTGCTTATGAATCATCTGCAGTGAAGCTAGGAGGCAAGTGGTTGCTTCAAGTGAGCACATGTGTGTGTGTCTAAACCTGGAACATGTAAAGTTAAATGTGAATAAGAGGAGTTCTTGATTACCCTTTTTCCCAGACAAGCTTTTTAATTTTCTATACCAGGTAATTATTTTTTAAATGGGGGAGCATTCAATTTAAGAACCATATATATCGGGCCTTGGAATCTTGATGAAAATATTGCTGTTTTGCAGCTCCACCACCAAAATCTCCTACCTCCTTTGTGGAAATCTGTAAGGGCAGCATTGAGGAAGGGGCAGTTAAGGTCGGTAGGACACAAGGCTGGTTAAGTTACTGTAGCATTAGAATCAGAGGAAATCCCAACATGCTTCTACCCCTCTCTGGCATTAAAAATACAATGAGAATAAAGTAACAAAACATTTGCTTCCCCTCTCATGACACTCAAATCACACTGCCTGTCATTATTGCTGGATCTCCTTGTGTACCAGTTCACACTTGCCCATGATCCGTATCTTACACATATATTTACAGAAAAACCAATAATGGGGAAAGAGCAATATCATCTTTTGGAATCTTTAGTGGAAGCTGTTGTGAGGCACAGGCTTTCTTGCAATGGACCTGATTATCCAGCTTAAGTTTGGGGGAAATTGAAAAAAACAACAACAAAAATAGCATAGTTCACTTGGGGAAACTAGCAATAACCACACCAATGCTACAATCAGAGTATGTATGAACAAAATACATTAAGGCCCACGACAGCAACTGCTGGCAAAGTTATACAGTGCATGCTTGGTTTCACTCTGAAGCTAGAATGCAATCAGTACAGTACTGTACTTTAATGTTTGCAGGGGGAGCCACCTTGTGGATTCTGTGTGCAACACCTATTCCTTTAGTTCTGAAAGTGACATTACAGCGAATGGAGAAAATTAAAAGTTCCCAGGTAGGGAGAGGGGAATGATCAGGGCCTCATGTCATTTTGCCTTCAGAAAGGGGTGGTGGTGCTAGTGGGACAGGGAAAAGCACAAAAGGTTCCCAAGAGTAGAGCAGCTCAGTTGATGCCCCTTCCAACTTGACCCTCTAGGTACTTGCTTGGCGTGCCATAATTGAAAGTCCCATGGGGAGAAGTGATTGAAGAGGGAGAAGAAGAAGCGGATGGTGAAGGAAGCAAAAAAGATAACAGAAATAAAAAAAGACTAGAGGAGTCCTCTGTACAGATATCACTTCCTTAGCAGAGGGAACATGACTGAGGTGTGGCACAGTGAGTAGAGCAAAGGTCACAAATGTCTTTTGGCCCATGGGCACATTCTGAATTTTGAGACCGAGTGCTGTGGGGCACCAGTCAGAAAAAGAGTGCCATGGAGGCATGGCATAACACAAAGCTAGAGAAAAAATCATTTATTTATTACATTTATATCCTATCTCTCTTCTAAGGAACTCAAAGGCATGGTGAAGCTTACCCAGTACAGTGGTACCTCTAGTTAAGAACTTATTTCGTTCTGGAGGTCCGTTCTTAACCTGAAACTGTTAACCTGAGACACCACTTTAGCTAATGGGACCTCCTGCTGCTGCCGCGTCACTGGAGCACGATTTCTGTTCTCATCCTGAAGCAAAGTTCTTAACCCGAGGTACTATTTCTGGGTTAACGGAGTCTGTAACCTGAAGCGTTTGTAACCTGAAGTGTTTGTAACCCAAGGTACCACTGTATTGTTATTTACATTTGAAAAAGACAACCTGCTGAGTTTTTGCCTGCTATATAGTTGTTAAAATAAAACAAATCCCTGTACCCCAACCCCAGTACCAACCCTAAACCAAAGCCTAGGCTGCCATCCTTTGCCCACTTAGGCCAACAGGGTCTTCTTCTGTTCACTTATCACCATTTTTAAGTGCACCACCAGACCACCTTGCCCATTGTATCCCCACCAAGCGCCTCAGCTTCCAAAGTACCGTAATCTCAGTTGTCTTGCAGTTTGCCTGCTGGAAATCTCAGCTAGCATACAGCTTAGAGAAGAAAGTTTTGTAGTTTTGCTGAAGCAAAAGTTTGAAGAAAGCTGTAGTTTTGTGTTCTTATGTTCTGTTACCAATAAAATACTCCGGTACCAATTCAGCTGTAGAGGTAGGCGGCTGTGACCACCGCCCACTATACCTTTAAAGCACATTCAAAGTGCATCATTTCCCTCAAAGCATTCTGGGTACTGTAGTTTACTCAATCCAGACACAATTCCCAGCAGCCCTTAACAAACTACAGTGCCCAGAATTCTTTCAGGTGAGAGGCAAAGAATGTGTTTCAAAGGTACCTACCCGAAAAGCGGGCTGTTCCCTTGCCTGATCATGAACAGTTCAAAGAGACTCTGATGATCTGGTGCGTGAATACGTGGGGTGGTGAGCATAGCTCTGCAGCCGAGTTAAAAGATACGGTCATTTATGTGTCAGGGGCAGGGGCATTCTCGCCTTCCTCTGACTGTCCGAGGTTTCCAAAAGCCAAAGCGGTCGTAAGCTGACCATGGTGCGGAGAGGAGTTCGAAGCTTCCGGCTCTCTTGGCACGAGACTCTTAATCTCAAGGCTGTGAGTTCGAGCCCCACATTGGGCAAAATATTCCTGCGTGGCGGGGTGTGTGTGTGGACTAGATGACCCTCGTGACCCCTTCCAGCTCTATGATTCTTGCCGACGTGCCTGACTTGTAGGAGGCGGGGTCTCCTTTGGGTGAGATCCGGCCCTTCGACCGGGCCCTCCAGGCCTGGCTCCCTGGGCGTTCGCTCTCTCGACGGGCCCTCGAGAGCAAGCCGGGGGGGGGGGAAAGCAGCTGTGGACGAGAGCCGCCCCCGTCCCCTGAGGGGGCTCAGCGCAGGCAGCTCGTCCCTCCGCCGGAGAGAGGCCTGGTCGACCGAAACCCGTTCGCCCTCCTGGTCGCTTCGACGGGGTGGAGTTCTCCGCCCGACGCAGCCGCGGAAAGAGCGGGAGGCCCCGAGAGGCGGGGAAGGAAGCGCTGCTGCTCCCTCGCCTTGCCGCCGCCGCTTCTTCCCTTGGATGGAGGGGCGGCGCTGCCTTTATAAAACGAAAGCCGGAGCGAGTGGGTCGCGGGAGCAGGGGGAGATTGAACGCGCCCGGGCGGCGTCGAGTGACTCCCCGCTCCTTGAGGTACCGGCCACCGAGAGAGTGAGTTTCGGTTGCCCGCACGCCACTATCTACACTACACTCAGCTTGGGAGCCCCACCGATATATCCGAAGGCAGCCAGGAACGCCAAGAACCCAGCCGTGTTAGCAGAGGAGCACCCCCGCTTGGGTTTGCTGGATACCGAGAGTTTGCTCGTTTGAGTTCCTATGGACACGCGTCGTGCCTCCTGTGGCAGGACTCCCGTTTGTAACGCGGCGGCTGGGTCCGAGTTTCTGGTCTTCTGAGAAAGGACTTGCAACCGGTAACGTCGCGGCAGATCCCGAAGTGCAGGGTCCTCATAACAGCCACGCCCCTTCTAAAATTATACAGTAACTAAAAAAATTATACAAGAATCATTATTAGGGTGCGTTGTAACAATGAATGTAGATCCCAACGTGTTGCCTTTCAGCTAGATCTTCTGTTTTAGGTATGTGCACATACATAGGCAAATGTTTTGGAGTGCAGTTTAAAGTGGGTTCAGTGTACCCCATGTGTGCATAATTGTCACATTTGCACAATGTTGTCCTCATCCAAGTGGCAACCTGCACTCCCCCCCCTTTAGTTCAGATTTGTCCATTCTGTGGATAGTGCAGTAAGTGTGGGGATCTAACATAGACCTGTATGATCCCAGCCATAGGTGTACTGAAGCACATTGTGTGGGCATTTTTTAAAAGGTGTGTGGTAACTTTTGCTGGGTGCCATCTATCATAGCGCCCTCCCTTCAATTACTGTAGTGAGAGGTGCTTATTGGTGGGCTGCTGGCGGGGCTGTTTGGGAACACACTTCTTTTTTACATTTTTCCTACTGTGTTTTGTGCAAGTCTGGTACAGTATATCCGAATGCTTGTATCTAAAAATAAACAAATACTTGCATGTATGCCCACAATGGACCTCAGGTTTCCACAGCTCAGGGAAGGAGGGTAGGGAAGTATTAATTAAGAGGAGGGGACAACAACAAACAGTGCAAATATACAGTGGTACCTCGGTTTACAAACACAATTGGTTCTGGAAGTCTGTACTTAACCTGAAGCGTACTTAACCTGAAGCGAACTTTCCCATTGAAAGTAATGGAAAGTGGATTAATCCGTTCCAGACGGGTCCGCGGAGTACTCAACCTGAAGCGTACTTAACCCGAAGTATTAGTGAAATTGGTTCCGGAAGTCCGTACTTAACCTGAAGCGTACTTAACCTGAAGCAAACTTTCCAATTGAAAGTAATGGAAAGTGGATTAATCCATTCCAGCCAGGTCCGTGGAGTACTTAAACTGAAAATACTCAAACCGAGGCGTACTTAAACCGAGGTATGACTGTATTCCATCAAGCACTGCCCACTAGTGGTGATGGTAAATGCTCCGCTGGAGTTCACTTAAAAGTGCTCTTGTATAGACGAAAATGCACAGGTAAAAAATAGGATCTGTGCATTCCATGCATGCATTAACACTCTGGTGTATCCTCAGCCTTAGAGCAAGTCAGAGCACATTGGTTTATCTGCCTCAGGACTGACTACAGCAGCAAGAAACCTTTCTTAGGCTGCATAACAGTGGTGTGTATAGAAGAGGGAAAAGGTTGCATTCTAACCATGCAAAAGTATAAAGTTTCTACAGACAATTCTACACACTAAGAAAAGTGGCAGTGGCCCAGGAAAGTCTCACAGGGCTTTTGCCCAATGGAGCTGAGGTTCCCCACCCCTGATCTCCATTAACTAGAAGCAGCTCTTGGGCAGGGTTCTTGTCCAGCTGTACTTGTAAATGCCAGGCATTCAATTTGGGATGCAAAGCATGTTCTCTTACTTCTGAACTGCAGCCTCTCTCTTGCAGCCCTGAACAACAGGAGGGGATGGCCTCTCTCTATCGCCTCTTACTGGTCCCCACACGCCTGATGCTGAAGGTCTCTAATGCCGTGTCCTGGCTGGTTGTGTATAATGCCTCTTGCCTTGCTGCTGCCTTCTACTGTTGGTGGGCCCTATTGCTGGTGGTGTCTAGGGGCCCTTTCCAGGTGCTCCGCAAAAAGAAGCGGGAGACTCCACCAAGATGCCTCACTGATGCCTCGCATGGGGAGCACGGCTTTGTGACACTAAAAGTGAGTATAGTGGAGGGGAAGGGGGAGGCTTCCAGCCATAGTCAGGTGCTCACAGACAGCTGCTGAAGGCAGGATCCTGGTCATGTATTTTACAGGTTGGGAGGAACATAGGAAGCTGCTTATTACCAAGTCAAACTATTTGTCCCTCTACCCTGATCTTTTCAAAGGTGACTGGTAGCTGCTCTTCAAAGTCTTCGGTGCAAAGTGTCTTTCCCCTCAGCTGCCTCTTAACAGGAGATGTCACAGATTGTGAACCTGTCACTATCACTGAGCTCTTGTCTGTGTCTGTGTGTAACTTTCCTATTTCTCTGTCTTTTGGGGTATCAAGAATTCAGGGCTGCGTCTCCATTATGTTGCTGCTGGCAAGGAAGGAGCTCAGCTTATGCTTTTCTTGCATGGATTTCCCCAGAATTGGTAAGTGTCACTGTGCTGTGTGGCAGTAGGAAGAAGTGCAGTACCTGGAGCTGATGTCAGTTTACTCGAAGTGTGGTTCATGCAGGAAGTGATAGGGCACAGATCTGTCAGCCAATGTGTCACGTGATACCTTTCTGGCCAGCAAATTCCTGCAAAATTGGGGCAAAGGTCTTGGACAGAAATATTAACTTCCCGAAGGGAGGGACTTGATTGCTGCTTTCCTCTCATGGTGAATGACCATAAGGCCTTCATCATTAAATTGTAATTAATACAACTTTTTTTAGTGTTGACCTTATGCTACATAGAATCAGAAGTAATATGACTTACAGGAGACTTACAGTTTTAACAAGTGAAGAACAAATGTAAAAGAGGTCATGATAAATTAAGCAAAAGCTTGGTGAGGGTTTCTTGATTTTTAGAGGGTGAGGAAGCAAAAGGAGGCAAATAGTTATATTTAATTGAAATACCTTTAAATTGTCTTTCATCTAAAGATCCTAGGGTAGTGTACAATAAGCATTAATAAAATCATTTGTACACAATATAGAAATACAGTTCAAACCAGCAACCTTTGTAACAAATAATAAACAAACCGAGCAGCAAAAACTGTAGAAGTTACAGAGCAGGACTAAAGCAACACAACAAAAGTAGGCACCGATGTCCTAGAATTTTCAGGTAGGGAAGCCCTCTCTCTACTTATCCCTTTATGGTTTGGATGTATTTCAACAGGTTTGCATGGCGCCATCAATTGCAGGAATTTAAGTGGGCCTATAAGGTGGTGGCCCTCGATTTGCGGGGCTATGGCTTTTCCGACGCACCAGCTGGTTGTGAGCACTATCAGAGGGATTCTCTACTGGCAGATGTACGTGGTGTCATTGAAGCTCTGAGCCCCAATAAGAAGAATGGTAAGAGTGGAAATGGTTGTTTTGGAGGAAGGGTCTGGCTTGCCATAGCAATGGGAGGAGAATGCCCTCTGCTCAGTCTTGCTAAGCTTTCAGAAGTGTTGCATGGGTGCTGAATGGAGCATTGTGGGGATGAACTGGTGTGTGAGTTTCGGAAAGTATCTAGCAGGCTTGTAGCTTCTCATAGGCAGATACTTACTCGTCTATGATTGGTTGTGTCTAACTCAAAATAGACCCACTGAAATTATGAAACTAAGCTACTCATGTCCATGAACTTCACTTGGTCTATTTTGAGTATGATAAGCCCATTGTCTCTGTTTAATTGCTTTCTATTTGTTCTATTTGTTAGAGATTCCTAAGTGCATTCTGGTGGGGCATAACTGGGGAGGAATCATAGCTTTTGACTTTGCTGCCAGTTACCCCGATATGCTGGAAAAGCTGATTGTCATGGATGCTGTTCAACCACATGTTTTATTAGGTAAGTCTTGTACTGCCCCATGATTTTGGTTCTCACCATGGCTATTGGCATTTTCTAGCTCTAAACAGGATTGAGGATGGAAGAGAGAAGCCTGCAGAACTGTAAATGGCCACCATGACTGCATTGCCCTTAGGATGCAGAGTCAGGGTGGGTCATCATTTCACACCACAGATCTTTTGGGAGGAAGTGGGAAGGAGGTTGTCTGCTTTGCTCAAGTGCCCAACCCCAACACACAAGCATTGCTTGTGAATAAATGGGAGCCTGGCAGCAGGACTTTCTTTTAAAAAAACCCTTTTCTTTAAATCCCCCTGCCCTCATTGCTCAGACTGGAAGTTGATGCAGATGTTAGGGGAAAATAGGAAGCAATTCCAGTTGACATCTTTCACTTTATTTTGAAGATTGGTTTCTGAGAGTGGCATTCAACTAAGTTTTACATAGAGTACACCTGTTGAAATGAATGGACCTAACTTATTCACATTCACTAATTTCAGTGGGTTTGCTCTAACTGAAACATAGTTGAATACCACCCAGTATCTGGTGGCATTTCCTGTGTGGAGAAATTGGCACTGCCCTGACACACAACTTATTTTCCCTTCAACCTTGCAGAATATTTTCCACGACATCCCACCCAGCTGCTGCGATCCAACCACATGTTTCTGTTCCAGCTCCCAAAGCTACCAGAGTTCCTGTGGTCCTTAAATGACTTCTATGTGAGTTGAGGGAACGGTTGGGGAGTGGATTCAAAAGCTCATGTTCTGTCACACTTGGAAGTAAACACATGCAGATTAACCAAAGGGTCCAATCATTTTATTCTGCTTGGGAGACTGATGGCTCTCTTCCAAAATCCTAAAATACAGTTCTCAACTGTGTTTTATGTTATTCACCCCAAATTTCTCTGTCAGTCTCCTTTCAGCTCTGGGTGCAGGGTTAATATTACTATTATTTCTAAAATTTCTATACTGCCCTTCATCCAAGGTCATGCACATGTCTTGGTTCATAAAACGCATAATCCTGTGTTTTCTCCCACCTGCCTACCTTTATGTACACATGGCCTGGCTTTTAAAGTTTACTTCTAAGGTATTGACAGTGCTTTTATATACAGTATGTATAAAAAGTGTTTAGGGGTACTCTAATTTTGACTCAAAAAAACCACTATTTTATATTTCAAATCGGGAGAAATAAATACAGTAAATGTACAAAAGTACAAATATTCACAAAATGTTTGGGGTATGCGTACCCCTGCATCCCCCCAGAAGAAAAGCACTGGGTATTGATGTGGTGAGATTATTACCTAGAGCAGGCATCCCCAAACTCGGCCCTCCAGAACTTTTGGGACTACAATTCCCATCCCTGACCCCTGGTCCTGTTAGCTAGCGATAATGGGAGTTGTAGGCCAAAACATCTGGAGGGCCGCAGTTTGGGGATGCCTGACCTAGAGTCTGGGATGAAGAGGCCGTAGCAAGCTATGACATGCTCTAGTGCTGCCAGAGGGAGGGAGGACTATGACTGTAATGGGTGTGAGGTGGTTACTCACAAGTAACGACACTGGATTCCGACCTGGCTTTTTACAGGTTTATTGTGCATACTATGTGCAGTGCAGAGCTAACTAAAACATGTCCATTTCAGTCACTTCCAGAATCCGGGAGTGCCCCATTTCTGCTCCTCCCCCAGCATAAGAACTTGGAGACCCCCAAGCACCGCCTACCCTCTTTGTGCTTGACCCCTCTGCATGGATAGGGTGCCGGAAGCAACATTTCCCCTTCTGAAACCTCCTGTTGCGGGCAGTGCAAGGGCTCTTTGCTACCATCTCCGAGCCCTCTCTCCACCCTTGTGACCATCCCTCCTTCCTCCCCATTGGACGACTCGCTACTACCCCGGCTGGAAGAGGTGGTGCTTGAGAGGAGGAGCTGGGGATCCCTGTAACCCAATCTCGCCTCCCTCTCCTCTGGGAGTTCCCTGACAATTACCTTCTTTGCTTATTCCTTCACTTCCCCATCCATTCTCCCCCCTGCTGCTTGGCATGCAAAAACATAGCATACAAAGTTTTTTAGTCAGTGTGGAGATGAGTGCTGGGAAAGGCTTAAACCAGGGGTCCCCAGACTTACCGGCGTTTGGGCCGGTTCCCACCGCGCAGATCGCGCGGCGGGCCGGAGGGCGGGGGAGTGCGCGCCCGTGCGCATGCGCACGGGCGCTTACTGGCACGGCGGCGCGCTTCCAGGGTGGGAAAAGCGCCGAAAATCCGTTGTGCGCATGTGCGTGGGCCTCCCCCAACCCAGAAGTGCACCAGAAATGACTTCTTCCGGGTCGGGAGAGGCCCATACGCATGCGCACAAAGGATTTTCGGCGCTTTTTTCCCAACCCGGAAGAGCGCTGCCGCGCTGCGCGCCGTAAGAGTGGGCGGCGGGGGTCGTCGCGGGCCGGATTGGCAGGCTAATTGGGCCGCATCCGGCCCCCGGGCCGTAGTCTGGGGACCCCTGGCTTAAAGTGTAGTCCAAAACACAGTCCTGCATTCTGTTATCACAGTGACCAGCCACGTGCCTATGCAAAGCCCCAAAGCAGAACCTAAGCAAAATAGCGCTCTCCTGCAGTTTCCAGCATCTGGCATCCAGAGGCATGCTTCCTCCAGCTGTGGAGGCAGAGCATAGCCATAATGGCTCCTAGCCATTCAAAAGCCTTACCCTCAATGCATATATCTAATCCTCTTTTAGGATCAGGGCCAGTTCAAAGGGAAAGGGGGGGAAAGAGACAATGCTGCTTCCTCCTTTTCCCAGCAAAGGTACTTTGTGGAAGATTTAAGCGAGAGTAAATATATAAAAATGGCATGAGCTGCCTCTGGGTCAGAAAATGGGGTGTGCATTTAATCAGCTTTCACATGGTGCTGTGTCTTTTTTTTCTACAGCTAATAAAATTCATTATGATTGGCAAGAAGACAGGAGCCCAAAACCCAGCACGCCATTTGACAGATGAGGAACTAGAGGCTTACCTGTACAGCCTGTCAAAGTGTGGAGGTTTAACACCAGTCCTGAATTACTACAGGAACCTGTCCACGTGAGAACCCATTCCTCTCCAGATTTGCTCATGGGTGGTTTTGGCACCGTATGCTTTTTCTTCAGTTGTGGTGTACCAGTACATTCAGGCTTTTCCCTTAGAGGTGGGTGGGACTTGCTTGGCAGCAGGAATTTTCTGGTCATAATATTTGGAGAGGTCACAACATTCTTCACTGGATTATGTGATGCTGGGGACAAAACACTCCTGCTCCCAAAAATATGCGTCTAATGGTGGGAAAAGGGAATGAGGAAATCCTGTGACTGTTCTGAAGGGGATTCTGAGATATTTTAATTTATGATGAAATGGGAAAGGTTGGGTTCTAGAATTGGAACTGAAGTGTGGGCATGCTGTCTTTCCGGATTTCTATTGATTTTTCTCACCACTGCTGTGCATGAGGCCTGCTAGGGTGGAAAGTGGTAGGGTTGGCCGCAACTTGGGTAAGTGGCCAAAGTGGTGAGTTGCTTGCTGTCCAGTGCAGATTTGCAGATGTCTTCTCTGTGGCCGCATTCAGATGTGGGGTTAATTGTGTTTGTTTTGCTGGTTATAATACTAGTGCTTCTCTCCTAATTGCTAATGATCCTTTTACACTGCAGTATCTCTGTTGCATTATTGAACTGTGGCTTTTTGAGTGATATGCCACCATGTCACACTACATTTTAAAAGGTGGAGGGAAAACTATATGCCAGGATAGCACCCCAAATTTTATCAATGCAAAACTCCCAGTGATTTTCTTAGTTAATGGGGTTGCAAACAGGTTTTGTTTTTGTTTTTTTGGAAAACATTAACATGGAAATGAGCTCTAAACTTCTGCTAGAGTGCGCTAGATGTCCAGCAGTAGCTTTCATGTCATGTGGAAGATCACAAAACACACAAAAATAAACAGGTAAGTAAACATTGTGAAGATTGAACATAGTGCCATCTGAATGTGGCCTGTGAATCTATATCCCTACAGTTGGGTTCCTGCAAAGTGCAAGGATATTCTGGTGCCCACCTTGCTGATCTGGGGAGAAAAGGATGGATTCCTGGAACAAGGGCTTATCCCATGTATTGAGCAGAATATGCGGAAGAGCATCAAGGTGCAGCTCATCCCTGAAGCCAGCCACTGGGTTAGTGAAGAGCAACCTGAAAAAGTCAATCAACTGATGTGGGCTTTCCTCCATAAGAGAGACTGAGATGGAAAGAGGGAGTAACTGCATCTGCACTACAAGCATCCCTCCCACCCAGGGAATGACAACAACAGGCATTTGACCTGATGCTGGAGAGCTGATCCAACCCTGTGTCCTGTGGAATGTTTCTACACCATATTGGAACATGAATTCCATGCAGCCTTTAACTGGTTTTGCTGCAAGTCTGTGTTCTTTTGCACTACAATAAAAAGGATTTGATTCAGGGTTTTTTATATGGGCTTCCTGATGGTGAAACTGCACAGCTGTTGCATTCAGCAGAAAATCTTCTACTGTATCTCACTCCCTCTGTAGCATGGAGGCATTAATACTCAAGGAAGAGCACAGCTTTTCCTTCTATATTGCTTTTTGTTGAGTGTGCCTTAGCACAGCAGAATCCAGAACTAAGCTGTGTTCCCTGTTGAGCTGTGTCACACCCATTTTCACTGCCATCTTACTACCTTGACAAATGGTACTACACAGGAAAGCAACCTTTGGCATGGATCTCATTGAAATGTTTTCAGCCTTCTTACTTCACTGTCTACCTGGAATGAGTTGGACACATTAGGAGGAAGCTGCTTCTTAACATGTGATATTGCCTGGGAGTGTGACTCTCCCTGAGAAAGCATGTCAGTTGGTTCATGAAGCAACCTCCATGGCAAAGAGGGGTTTTGATACTGTTCCGTTATTGCTCATCCCATTGTTTTGGATCTGATGATGCTCCAAACGCCTGCAGTCTGTGAAAGTAGGTAGAAAGTACAGTTGCCCTTTGGGCATATTACCTAATATTGCAAGTTAAAGATGGAAGAAGGTTCTAGTGTGGATTGTGCTGCTGTTGTGCAGTTGCTGTGCAGAAGCGGGAAATGAATTGGGGATGGAGTGGCAGGAGCTAATATTACTCAGGGTCAAACTATCTGTGATGTTAGCTGTGTGTTTAAACAAGTGTTGATTTATCTTTGCTCTATCCGATCACCTTTATCTTTGAGGGGAAAGCAGCCATGGGGCTCAATCTGGAACATCCTTCTGCATCACAGCCTGCCCCTGGTTTTCTGCTGAGCATTACTGTTTGTCCTTGAAAGGATCATGTAGATTTGGTCCTTGGCGAACTTCTAATAGTCCAGAAGGACCAGAATCTGGGTTTTCCTTGGGCCAGTAATTCAGCTAGTCTGGGGTTCAGCTGGAGCCACCATAGTGCACCACCTCAGAGCTTTGGCTAGCCTAGCTCTTACTGCTTTGTGCTTTTTCACAAACCATTGTGTAAAGGCTGCCATAATTGCTTGGACCATTATTAGGTGAGGGCATATATTGAGCTGATTTGCTTCTTTCAGGCTAACATTCTCTTCTTTCCATCCACCCAATTTTCTTTTTAAGTTCAGGGTTAGTTTAGTACCATATCAGAATATGGAATACTTGCGTCCCTAAAACAGAGGTAAGATCATATTAGTATAAGTCCGGGAGCCTGGAAATGGTGTGCTGATATTTCAGGATTCCGGGCAGCAAACTACAGCTGGTTAGTCTTAGATGTGACAACAGCTGTCTTCATTGTGAAATGTCACATCAGCTGTCATTTTTCTGTTCCAGTCAAGCATGTTTCTTCCTCTGTTTCCTGGTGAGGAAACCATGCGATGCCTCACAGACATTTAAACGGGGGTTGGAGAACCTGTGTTTTTCTAGATTTTATTTGATTACAACTCTTCTAATCCCTGACCATTGGCCACGCTGGCTTGGGCTGAAACTGGAGTGTCACAGCATCCTCATCTCTGAACTAAAAAAAATAAATCACCTTGCTTATATGTCCCTTTATATGTACTGATGAAGCAGAAAGTATCTCTTAGACCATAACCTTTGGCTCTCCAGCAAGCAACCTTTGGCTCTCCATGGCTCTCCATGCCTAGGGATGATGGGAGTTGTAGTTCAGCAACATCTGGAGAGCCAAGGGTTCCCCATCGATATTTTAGACTTAATTTCTGTCATATTATCTTCCCTGTACATATGCTGCTTATAGAAAATGATGCTTTTAAGCTTAAAATGCTATGCTCTGTCATTCCACTTTTCAGCCAGACTGATCATGGCTTTAATTTGCTGTGCTTTTGAAATGCCACTAGGGGATGTTGTTGCAACAGATTTCCTGCTCAAGCCAATTTACATTGGGGACTAGCAGAAAGAGAGTTTAGGAGCTCAAAAGAGCCCTGCAAAAATGCAGGGAGAAAAACAACTGAAGGGTGCGAAGAATCAAGTTTAGTTGAACTTCTGTTTCAAAAATCACGGGTGGTGTTCAACCTCATTTTTACATGAGCGCACGTGCAAGGAGATTTATCTTCCCCCTCCTGCTCCTGCATGAGCCCACCACCATCTCCAAATCTTTTCTGGAGAGTTGGCAGAACTTTCATAACAGATTTAGGAGGCGCCCAGTAGGAGGAGAAGGGGAGATCAATCCATTGTACAAAGAGAAATCCTTGCACTATTAGAGCAGTCTGCTTAGCACTATATGAAGTACAACCCAATATTTATTTTTTAAAAATATATAGGTACAGGAAAAATAAATAATAATAATAATGGCTACCTACTTCTTCCAGCAAATAACCTATTTGAGCATATGGTTTTCCTCAAGAACACTTGTTGACAGTGTTTTGTTGTTGTAAATAACGAATTGGCTGTACGTACTCAAATCATAAAATGCCTATCCCACCCCTCCCCGCTTTCTGTGGCATTCTTCCGCTTTTCTGTTGAAATCATGATGAACTTTTCATTTTTAAAATTGATAATAAAATTTAAAAAAATGTTTGATATGTTATAGATGCTGCTTATTGCTTTGAGTTTTAAAGAATAAAAAATGAAGATTGCTGCAAGGACACCCGTCACAAAATGGCCACTCTGGTGTGAGTGGCATAGCACAAAATGGCTGCCGTGAGGGCAAGGCATAGCACAAAATTAGAGTACAGTGGTACCTCGGTTTAAGTACACATTTGGTTCCGGAAGTCTGTACTTAAACTGAAGCGTACTTAACCTGAAGCAAACTTTCCCATTGAAAGTAATGGAAAGTGGATTAATCCGTTCCAGACGGGTCCACGGAGTACTCAACCTGAAGCGTACTTAACCCGAAGTATGAGTGTAAATGGTTGTAGAAGTCTGTACTTAACCTGAAGCGAACTTTCCCATTGAAAGTAATGGAAAGTGGATTAATCCGTTCCAGGCAAGTCCACTGAGTACTTAAACCATAGCTGCCAAGTTCTCCCTTTTTTAAAAGGGAAATTCCCTTATGCTGAATAGGCTTCCTCGCGAGAAAAGGGAAAACTTGGCAGCTATGTCTTAAACTGAAAGTACTCAAACTGAAGCGTACTTAAACCAAGGTATGACTGTACTATTGCTGCTGCTCCCCCCCCAGCCCCCCACATGCTTACTGTGGGAAGTCAGCTATGTCCTACTGGCCCTGGTTGTGGAGATAACACAATATTGATTGCCCTCCCCTACAAACAATTGTACTGTTGTTGTCTAATAACAACATGGTGAAGGCCACGCAACTTTCCCCCCCAGAGAAGCAACTATGGCAGCAGGGACTCCTCTTGAGTCAAGGTAAGACACTTTTCTGTTTAATTGGGTGCCAATTATTTGTACAATTGCAAAGCTTAAGAATCCACAATATTCTTGCAAGGGAAGATGATTGAGAGAAAACCAAAACCACTTGGCCCCACCTTATATGATCTCCTTGGCCACCCCAACAAGTCCAGGGGCCACCAGTTGCCACTGATATTCTTTTACTCATTATGATGGGTAGCTAGAATAAAGAACGCCAGGCCTAGCCTATCTGTCATGTGTGAAAGGGGAACGGGGGGGGGGGGGGCCTGGAAATCATATACTCCGTTATGCTTGCTTTTATTATGTCACCTCTAACAAGCCATTAACAAATGGCTTTAACTAATCTCCTTTAGCAAAAATTGCAAGTGATTGCAGATTTGCCTGATGTGAATAGAAGAGTTTATTTATTTATTTCTGCAGAAATGGAAGTTAAGGATCTCAGCTTTTCAGAGCCATCATTATGTAATCCACACAAAGCCTTCCTAGAAATTTAGGGCAGAGTGAGACAGAAAACATCATTCTGAGTTGTCAAAACTCACCCGTACTGCTTTTCTGCCAAGTTGTGTAAACTGTATAACAGGACTGTGTCATCTGAGCATCATTTAAAAGGCAGTCCCTACACAACCAGACCACGTTCTAGAGCAATGATCCCCTGTGGTCTGCCCAGTAGATCAAAGAGTGGCACTGAAACAGAACCAATTACCACATTTCTGGAACAGTAGCAGCTCCAGCCCTTGAAAAGAAGCAGTAGCACAATGGGCGACACCTGCCCCTATAGCAATGACTATGGATGACCTCTTTTTGCTCCTTGAAACAGAACTAAACCTATCCCTGACCCTATAAGCAAGAGGGGGAAGTTACCCTCCCAGCAAATCCTCTTTTTGGAAGGGAACAGGGAGAGAATCTTTTCATCCTTTTTAGGGAGTATCTAATACAGTAAGCCCACAACTTAATGCTTTTTTATGGGGCTGCAGATCATTGCTTACTAGGCTCTGGAGGCTCTCGAGATCTTGTGGGGCAGCTTTTTAAGCCCTGCACCTTGCTTATAGGGCTCTGGTATAGTCACAGTCGCCTCTGTCAAGATCTTGGAGGGGAGGGGTGGTTCAGGGGACTCATTCTGACTTTGCCTGATGTTGCCTTTGGGTTTACACTGCAACCTCAGTGTAAATTACGGGACTGCTGTACTTCTATAGCAGTGGGAGTATGGATCTGATCAGTATGCCCTAGATAAAGGCCAAGGGAAATCTCTTGCTTAGTCACTGCTCTGAATTTCCTAAAGGAAGGACAAGGAGTTGCTTGTATCCGGTGTGTGCATGTAGAAGAGATGTTCCTGTGAATCTCCTCGTGGCCCTGCGTTTATTGCAGGAGTGTTAGTGCCATTTCAGATGCGGAGTGGAAGCACAGAACATTCTTTGGAGTTCCTACGAAAGCCTTTTGAAGCTGCAGTTGGGCTGCTGAGGACTGCTGGCTGAAGCAGGGCCAAGTCCCTCCGATGCACGGCCAAAGGGCATGGGCAGCTGTGACCCTGAGAGCCGAAGAAATTTCTCCCTGAAGGAAGTGGTGCCCTCTGGCTAGGGAGCCGGGCCAGAGGTTGCTGTGAACGTGGCTCTGCCGAGACCTGGGACCAAGCCAGCTTGAGACTTATCTCCACACGTCTGGCTCTCAGCCAGCACCCTCCCCTTACCACGTTCTGCTGTGGGAACATTCTTCGTCAAGCACCAGAAACGCTTTGCTCTGCCTAATAGCTTGCACATGGTGGGCGGGCCTAGCCTTGGGAATGTGCAGCTTAGCTACTCTGTGCTAGTCACGTCATATCTCCCCCCCTTCCCACAAGCCAGGCCTCGCTGCATTCTTGGGGGCTGGACATGAGTTACCCTGTTGTCTCAAGGGGGCGCAGGCTGGCTGCCACTGAGAGGATTCAGACTGTAAATCCATGGGCTGTTCGAGGAAAGGGAATGTGTGTCCCCTGCTCTGCCTTTCAGAGTTATGAAACCTAGTAAAGGGGATGGAGGTGGTAGCCAGAGTCTCTGACCAGCGGAAGCCAGCAGCAAGAGACTTCTCGCATTAAGCAGGGCCTGCCTCTGGGGTGGAGTAGCTTTCAATGTAAGAATCCCATACACAACAGCACTGAGGTGCCACTGCCTCTGCAGCTATACAGGGATCCCCTTGACAGCAAGGTGCAGATGCAGCTAAGTGTAGTCACCATGGATACAGGAATGCACAGAAATGGACCTGTTCAAAAATGTTTATAGCAGGAACTCTTGGGAGACTACTGTTTTCAGCTCGATGACTGATACATTTCCCAGCCTGATATTGAATTAGGAATTTGTGCACCGTAAGAGCTTACATATTTCTCTTGGTTCTGTTGCACATTTTTTAATATGGCATTGGTGTGCATATATGTTATAGATCAATTTCAGTCGGGGGCCTAGGCCCAGTTTTCATTCAGAATCTGCCTTGATCCCTCTGTTTGTTTACTTCTGTCAGGAGAGAAGCAGGGGAGTGGGCCCGTTAATTCTCCTTGATCTCTTAGTGGCTTTCAATAGGCCTACCATTGACTGTGGTATTCTACTAGAGCAGCTGTCCGGGTTGGGGATGGGTGGCACCTTGTTGCAGTGGCTCCAGTCCTCCTTGATAATTTTTAGAGGGTGGTACTTGTGGAGTATTCAGCCCTGTGGGGTATCCAAGGTGGCATTCTGCAGGGTTCGGCCATATTCCCTATGTTGTTTAACATCTATACGAAACTACTGAATGAGGTCATCAGGAGTTTTGTAGAATGTTGTCAGCGATATGCTGCTGACACACAGCTCTACCTCTGCATCTGCATGTGTGGCAGTGGATTTGTTAGATTGATGTTTTGCCTCAGTAATGGACTGGATGAGAGCCAATAAACCTAAGCTTAATCCAGACAAAACAAGACTGAAGTGGTTTGCTAGACTGGATGGATGGGAGGTGATCTGCACACCCTCTGAAGAAGCATGTAGGTAGCTCCCATTGGCTCCCAGTACATTTCCAAGCACAATTCAAAGTGTTGGTGCTGACCTTTAAAGCCCTAAACGGCCTCAGTCTCCACCTCCATCGATCTGCCCAGACACTGAGGTCCGGTGCCGAGGGCCTTCTGGTGGTTCCCTCGTTGCGAGAAGCCAAGTTACAGGGAACCAGGCAGAGGGCCTTCTCAGTAGTGGCACCTGCCCTGTGGAACGCCCTCCCACCAGATGTCAAAGAGAAAAACAACTACAGTACCAGACTTTTAGAGGACATCTGAAGGCAGCCCTGTTTAGGGAGGCTTTTAATGTTTATTATTGTAGTTATTGTTATTCTATTTTATTTTATACATTATTGTATTTTAATATTTCTGTTGGAAGCTGCCCAGAGTGGCTATGCGCCACTCAGCTATGCGCTATAATCCAAATATCTTGCTTCATAACCTCAGACTTGCACGATGAGTTGTAGATACTTAATGGGGTGAGAGAAATGCATTCTGCATGTAGGCATTGTAATCTGTTATTAATAGGATCCTTGGTCTGGCATTGGAAACAAGGTTATAGGAGTGAACCACAGTGCAATTTGACTCAAATGGATTGTCCTGCATCTGTGTTGCACCGGAACCACTAAGGCCCTGTTCCCCCTTTTCTTTGAAGGTGGGTCTGTTTGAACATATCACCATTTCTGAAAAACACAGAACAGTATGCACACTCTTTGTCCCAAACAGTAAAGGTTATTCTACAGCAACTTAGCATAAGCTGCTCCAATGAAGCCTCTATGAGGATGGGGTTGCTTCCCACTTCCTTATTTGCCCTTCTGGTAATTCCCTTATTTCATTGGTCCAGTGGTAGGAAAGGACATGACTTAAGAGGTGGATTGCACCAGTGGCCTGACCACAATCTTCTTTGTCTAGGGTTGGTTTGTTCTTTGTAAGAGAATGAGAGAGGAAACCGACAGGGCCGGCTCTAGGTAGACTCCCGGTGGTGCGGTGCGCCAGGGCGCCGGGCCAGTAGGCAGGGCGCCGGGCCAGTATGCAGGGCGCTGCGCGGCAAAGCCGTATGGAAACCATAATGCGCCCTGCGAGGGCGGGGGCGCCAGAGCGATCTCCACCCCTCAGCGCCAGTGCGCCCAACCTGCTTGAGACTGCCCTGGAAACCGAGACAGAAAGGAGCAGCGTGCGCACAAACAAACAAACAAACAAACACACGGATCTAGTAGAGGAGAAAGACAATAGATGCACACAATTTAAAAACAAAAAGCGTAGAAAGGGTTAATGGTGTGTCCTGGACTTGAAAAAGAGGAAAAAGTCTTGGATGTGTGTGTAGAGGAAAATGGTCAGCAGGAGTTTGTTTGCTCAAACCCCTGATGGGAAGTACTGTATCATAAGTATCTTGGAAAGAGGGTGGGATTGAGGTTGTGAGGATGAATGCCATCACAATAACGCTCTCCAGACTCCACTAAAAAAGGGAAAGTGGATGAAAGACAAACATATTTCTTTTTACACTCTCAGTGGAGGAGAGGGAGAGAAGATGTACTTTAGTCCTTCTTCACTTCTGCAACTCCTCCCCACTCTCCACCCCACCCCATGTACGACAACACTCCTGTTCCAGGCTCTTCCATCCTGTTCCAGGATGAATGTCTCTCTCATTCAGATAGGTAGATAGATTTTTCAATGAAAAGAACAGATAATAATTGAACGAATGTCTCCTTGAAGGAGCATGTGATTTCATCCAGCCTTAAGATGACTATAGTAAGACCTCTACTGAAAAAGCTCTTTCTGGACTCCACCAGCTTCAGTCCTGGTTTTGAGACTAAAACACTTTTGGTTGCCTTGGTAGATGATCTGTGCTGGGATCTAGATAGGGAAGATGGTCCCCGTCGGTTCTGCTTGACCTCTTAGTGGTATTCAATGCCATTGGCTGTGGTATCTTTCTAGACTTCTGAATGGGGGTGTCATTGAGGGGCACTCTATTGCAGTGGTTCTGGTCCTTCCTCATGGGTCAATCCCTGAAGGTAGTGATGGAGGGTTCTTATTCAGCATATTGGCCACTGGTGTAGGATGTCCATCAGGGATTAGTTCTGTCCCTCGTGCTGTTCAACATCTACCCAGAATTACTGGTTTAGAGCATTGTGTCATCAATATGCAGATAACATGTCACTCTGATCCCCACCTCCATGTAGACTGGCACACCGGTGGTACCCATTCCTGAGGAAGGTAGACCTGGCTCAGGTAACATACACTGTAGTCATAAGGTAATGGCAACATACTCTACCTTTGAGGAGTCTTCAGAAGCTACAGTTAGTCCAGTTCAGCAACAAAGATGTTAGTGGACACGCAGTGGCACCTGTCCTATAATTGGCTGCCATGTGGTTCCAGGCACAGTTCAGGGTGTTAGGGAGCACATTTAAAGCCCCCAAAGGTTATGGATACCTGGGGAAATTGCCTCCTCTCATTTCATCCTTCCCACCCTCTAAACTCAGACACAGACACCCTTTTCTGTGTCCTGCTTAGGATGGAGGCATGACAAGCGATGAGTTCTTTTCAGATGATGCACTAATATTGTGGGATGCTTTGCCCTGGGAAGCATTTGTGCTCCCCTCTCTGTCTCTTGTTTGCTGACTGGCAAAATAAAGTTTGATTCTAGCAGGTTGTCTCTTGAGACAAACAAATGCGAACAACAGCAACAAGCATTGCCTGCAAAGGTCATTTTTGCTTGTGATCTCTTGTTTTTTTAAAATTGGATTTAATGTTGCGTATATTATTTGCCGTGTATTTTAATGTGTCAGCATTGTTATATTTTGTCATTTTATAGTATTGTGTTTTTAAAGTGTTGTAAGTACGGGCAGTAGAAGGGCAGGATGGAATTTTTCATATAAAACAAGCTAACTTTGTGCTGCAGATTCCACTTAGAAAAATGGTACTGGGCTCTCCATGAGCCCAAATATGCATCCTTGGCACTGGGAACCTGTGACCTATGAGGCACCCTAGCAACATGGCCTGGCCCAAGGCCTCACTCCCCTTGAAGGATCAAAGTAGGCTGATCCTAGGAATGTCATTGTAAATCAATGGAGTTTGCTGGGATCAGCTCACTGGGGAGCACTTTGTGTCAGAGTGACGCTTTTGCTTCATAAGGGACAACTCATTGTTGGGAGTGAAGCATAGTTTGGGAAAGCCTAGCCCACATGTATTTTTCTTTATTTATAGTCCTCTTTCCGCCATCATGATGTTGTCCCAAAGTGGTTCCCAACACAGTATACCAAATACAAGTACAAATCAGCAAGCAGATGCAGGAGTGCAATAAAGAGAATATTGACCACCAGAGCAGACTCATCCAGATCCTCCCAAGAGACGGGGAGAACAGTTTTGTTTCAAGTAGGTGACAGAAGTTCATCAAAGATGTAGCCATCCGTACCTCCAGGGGGAGGGAAGTCTAGAGTTGGGACACAATTACCAAGTGCAGCCTATTTTCACACAGCAAGCAAAACTTGTTGGTGGAACAAATATACTGTAAGGGCTCCTTCTGCTGATCTAAGAAGCCAGAGTGGCTATTAATGAATAAAACAGCCCATCAAGTATCTACCGTAGATCCCAAGCTGTGCAGGACTTTAGATGTTAACACCAGCATGTTAAATTGGACCCCAGTAACATATCGGTAGCCAGTACAAAGTACCTCCTCTTGCAGTTGTCTGTGAATATGACCCTACATTGACAGTGTTCTGCACTAGCTGCTGTTTTCAGACCATCTTCAAGGGCAGCCCCATTACAGTAATTAAGATGGGAGGTTACTAGTGTGCAAAACTGTGGTCAACCTATCCTGATCCAAGAGTGGCCAAAGATTACAAAACCAGCAGGTGCTGGAAGGAGGCAGTCCTTGCCACTGAAGCCATGTGATACCTAGTGGTGGATCTAGCAGCACCCTAGAATGTACTTGCTCCTCTAGGGAGAGTGCAGCTTTGTCCAGAACAGGTTGCACATCCAATTCCTTGACACAAGAGCTACATACCAACAGTGCCTCTGTCTTGCTGGGGTTCACCGTCAATTTGTTAGCCCTCATCTAGTCTATTACTACCTGCAGGCACCGGTTCAGAACTGACAAAGCTATATCTGCTTGAGATGGTATGTATTATGTTCATCTGAGTGTTATCAGTGCTCCAAACCTGTGACAATGGTATCCAACAATTCCATATGATGTTAAAAAGCATTGGGGATAGCAGAGAACCTTGGGGGGGGGGACCTGCAGCATGTTACTTGAAATAAAAAATCCATAGCAACTGCAAATATGTGACTGAGAACCAGCTTCAGACTCTTACCCCACAACTGAAAAATACAGAGGCAGTAAACCTGTATACTATATATTTATTGCTACTAAACATTAGTCTTGCTTGCTTCTGAAGCTAGAGTGAAATGGGATCTCCCCCTTGCCCTCATTGGTTCTTTTGCGGTCTGCAGAAAGGAAATCTGGTTAGCTGGAGAGGTGTGGTATGCACTGCTGAGGTTGTTGGTTAGTACACTGCCTACCGTAGCTCCGCTCTGCATTTTATTTATGGAAGGAGAGGAGGTGCTGGCGGTTAAGGAAGGCAACAGTGGCAGAGGGACAATCTGGGCCTAATTTAGATTCTGCACTTTTCCTAGCTCTATTTCCGCTTCCAAAGTGTGTCTCCATGACAACCTCTCAAATGTGGGGCCTTGTGCACCCCTTGAGGAGAAATCCACCCATGGAATCGTTCATACCCTCTCCCTCCAGAAATGTCTGCTGGTATTCTATGCCTTTCAGCCTGAGATACAGAAAAATTCCTGGCAAATTTGAGATATTCACATGAACTAATCCTGAGCAGGCTTTAGGGATTAGTCCATGCCTAACAAAGCCAGTGAATCCGGGGCATCAAAAACTCCTTCGAGCGGAGGAGTTGGGACCACTATGCCAACAAAGCTAGGGTTACGTTCAAGAGGCAGTGGTAGCATCTCTTCCTGAGCCCTAAACTCATTTCAGAGAACTGGTTTCTTTGAATGCTTCTGCCTTTACTAAAGCTCTTATGTAGGTCTTTGATTCTTTAAGGGCTGGTCCTGCCAACCTGCATTGGCACCATGATTAGGCAATAGATGAAGGCAAGAATTCGTATCTGACAGGTTGCCAATTTGAGACTTTTTGCTCTACAAGTTTCCTCACAGTAGTGAGGTGCTTGAAGAATCTACATGGCAACATTAAAAACCGGTGTGTGCGCCACATTTCAACCGTGTAAATAATCTTAAGGAACCCATCTTGGAGCAAAAGAACTTCAAAGGGAAACTGCAGCAGGAAACTGCTGAATTAAAATATATCGGGTGTTTCAATGCTATCATTTGTGGACTTAACTGAGACAAAGGGATTTTTAGCACATTGTATGTGTTAATTGACTTGCTGATGCCAGAATGTCTGAGTCACTAAAAACAGTTTTGTGAATTACCATGGTTAAGTACATAATCATGACTGCCTATACTTTTCTGTATTTCATTTCCCTCAGCTTACTTTTACAATCCTTTATCCCAACCAAGTATATATGTACCTGTAACTCAGGATGCATATGATGACTGTTCACAAAAGCTTATGCCATAATAAATTTGTTATGGTCTTTAAGGTGCAATAATGCTCCAGTTGTTTTTGCTGCTTGACAATGGCACTGTGAGTCCAACAGGCGGAGCACTTGTCCCAGGGTCAGCTAGTCATCTGGAAATCTGTTTCGAGTTGTATTTAGCCCTATAGAATGAGATTCATGTGAAAATAATGTTTTAATTTGAGCTAACTTGCTGTTCAAACGTACTACAATTTTTCAAACTGTTGCCTTGCAGTTGGTTTTCTTCTTTCACTGTCATAAAATTTCTACAAAAGAATTAAGGTCAATAGAATTCGGATATCCTCCATAAAAGATTGGAAGAAAGCCAGCTGCAAGTATAATTGCACTTTTCCTCTAAATGAACATCCATGCGTAGGGAAGGTCCTCTGGGACTGAAGATCTCACATTTCAGGATTACTTTATGCATTGCTATTTCCTACAACTTTCTATATGGAATTTCATCTTTGTATAGGCAAATTGTGTGTACAGTCACCTAAAGAAAGGAGTAAAGTTAGTTTAGAAACAAACTTTAACTCCCTGATGCAAAAGGTCAAAATGTCTCTGAATGATTGCTCAAAAGCTCAACTGGCTTGGGAAAATATCAACAATTAAAACCAAACATAATTCAAAAATCCTTATACCTCTTCCAAGTTCTTCCAGCTTATACTGTATTGAAGACTCCAAAACTAACAGAGGACAAAATATGCTAAATCTATTTATTCATGAGGAGAAGATATCACAGATAATAAAATATATTATGAACAAATTAATCAAGGAGAAGTGTGTATTCCCAAGACTTTCAGGTAAAACAAATCCTAGGGTTAATTAAAAATGATAATACCAAACAGTGGAGGAAGATCGAAGTATAAAAGGTTAACATCAATAAAAGAAGGGGGTGATGCCTTTCCAACACCCCCAAAATAATCATTTTTCAAACAACTCTGAAAATGTGGCAAAAGAGAGTGAACCAGTGGGTCCCAGGAATTGCACCTTTAATGCCTTATTTATGCCACCCTTTGTATCATTCTGATAAACATAATAAATTTAAAGATTAAGAAATTAGAGATGTGAGCAAATTAAAAGATTCTATATCAGTACACAACAAAAATCAGGGCAACAAATTGAAACACAATTACGGGCCATCTTAATTGGTATCAACATCCATCAGCCTGGGAATGCTCTCATATCCACTGCTGTGCCCTAAATACCAGGAATGTATTTTATAGTCTTCCCATTGTGGGAAGACTAGGAACCTTACTTTTAAATTCAGGGTTGTTGATGATTGTGCATGTCATCATATCCTTGAGGCTAAACTGCTGTGGTATACTCTACAAGGAGGGGGGTTGCAGGTCACCACTGATGTGTGTTGGGAAGCTTTAGCTGATTTGGAATGTGACAGCCGACATTCTTGGACAGGGTCCACATGAAGAGATTAGTTAGCTCTGTATGGACACCCCCCCCCAGAGAACTCTCACCTAGAGCAGTGTTGCAAGATCCGGGTGGTCAGGATATGGCCAATGAGGCCAGACTGAGCAGACAAAAAGGTAGACAAGCCAGCAGCCAGGGGCCATCCACACTGTCCTCTCAGTGAGGAGAAAGAATAGATCCCACCCACACCACGTTCCCACCCATACCACGGGACCCAGGGAAGGGAGGGATCAGAGGCAAAATGTGGAGCGGGCCAAACAAGCATGCCAAGCAGTGCATGTCGTCCATTGAAAAAGGAAGACCTTCTTCTGTAGACAGGGGCTAGGGCATGGCAGATCTGTGTATGTTTCCATCCATGAAAGAAAAACAGATGGAAATGGAGTTAAACACAGCAGTTTCTGAGTGGGATGCAGGGGGAGGGTGTTTCTGGCACATCGAACGACTTTTTCTGTAGCAGTGCCTAGATTTTGGAATGCCCTCCCCAAGGAGACATCTCTGGCATTGACTTTACCTCCTTTTTATACATCAGGTTAAGACCTTCCTGTTTACCTAGGCATTTTAATTACATTTTAGTTGGAACTGTTTTTTTTCTTTTGTGATTTTAGCCTGCCTTTTTTGTATTGTGTGTGCATATATCTATAAAAATATTATATATTATAGCAGGGAGTGCCTGATCATCTCACCTTTCTCCTGAGAAATCGCTATGTGGGACAAGAAGCTACAGTTAGAACTAGATATGGAATAACTGATTGGTTCAAAATTGGGAAAGGAGTACGACAAGGGTGTATATTGTCTCCCTGCTTATTTAACTTATATGCAGAATTCATCATGCGAAAGGCTAGACTGGATGAATCCCAAGACGGAATTAAGATTGTCAGAAGAAATATCAACAACCTTAGATGTGCTGATGACACAACCTTGATGGCAGAAAGTGAGGAGGAATTAAAGAACTTTTTAATTAGGGTGAAAGAGGAGAGCGCAAAATATGGTCTGAAGCTCAACATCAAAAAAACCAAGATCATGGCCACTGGTCCCATCACCTCCTGGCAAATAGAAGGGGAAGAAATGGAGGCAGAGAGAGATTTTACTTTCTTGGGTTCCATGATCACTGCAGATGGTGATAGCAGTCACGAAATTAAAAGGCGCCTGCTTCTTGGGAGAAAAGCAATGACAAACCAAGACAGCATCTTAAAAAGCAGAGACATCACCTTGCCGACAAAGGTCCGTATAGTTAAAGCTATGGTTTTCCCAGTAGTGATGTATGAAATTGAGAACAGGACCAATGCTGATCACCAAAGAATTGATGCTTTTGAATTATGGTGCTGGAGGAGACTCTTGAGAGTCCCATGGACTGCAAGAAGGTCAAACCTCTCAATTCTGAAGGAAATCAGCCCTGAGTGCTCACTGGAAGGACAGATCCTGAAGCTGAGGCTCCAATACTTTGGCCACCTCATGAGAAGAGAAGACTCCCTGGAAAAGACCCTGATGCTGGGAAAGATTGAAGGTACAATGAGAAGGGGATGACAGAGGACGAGATGGTTGGACAGTGTTCTTGAAGCTACGAACATGAGTCTGACCAAACTGCGGGAGACAGTGGAAGACAGGAGTGCCTGGCGTGCTCTGGTCCATGGGGTCACAAAGAGTCGGACATGACTAAACGACTAAACAACCACAAAAATTATACAGTTATACATTGTGTGAATTCTTTTATTCACACTTTTGTACACAGCCCTGAAATGTTCTGGTAAAGGGGAATTAAGAAATATGATAGATAGATAGATAGATAGATAGATAGATAGATAGATAGATAGATGGATAGATGGATGAATCTTGGGCCCTCAGTGCTGGAAAGGGAATGCATAGGACCAGCTATCTTCCTTTGGGGATCTGATGCAGGGCAGGTGGTGCTGGCTTATCTGTGGGGCTTAAATATCTTCTCCCACCCACTGTCAGCTTAGTGGGGCCAGCTGGAACAATGGATGGCTAGTAGCCATTAAGAGCCTTAGGCTCAATGATAAGCTATGGATAGTCTTATTTTCCATAGATAGCCTTATCCTCCATGAATTTGTCAATGGAAAATAACATCATCAGTGGCTTATCACCAGAAAGTATCACCAACAGGTCCACAGGAAATTCTATTACCTGGATTAGTTATCTGTGAACTTTTGCAATACTGTAATCACAGAATTTTGACTTGGATGTCATACATCTAAAAAAAAACCTAACCTCTCCTTTGTCTTCTTGCAGTCAATCAAAAGTGTCTCTAAACCCTCACCTGACTGTGCCTTCTGTCTAATGTATTTAAGAAGGGGGTGTTCAGAGAAATGCTTTTGCCCAGTAGCCATTTCTGAGCATCATTCAAAAAATCTCTGATCATTTTGCTTGGCCTGAACAGCGTAGGCCTAAAATAGTATTTAGGCGAAATGGAGGTTATTCTGGGGACCTGATCAGAGGAGTTTTATTTTGCTTCATGTGTTATATGTTGTAGGACTTTGCTTTAAACAACAACAACAAAGTAATGTTTTAAAACAACCAACAGTGGGAGAAGTGTGTGCAATTCATGGGAGCTGTGAATCAAGTTATGGGGTTTGCTCTAGGGCTGAAAACTCCACCCACACCCACCTCTAGCAATGTAGTCACCTTGTGCTAAACCAGAAATCTGACAATGGCTTTGAAATTGAGGTCCCATTCAGAATTGCTCAGTTGAGTATACTGTAATGGGAGCTGGGAGTTTCTTCACCCACTCTTGTCTCCTGGAATTTGGCTTTGTTTACATCCCCTTGCACTGTGAGACCTGCCAGGGAGACCTTGTATTGCGTACTGTAGGCCTAATTCTCTTGCCAAAGGTTAAAGGAATGCTGTTATTGAAGTTGTGCCATGGACTTGGCCTGGTGGGCTGCACTCGTGTGGGTTTAACAGGAAGCCTCCAGTAGCTGGGTACAGGAAAGGACCAAAATGCTGGGAACAGTCTGCATTTCAGGGCTATTTATACCAGTGCGAGTTGTTCCCTTACTGGTCCTCTCAGCTATTTGTGTCCCACGACTTGGAGCATTGCTCCTCTCCGACCTTTTCTTCCATTCTCCTTTATTTTTAACATCACCCTTTCCTTCATCTGGGTGGCTCTCATGAGGAAAGAGGGAATGGGTGAGTGGGAATCATTATGTATCTCTCCTGACCTGAGCTCTGGGTGAGGACTGTGTTTTTAGTGGGGCAGGAAGTGCCGGAGTCCAGTTCTCTTGTTGCAGTGCAATTTAGTGGAGGCAGAGGGGTATAGCTTCCCAATCTTGTTTTTCAGGCCACGTGCAATTAGGAAGCTTCCTTATATGAGGTCTGAGTATTTGTCCATCTTGCACATAGTTAAACTATGGAACCTGAAGCTGCAGGAGGCAGTGATGGCCTACTTAGATGGCTTTAAAAGATGATTGGGCAGATTCATGGAGAAGGCTACCAATGGCTCCTAGCCATGATGTGTATGCTCTGCCTCAACAGCTGGAGGCAGTAATGCTTCTGAATACCAACTGCTGGAGAGCACAGGGTGAGCACTGTTTGGCTCAAATCCTGCTTGATGGTTTCCCACAGGCATCCAGATGGACACTATGAGGGCAGGATGCTGGACTAGATGGGCCATTGGCTTTAGCAGCAGGTGCTTCTTACGCTTAGCTCAGCATTGCCTCTTCTGACTGGCAACAACTCTCCAGTGGCTCAGGCAGAGAAATTTCCCATCACCTTCTACTTCCTTCTTTTTCAACTGGAGATCTTAGAGGTTGAACCTGGGGCCTCTCCACCCCCCCCCATTGGACTATGATCCCACCTGTTATGTCTGTCCATTAGGAGTAGATAGTTGTACACAAAACCTGCTCTTGAAGTTTACTTTCATTTTTGTGATTTAATGCACTGGCTCTGAACCTTGCTGTGGATTCTGCACACACACCCTACCTTACTCTTTCTTACTCTCCCTCAGCCTTGAAGCAGCTTCTGGAATCGGATTCAAGCTCATTTATGGATCCATTCTTTAGCAGAACTACCTTGAGGTGCTGCAGAGAAGCATCCACTGCTGCCTTTCATCCAGGTGGATTATATGAAATGTGTACACACCATGACAGTGCAATGAAGCTTGCCCCCTCCCCAAAGCCACATCTTTTATACCTGCTGTCTGCATAGGCTGCTTCTTGCACTAACTGGGAACCTCTCCCAGCATCAGCAACATAGGCAGGAGCTGTTACTTAGGGAGGAACCTGTCTAGGGTTGCCAACTTTTCCCCCAGGCAGGGCTCCTCTACTTTTAATGGGTACATGTTCAGCAGGTAAAAACTTTTCTATTTCCTTCTCTAGAAAGTTTCAGCTTCAAAGCATGGAAGCCCTTTTAGGATAAAAGTTGGCCACACTATTTAGGTGCCTCTCCTTTAGATCTAGGGACGCGGGTGGCACTGTGGGTTAAACCACAGAACCTAGGGCTTGTTGATCAGAAGGTTGGCGGTTCTAATCTCCACAATGGGGTGAGCTCCCATTGCTCGGTCCTTGCTCCTGCCAACCTAGCAGTTAGAAAGTACGAAGTGCAAGTAGATAAATAGGTACCGCAGGGGTAGGCAACCTAAGGCCCGTGGGCCGGATGCGGCCCAATCGCCTTCTCAATCCAGCCCACAGACGGTCGGGAATCAGCATGTTTTTACATGAGTAGAATGTGTGCTTTTATTTAAAATGCATCTCTGGGTTATTTGTGGGGCATAGGAATTCGTTCATTTCCCCCCAAAAAATATAGTCCGGCCCACCACATGGTCTGAGGGACGGTGGACCGGCCCATGGCTGAAAAAGGTTGCTGACCCCTGAGGTACTGCTCCAGCAGGAAGATAAACAGCGTTTCCGTGCACTGCTCTGGTTCGCCAGAAGCGGGTTAGTCATGCTAGCCACATGACCCGGAAGCTGTACGCCAGCTCCCTCAGCCAATAAAGCGAGATGAGTGCCGCAACCCCAGAGTCGTCTGCAACTGTACCTAATGGTCAGGGGCCCCTTTACCTTTAGATCTTGCCACCACCAAAATGTACGTAGGAACAGATTAAGAGGTAGATAAAAGCAAAACAGGCCTATCTCCCCTGTATGTGCTATTGAATTTCAAGGCAGAGATTGCCTATAACTCGCTAGTAAGCACCGATGCACAAAGCCTTTTAAAGGGAGCCAGAGACGGGAAAAGGAAAGACCGAGGAGGGAGGCAGCCCCTCCCGCCTTACGAACTACCACAAGGAAGCTCTAGGGCAGCCCAGCGAGCTGGGGGAGAGGCTCTCTGACCGGAGAAGAGCAAAGACGTTCCCAACGCCAACGCCGCCGCCATGGTGTGCGTATGTGCTTGAACTCCTCAAACAGCAGAGGGCCGCAGGAAGCTCCGATACAGGGAGGAGTAAGAGAACCGACAAACAAGCGGGGTTGATCTCAGCGGCACTGGCGGTGGCGGCTCGGTGCAAACCGTACAGGACGTGGCGAGTACGTAGGGCTTTCCATGGCCCGAGCACTCGCCCGAAGTAGAGCCGAGGAGCGCCGCTTGCACGGAGAACGCAGCCGCGGACTACTCTCCTTGCAGCGAAAGCGCCGGCATAAGCCAAAGAAGTGAAGCTGGTAAAGGAGGAGGAGGAGCGTTTTTTCAAGCCGAAGTGTTGAGGCCGGTGCGGGGCGGGCGCAAGGTTGCAGCCCATGTTAGGCGGCTTCTCCTTTGGTGGCGCTGAGGGGTCGGGTTCGCCTGGCGTTGTAGAGGACCGGGCTGCCCATAAGGTAGCGGTAACGACCCCCTCGGGGCCGAGGAGCTTTTTTGCTTTTGTCCTCTGCGTAATGGTGAAGAGACGCATTGACGCCATACAGTTGAAGCACGCGGCTTCCCTCCCACCCAATCTTGGGAACTGTAGTTTGCAGTGCACAAGCACACACCCGAGCTTCAGTTCCCAGCGCCCTTAACGAACTACAGTTCCCCCAGTTCTTTGGGGGAAGCCGTGTGATTTAAATGTATGGTGTGGGTGTGACCATTAGGAAGCAAGAAGCCCCTGATTCCTATCTAGCAGATGTCGCAAACCCCCTTGTTGTTGTTTAGTCGTGTCCGACTCTTCGTGACCCCGAGGGACCAGAGCAGGCCAGGCACTCCTGTCTTCCAAAATTCAGGAAAACCAGCAGAGTTTTGTGGAACCTTAACGACTTAACAATTTTATTATGGCCTAAAGCTTTTAAGAGCTTCAGTCTACTTCATCAAATAAAAGTGAAGTTCATGAAAACATGATCCACATAAAGCTTAGGCCATAGTAAACTTAAGTCTGTGAAGGTGCCACAAACCTCCTCATTGCTTTTGCTGCAAGAGTCGTACAGCGCAATCCTAACCATTGTCAGAGGTAAATCTGAATTTAGCAGAGCTTACTCTGAAAAGCAGAATTAAGATTGGAGCCTAAAAGGACTACCATTCTGGAAATCAGTACCTTACAGGGTTGTTTGCATGGATGTCAACTGAAACACTTTGCAGATGTTAAGTATTATCACTATTGATGAGATCTCTCAGGAGGTGCTATAAACCACCATCTCCCAGCAGGAAGTGGAACTTGCCCAGATTGGGGAGATACTGAGAGCAATAGCTCAAGACACAAATATGGGGAAACATGAAATCTAATAAAAATGGTTTTTCTGGTGTCTGAACTGTACCAGCCCTATCTGGTAGTTATTTCCTATCCCCCCCTCACTTTCAGAGACTGGGAAGGATAGGATTATCTGTATGGAATAGAAACCCAGGAGGAAGGAGCAAGGAGCTTGCTTTATGAAAGTGAGGCCTTATCTGCTAGCTAGGACTTACCAGGGTTCTTGGGTTGTCATCTGGAGACATTTATTCTGGGCACAAGTAAGCTAATGGCTTTCATGAGAGCTTTGCTGCAACTCTAGGGTGGATATGGGAAGGTGGAGGGGTGGGTGGGAAGGACCTCTCAATGGGGGTCTGGGCTGCAGAATCAGGGGCTCAGATTAAAACACTGAGCGCTCACTCTCTCACACGCACACATACACTCTCATACTGTTTCCATGCCCTGGCAGTGCTCCAGTCTCACACTACAATGGGCTGCTGTTTTCAGTCTTCTGACACAGCTGGCAGCTTGATGAGAACAGCTGGTTGCCTGAAAGGGAATGTGGAGTGGTCCTTGGCTTTAGGTTGGGGGGCCCCCCAATAGGGGCTGAGTGACTGAGCTTCTCCATCTCTCCAGCCTAGCCGTTGTTTTGCACAGAACTGGAGAGGATGGAGAATTGCCCTAGCAAAGCTGTGCTCCCAGCACAGACCTTTATGGTGCGGGGGGAATCAGAGAGAAACATAGGGATCTTGAACAAAAAAAAACTTAACTGGGGGAAAAGGTCTTCCCAGGGCATGGTCTGAGAACGCACAATGCCACCATCTTGCTGAAGTTAACCAGGCCTGGTTCTGTGGAGTGCTTGAATGGGAGAGAGACTGTTTGGGAACCCCATGTACACTGCCTTCAGTTCTGTGATGGAAGAAAAGTGGGACATGTACTAAATAAAATAAATACTTTAAATAAAACTTCCATGTAGAATTCATGGGCATTTAGCAGACTGCTGGACCACTTTTGTTTTCTTTGGCCCTCATTCCAAGGTCTGGTTTTTCTTGCTATGTGGTTGACTTCTTTTTCTCTTGCTTTTCTAAAATTGTATTTATCGTTTAGCAGTAGTTTCTTGCCCTGCAGCGAAGGATTGCTGGTGAGGCTGGTGGGGCCATAACCCTTTGCCAAACCAAGTGGGAGCTAGTGTGGAATATTATGGTGGACAGAATGTTAGAGGTGAGGTGGAGGGGGGAAACTGGGTTGAAATCCCTGTTCAGCCATGAAGTTCATTGGTTCATCCAATTATTTATTACAGTTTGGGGAATGGCTGACACTCAGTGACAGAGTACACAGTTTGCATGCTGAAGATCCCGACTCTACTTCTCAGCATTTTCAGAAAGGTGTGGGAGAACCTCCCGTCTGAAATCATGAAAAGTCACTGCCGGTCAGTGAATTTATTACATTTATATCTCACCTTTCCAACAAGCTCAAAGTGGCATATGTGGTTCCCTCCCTCCTCATTTAATCCTGGCAACAAACCTGTGAAGTAAATAAGGCTAAGAACCAATGACTGGCCCAAGGTCATCCAGTGAGATGCATGGCCAAGTGAGGATTTGAACCCTGGCCACTAACAGACAATTCAAACTGCATTTAACTATTTAAAAGCATTTGTGTGCACCATTTAATATTTTAAAAATCTGCATAATAAAAACACAAATCAGGTTATAAGAACACATAAACATCCAGAATAGAATGAGAGCCATTTTCTCTCAGCCTAACCTACCTTGCAGAGAGATTGTGAACATCAAATGGGATAATATTCTATGTATGCAATTCCATGAGCTGCTTTGAGGTAGGGCGAGGCATAAATCTAATCCCAAGTCAAAATTGTTTAGACTTGTATCCAACAGTTGCATGAGCAGAAGGCAGCTTACACAACTGACCTTTCTTTTCCTCATCTGCCCCCAGAAAAGGTACCTGGAGAGTTAAAGAGGGACCTACCTACTGTACATTGTGGGATGTGTCATATGGGACTGCAGTGGGAGGAAGCTGAAATCTGAAATCAGGTGGACGAGCCCTACATCAGTGAGTGTCGCCTCCAGATTGTCAGGCAAATACCAATAAATTTAGATTTTTCCACTAAAGTGGATTAAAGCGCTCTGGCACCCTAGTGGAAAAAATCCACTTAAAACATGGACTTTTTGCAGTTAAGAAAGTATTACCTTGAAAAGTGTGGGATGACTGATGATTAACAGGTAGATCTATAAACACTGCAAGAGGAAATTGAGGCGAATGCTCATTATTGTATAGCTCACGATAAAGGTAAAGAACCCCTGACAGTTAAGTCCAGTCGTAGACGACTCTGGGTTTGCGGTGCTCATCTTGTTTTACAGGCTGAGAGAGCTGGCGTTTGTCCACAGACAGTTTTTCCGGGTCATTGGCCAACATGACTAAGCCGCTTCTGGCGCAACGGAACACTGAAACCAGAGCAGCGCACGGAAATGCCATTTACCTTCCCGCCGGAGCGGTACCTATTTATCCACTTGCACTTTTGGGCATGCTTTTGAACTGCTAGGTTGGCAGGAGCTGGGACCAAGCAACAGGAGCTCACCCCGTCACAGGGATTCGCACCACCAACCTTCTGATTGGCAAGCCCAAGAGGCTCAGTGGTTTAGACCACAGCACCACCCGTATCCCTTCAATTTTGTATAACCTCCCCTCAAACAAATTGGTATGACTGCTCAATAAAGACCGGACATATAGTCTGAACTCCACATAAACGTTGTGCAAGTGAATCTGGATGAATGCTCAACAAACTGGCTGTGTAGAGAAGTAAAGCACAAGTACTGTGTAGCACCTCTCTTGTTTTCTGACTATTTCTAAACCCAACTTTGAAGCAGGAATGTGAACATTAGAAGAACCTAGGCTGATCAGATGATAGAGATTAAAAAGCTCAGCATCCTGTTTGCCACAGAGGCCAATTAGATGCCCCTGGGAAGCCCTCGAGCAGGACACAAGGGCAATAGCCCTCTCCTGCCAAGGCACACTACCTCTGCCCAGGGAGACAGCATATATTTTACCTAGACAGCCACCGTTGATAGAGTGGGTGCCCAATAGGGCTTCTAGGCTACCCACTTTCTCTGGAATTGACATGCTTTTATTTACTCCATTGTTAAAGGATCCATCAGGGTTGCTGCGAAACTCTTTGCATTTTAGTGTTTTCCCTGTTGCTCTCCTCCTACCTTTTTACAGGCCTGGTTTGTGGTCGGTTTTTCTGACTTTCAGTGCCAACTTTTCATGTCTGGACTAGCAGTTGCTACTGATGCACCTGGTGAGAGGAAGGGTGCATGAGACAGTTTGTGACATGGTTAATGGGGCCTTGCCTTGCTGCCTCTTTTGCCCTACATTTCCAGGGTACAGTACTACCAACACCATCACCAGTCCTGGGCCCAGGAAGGGATTTTGAAAAGGCAAACCTCTGCAAATCAGCTCTCTGGGAATGGGAGAAGGAACAAAGGAAGCCACCTTCGCCCAATTCAAGCCACTGGTCCCACTATCTCAGCACTGTCAACACTGACTGGCAGCAGTTCTCAGACCAGGAATCTTTCCCAGATGCCAGGGATTGAACCTGGGATCTTCTGCATGCAAAGCAGATTCTCCAGCACTGAGCCACAGCCCTTCCTGAATGAAATTGGACCTGGAATCTATGAGTAGGGTTGGGTGGCATGAAGACAAGGCTGTCCCAAGACATTTTGCTGCCTGGGGAAAAGGCGAAGGTGGCGCCTTTCCCCACTCCATGGACAAAAGCCTACCAGACTGGCAGCTGAATCATACTTAAGCACAGCACTCCTAAAAGACCCCAGGGCATATGATAAGGATTTTGTAACTTTGGCCTTTTACCTTACTAGAAGAATGCATGTGAAACACTTTGAGCACTTAGAAAGAGTGTTGAATAAATACTAGAGTGATATAAATCATGTTGTAGCCAAAACATCCAGCAAATACTTAAAGCACGCGGGAAAAAGACTGTGAGTCAGGGGACTCCAGGGTTGCTATATTTCTTATTTTAAAGAGCAGCCTCTCACATTGCTGGAGAACCTGCCTAGAGACCATAACTAACATCTTCTGTTTCTCTGGGTTAAATACCACAGCGCCGGCTTGTGCCTTGTTTTCTCGCTGATACGTGCTCCTACAAGAGGCATTATTCCCACATCTCCTGGCTGCTATGGAGTTAGTAATGTGGGGCTAGATGCAAGTGAGCATGAATACATAGGATTGGAGAGTGAGGTTGTCAGGATAGATCATGGTGTATTGGCTTCACTGTTCACGTGTCTGATCTGGCGGAAGCCTAAGGGGGAAACCCTTGGTCAACAGCTTAAACAGAAGGTATTTTGCGTGGCCTGGTGACTGGCTCCTCCTTTGCACCAGAGAAGCAGGACCGGCCTTTGTTTTCACTAGGAGAAGGGAAAAGACTCAGTTGTTACTCTCCTTCCTATTCTGGGCCCCTCCAAGCTGTTGGGGTGGGAATGTATTCTGCAACATATTGTTGATGCAATAATAGTGCATTCATGGGGCATACCAGTATATACTGCACCGCCTTCCAGTATATAACTCATTCCACTTTTTTTGTGACGCTCCCCCAGTGTTGCTGCCTTACTGCAGTCTGAAGGGACACACTTGCACTATCCTGCAACAAACGTGGGACTCAAAGAAAACCTGGAACATTTGCAGCGTAAAAGCGACAGGATTTCAGCAGGACGTTCCATTCATTGATTAGAAAGGAAGTGTGGCATGACTGTTCTGAAACTTTTACAGGCGTGAATGGTACTGAAACAGGTCACATATGAAGTGCCCTGATCCAATCATGAACATAAATCATAATGAATGCACAATAAAAAAGGAGGCCTGGAAGCCCCTGACCTTCCTCCCACCAGTTCCTCTTCTCTGCCCTCACAATACCAAGCAAAACAAAAAAGGCAGAGAGCAGTGCAGGAAGGTGAGGGAAAGGCAAGCCATAAGGAGGTACCCAAGAAGGCAGTGCTTTTTTTTCTTAAAAAATGTTTAGGGGTACTCTCATTTTCCTACTCATATTGAAATACTGCCCCTCAGTGAGGTCAAACTTAGATTCACAAAAATTTTAGGGGTATGCGTACCCCTGTGTCCCCCCAGAAAAAAGCACTGCAAGAAGGAATTAATGAGAAGGAAAGCGGCCAGTGTATTTTGATAAAATGAAAGTGAGGCAACTATGCCCCAGAGAAAGTTTCTTGAAATAGTTTTTCTCAGTAGAGAAAGGACATCAATGTTTATGTCATCAAACAAGGTATTTTTATTTATTTATTGCTTTATTTATTTCATTTATACATTGCTCATTCAACTAAGTTTTCTGGGCAGTTTAAATATCAATAAAACATACAAAAAATACTCTTACAAGATGTTGGGATGTGAATAGGTGCTAAGAGAGGATATATTTATTAGATATCCTGCCTTCCTCAGTAGAGTGTCATCCCTTTGCAGCTTAAAAGGGAAGCTTAGATAGGCTAGTTTTAGTCTTTTCGTTTTAAGTAATCCAGGATTTTAAATCAGACTGGATTTTCCTGGTTTCCACCCCTTAAAACAATAATCATACAAAGTAGTCTTGTAAAAGATAAAAATAACATTGACTCACTCAGAATACTTGTTGAAGAGTAACAGATACAGCAGCTTTGTACAGGCAGACTTAAAATGGTAATTCAGTCTAGCTTAAAATGTAGTCTGATCTTGGAGCTCAGATATGCAGATGTTCTCACATTGCTGGTTTCGTGAGGAAGAGGGTGTGCCCAGGCAGGTGGGAGAATATATAACTATACAGTGGTACCTCTGGTTATGAACTTAATTCATTCCGGAGGTCCGTTCTTAACCTGAAATCGTTCTTAACCTGAGGTACCACTTTAGCTTATGGGGCCTCCCATTGCCGCCGTGCGATTTCTGTTCTCATCCTGAGGTAAAGTTCTTAACCCGAGGTACTACTTCCGGGTTAGCGGAGTCTGTAACCCGAAGTGTTTGTAACCTGAGGTGTTTGTAACCCGAGGTACCACTGTACCTTCCCCCTGTTATGGCACAGTGGGAATGTCTCTCACAGAGTTCTCTCTAGCAAGTTAACAGGAAACCTCTGTGAGCTTCAGAGCTGTATGTATCTAGCAAAACATGAATTGTCGGTTTGACTGCACTTTAAGTATCCCACACAAGAATCAACAAAAAAGTCACAAATCAGAAAGCTCAGGAACAACCCCCCCCCCAAATTAAAACCAGCACCTAAAACAATTTAAAACCAGCATAAAACACAGCAAGGGGGAGCTTGATGTGAAACCAGGAGCACCCAAAGAATATGTCATTAAAAGACCTGTGTTCACCTGTTATCTTAATAATAAAATAGATGCCCCAATTCTGCCACCTCAAATAGCCAGTGGCTGTACATTATCTCAGGTTAAGGCCACTTCTGTGGAGAAGAAAATGTCACAGTGCAGGGCTGTAAGAGCTTGGTGCCTCCTTCCTGCTGGAGGAAAAGAGTTTGCTTGTGATTGAGGCCTCCAAAGGGCATGGGAATTTGATGTTCAGGGAAAACGGGCAGGACAAGCAGTTATGTAGCATAAGCCTGTGGGTTGTGGGGGGTATAGGATTGAGGCACAAATAAAAAAGGTAGCTGCAGAGAGCATGAGGAATACAATGGAAGATTAGAAAGGCAATGGAAATCCTGGTTATCCTTCTGTTAAGCGTAGCTGGAGAAGGGTGTGTCTCACCCACAACAGGAATCTCTAAAAGCAAAGGAGTTGCAATGAACGGGTGGTTTTTTTGGCCTTCCCTTGACTTTCCCCAGGCAGATAAGTGCATGTCCTGTGGAAGGGACAAAGACTTAACATCTTGCAGCTGTGCCCACATTATGCTGTTCTTTCCCACTGTGTATGTGTGTGGACAAGGAGTCTGTTTTCCTGTGTGTAGCAGAGAGAGAGATAAGAAGCAGTGCCTGCTTACAAGACAGCACAATTCAAAGGGTCAGCTGTGGGCTGAGAGAATTCTCCAGCTGCTTATTTATGCAGCCAAAGTGGCACTATCTTCCACAAGAGGAAAGTATTGATAGACTCAAGGCTGGGCTTGGGAAGAAAGATGTCTTAAAAAATAAGCAACAGACACTGTGTGATAAAAGCAACAGAAGCACCACTGCAGAACCATAACATAATAGAACCAGGGCGGTGGGCAGTGGGATACTGAATCTGAATAGCAGGCTGGACCCACATGTGGCCCATCTCTGCGGACTCATTTTGGCGGTTGGGTGGTGCTACTCATCTGTCACTCGGTTGATGTCATATGATCAAATGATGCCAGGCAATTGCACTTCGAAGGAAGAATGATGATCTCATGCAAATTTCAGCTGCGAAAACCAAATCTCCTGCCACTTTCTCTGCTGAAAGTGGGGCTTGCTTTCAGTGTTGAATTCGGCACCGACAGCAAGCCCAGCTCGTGGCAGGCGTTGACTGCAATCAGGAACTTCAGTGCTGAAGTGAAAACTGATCCGAGTGCGTCTTTTATTCGGTGCCAGATTTAAAACACCAAATGCAAGCGCTGCTTTCTGACTGATCCTTTGCTGCTGTGTCTGTATCTGCCTCACACCTCATGGTGTATGACATCAGGTGTAGGGCAACTGGGAGAGGTTTGGGGGAAGAAGCCTCATGGGTCAATGGGACCCCTGGTGGGCCTAATTAGGCCTGCAGACTAGAAATTTCTTGCCCGTGTTTTCGAGTAATGTGACCAATTCAGGCATGTAAGGTAGACACCTTGTTTCTCCACGCAGTCCCATCCTCCACGCATCTGCAGATAGGCTTGGCCCATGTTACATCCTCAATGCCATCATGGGCATGCAGAGAAAATCAGGATAGCTTTGTAATCCAGACAAATTACACTGAGGAGGATGGTTGTATGATTTGGAAGGGCTGTATCTAGTTCTATCTCTACAGGATATCCTTTATTTGGAGGCCAAAACTACACCACAAGCAGTTTCATGATTCTTGTTGTTGGTTTTTTAAATGAAATAAAATAAATGAGTAGGTTGAAATAAAAGTAAGTTGAAATTGGGAGTGGAAGACTAGTGATGTGAAGGGGTTTGCGTGTCTATGTGCTTGTGTGTTACTTAATCCTTTCCCTTTCTTTCCCCTTCCTGACTGCTCAAGGTCACCTGTTCCAAGCTGTTTTCAACCCAGTTAGGGAAAAGATAAAGGGTTGAGTGTCTTTTCCTTTACTGGGAGAAAAGCACTGGGATGATTTTCATTTTGAGTTGACAAATGGCAGGAAAGAAACGATTTATTAGTCCCTCCTTTCTTATCCCATTCAGTCGTTCCTTTTAGGTTTTTTTTAAAAATAAAAGCCAAAAGGAAGAAACACAAAAGTGTGCATCATGTATGGTTTGGCTAAAGCACCCCCCTTAGAGGTCTGCTCAACATTTCCTCGAGATTCCACAACCTCCAGACAACTTATTTCATGCCTCAACTTCTTTTATTGTTATTGTTCCTATATTTAATGTCAAGTCTGCAGAACGTTTCCGTGAGCTGCTCTGGTTCGCCAGAAGCGGCTTAGTCATGCTGGCCACATGACCGAGAAAAACTGTCTGTGGACAAATGCCAGCTCCCTCGGCCTATAGAGCAAGATGAGCGCCACAACCCCAGAGTCGTCCACGACTGGACCTAATGTTCAGTGTACCTTTTACCTTTACTGCACAACTTGGTTTTCCAGTAAGCTAAACACACCCCACTAGAAATGACAAGCATGTGGCAGGTGGTTGTAATCCCAGGAAAGCAACAAAAAACATGAGATTTCTTGGTGAGCCCCATATATGTCTGGCAAGGGGTATGTGGCATGGTGGGTAACCATGTGGTTAGAATGTTGGCTCAAATCCCCACTCAGCCACAAAGTTCACTGCATGATATTGATCCTGACCTACCTTACAAGACTGTTGACAGGGTAAAAAGGGAGGGGGGAACCATGGACGCCACCCCACCCCATGCACCTTGGAGGAAAAGAGGGGTATAAATGTAATGAATAAATTAAATAAATAAATACTTAGAAACTCTTGGTTCTTGTGGATAGCAGGAATTGCCCTACTTTGTTTAGAGATACCTTTAAAACATGTGAAAAATATAAGCACATTTCTTTCGCACCCCTAGAAATCCATCATTTAAACCTGAGGTGGCTAACCTGTGTCCGTCTGATGCTGTTGGGCTATGGCTCCTATCATCCCTGACTATCGACCATCCTGACTGGGGCTGATGCAAATTGGAGCCAAACAACTTCTGGAGGGTCACAGGTTCCCCATCCCCTGGTCTGAACTTCTCCAGCCTTAGGACAGACCAATATATTATAAGGGAAGTGCAAGGTTTCAAACCCATCACCCTATTGGGTGGGTGAGGGCATCTGCAGATGATTAGTGAGCAAGAGGGGAGATGCTTTAATCATCCTCCAAATTCTAACTCTCCCTTGCAAATAGCCCCTCCCTAGTTTTTTAACTTTAAAAAAAATCATTTCCCTGAAAACAGAAATAAGCCTGGTTAGGGAGATAAATATCCTTGGGGGTGGGGTGTTTGCTGAGGAGAATAGGGGGAAGGATTCAGCTTCTTCCTGCTGCCCACTAAATTCGCCCGCAAGTCCTTCCCCTTGCCCACACATCATCTTGGCAACTTACAGTTTGCCAAGATAATGTGTAGTTCCAACCTCCCTCCAGATAGATTACATCCTGATGGATTGCCTTCTGTGGTGAACTGGACAAAGGAATTCATCCCAAGATTTAGAATCCTGCTTCCTTTGACAGTTAGCAGAGTGGTCAGTCTATCCCTGTGTGCTTTGCCAAATTGTAGGTAAGTTATCTTGCCACTAAACTGCCATTGATTTGGGAAAGAGTTGAATAGCTTCATGCTGGTATGCATGCTGGAAGTGGAGGGGAGGGATTCAGGCTTTGCTTGGGCTAGAAGCCAGGCGTGGTGGGGAGGGGAGTGCATCTAAAGTTGAAAGATGCATCTTTTTCATCCATGTCGAAATGGGAAACAGCTGCAGTGGCTCCAGCCAAAACCCTGCTGAGCTGGGACCACCATGTGGGGGAGAGGGTGTTAGATGCAATACCAGGCATGAGGAGAACTTGAATGGGGCCTCGAAAACTTCCCTGCCTCAAGTCTGCTGGAAACTGTTGACAAAGCCTCTTTCGTTACCACCAGGTCTTGCTTGGGGCTAAGTGTCATTCAGGGTGAGTCCTAGCACCTATTTTTGCAAGGCTAGGACTCACTCCTGGAGGATGGGAAGCAAATCACAGAGGGTTCCTGGTCATGGACAAAGTGTCCTGTCTCCCCAATATGAAGAGCTGAACCACAAATACTTTGTGATTAGAAAGTTGAAGGGGTTCCCCCTCTCCAGAGATGGGCTTTTAGGCAGGTTTGGGTTCCTATATATATATATATATATATATATATATATATATATATATATATATATATATATATATATAATATATATATATCGGGGCATGTGCGCACATGCACACAAGCAGACTTGAGTACGGCTTGTACCTGACTCACTTGTTTTGAGCACTTAGAGGAACCTGTTCATGGTCTCGGTCTGCCTCCTTCATGTACTCTAGCCATGATAACCTGCCACACCCATGCTGAGGCCTGCCCAGGCTTGTTACTGCTGTGACCAGACCCTCTTATCCACAAGTGCCTGCCCTTTGGAGTCCTCCTAGGTACTCCACACACAAACTCAGGTGTTCATGTTCTCATTCTCTATGCCATTTCCAGCCATGATAGGTGCTCCCCCCCCCACACTCCCTGCACTCCCATCCTCCATGGAGAAGCTGGTCGCTTGTTGGTACAAATGGCAAAGAAAATAAACAGATGCATCTGAGCTGGAGGCCTGGGGAAGCAGAGGGCAGCAACTGGGCTGGAAAGAAGCAGCGAGAGAAGGCAGTAACACAAGTAGATGACAGGTCTTCCCAAAATTCTCAGAATGCTGCATGACCATCTTGAGTTCAGTGATGACTATGTGCTATAAAACAAGGACTCCATCAATTTTGACCTGCTTCTGCTCACTTTTAACCACTGAAGGAAAAGAATTATGGGTCGGTTGGTTTACACAGCTAGGAATTCAGGAGGTGAGATTGATGGGAGAGGCTGCCAATGATCTCAAGAGCCTGGAAGGAGCCGAAAGGGAAGGGTGCCCCCTGAGGCTGGTCAGCATATGCAGCTCATGCTATAGCAGCAGGGTGTCGAGGGAGAGGATGTGGGTTTGCCCAGGACAAAAGCTGGCACTGGTGGCCATTATGGAACACCTGCCGTAAGGAAGGGCAGCAAGGTAAAGCTGGGCACCTTTACATTGTGTATTCTCCTGTGCTTTTGTACATCCTCTTCTGTGAAGCTTTGAATATAGAATCTGGCAGAGGGCTGGGATTCCAGAGAATCAGCTTTCAGTTTAAAAATGTTTCTAGCCTTCATGATTGCGAAGGGAAAAAAGGAATGCCTGCTAAAAGCTCAGGGAGGTAGGAGAGTTTTGATGGCATTTCTGAATAGCCACAGCTCCCTAAAGCCTCTGCCATGTGCCTGCATTGCCCACTCCATGCTTCTTCCCTGCCGCAAGAGGTTGAAAGGGTTTTTTGGTGTGTGTTTTTTGCAATAATCCAAGCATTGCAATCAAAATAAACAAGTATGCAAATAAAGTAACTATGTAAACTTTATTGATATACACAATATATCACAAATGTACAATAAGAATAAACTTAGAATCATAGAGTTGGAAGAGACCACAAGGGCCATCCAGTCCAACCCCCTGCCAAGCAGGAAACACAATCAAAGCATTCTTGACATATGCCTGTCAAGCCTCTTCTTGGATTGATAGTTGGAATTTTTTCCACTGCTTTTCCTTTCCCCTGAAGAAAATTCTATGTTGTTTTAAGTTCATTAGCAACTGAATGGATCCTAATTGCAAATAACTATCAGGCAAACTTGGCAATTTCAAAGTTTTTAGCTTTGCTTACTAAATACAAGTGAAATAAACATGTCATAGAATCATAGAATCATAGAGTTGGAAGAGACCACAAGGGCCATCTAGTCCAACCCCCTGCCAAGCTGGAAACACCATCAAAGCATTCCTGACAGATGGCCATCAAGCCTCTGCTTAAAGACCTTCCAAAGAAGGAGACTCCACCACACTCCTTGGTAGCAAATTCCACTGTTGAACAGCCCTTACTGTCAGGAAGTTCTTCCTAATGTTTAGGTGGAAGCTTCTTTCTTGAGGTTTGAATCCATTGCTCCGTGTCCACTTCTCTGGAGCAGCAGAAAACAACAACCTTTCTCCCTCCTCTATATGACATCCTTTTATATATTTGAACATGGCTATCATATCACCCCTTAACCTTCTCTTCTCCAAACTAAACATGCCCAGCTCCCTAAGCCGTTCCTCATAAGGCATCGTTTCCAGGTCTTTGACCATTTTGGTTGCCCTCTTCTGGACACGTTCCAGCTTGTCAGTATCCTCCTTGAACTGTGGTGCCCAGAACTGGACACAGTACTCCAGGTGAGGTCTGACCAGAGCAGAATACAGTGGTACTATTACTTCCCTTGAATCTGAACTTGGTTCAGAATTTGTATTTTTAGAGTCACACCATGTACAGTAACGTCTTAAATCACTCCAGTGTATACCAGATGAATGGTCTGCCAAGGAGCCCAGTTCAAGCCCAATAGCTTATACAGTATGCTGACAAACAACTTCTCTACTATCTCAGCAGTAAGCACATGCCAGCTTCACTATGCGAAACACACTCACACCAAAATAAAAACTTAGCATGATGGGTGTAGATAAAGCCTAAAGGTTACCAAGTCCAATTTCTTGCTCTAATTTTCTAAGAGATAGCGTGAAACTGTCTTTCCACCTTGGAATCCTGCTTAGTGGTAACAAGTACATCTTTGGTTTGAATCCTCAGGGTGGACCTTCCTTGCGTCACTGAGCTATCACAACCATTTCTTATTAATTTAGGGTTAGAGAGCAAGACTTTGATACCTGTTTGACTCCAACATCTTTCTCTTTACAATTTGTGTGTCATGCAGAGAGAAAAAGAAAAAGAAAGACACACACTTGTGCCCATAGCATATGAGAAATGAACATTAGCTAGATTAACAAATTTTTAATTTGTATTCCGCCTTCCCATCTTGCTGTACTTAAGGTGGTTTCTAACCCACAGAAATTACAACACAATTTTATTATATATATTTATGTGCCAAAAGGGAACATTGTAGATGTTCTCTTTTGACTACGTATATGTTGGCTGCTAAACCACTCTGGAAATTGTAGCTCTGTCAGTCTCCTAACAACTCTCATTACTCTTAACAAAGTACCATTCCCAGGATTCTTTGGGGGGGAAACCATTATTGTTCAAAGTGCTACAGAATCATAGAATTGTCTAGTCCAACTCTGCAATGCAGGAAACATTTGCCCAACGTGGGGCTCAAACACATGACCCTGAGATTAAGAGACCCATGCTCTACTGAGTGAGCTATCCTCAGGTGTGATACTGCTTTAACTGCACAGTGCAGATGGAGCCTGGGTTACATGTACCAATGGTCTGACTGGGTATAAGGCAGCTTTCCATGTTCCAAACATGTAAGGCAAAACAAAAGCCTGTTCAGCTGACAATGTTCATTCTTGTCTTGGGCCTGGAGGCAGGAAGATCAAAGCAAATTTAGGCTTGCATCTGGGCTTGCAGAGAATAAAACTTGTGAAGCAACCAAACAAAAACAAAACCACCTTGCAAAACACAGAAGGTTAATTCAGGGATCCCCAGTGCCAGCGCATTAACATTCAATATCCATCCTTGTGGTGATTGTGGTGGGCCAGATTGTGAATGGTGGAATGCCTAAGGAATGAATGTATGGAGTGGCACTGCCACCTTCTTTAAACTTGCCCCTTTCCTGTGCCTTTAGCAGCAGCATGACATGCAGAACAACAAGCGTCAGAAAACTAACATCATGGAAAGAAAGGGACCGTGAAAGTTTCACCTGCAGTTTCGAGTGTGCTCAACAGCTATTAAAAGTACAGAAACAGCACCACAGTAAAATAAGGTGGCAACCTTTATCTGCAGGGTTATGATGGAAAAACTTGAACCTGACAACTGCCTACACATATTCAGGAAGGCTCACTTCCTAAGCTTGAGAACCACTTTCCTAATATTGTGATGTTATCTTGCAACTCTTCACAGCCAGCATCCAGCTTAATTGGAAATACTTTCTGTTTCCAGTTTTGGCTACTTCTATGACCAGCAGTCTTTTCCAGGATTGTGAACAATACATTCTGCTTCCACATGGAAATGTGTAACACCCGAAAATCTAATTTGTCTTGCCTGTGATTTCACCAGTTCTATGACTGATCAGTGCCTGCAGGTCTCTCTCATAGTTTGACCTTTCAAACTGAATAGGTAATAGCAGGTAGCCAAACTATTTATTGTAGTCACTGGACACATGACCTTTAACTTTTTATACTACAAGCTTATGCTTGTAGTATACTCAGAAGGAAGTCTCACTGAGTACAATGGGACGTACTCCCAAGTAAGTGTGTTAGAAGACTGCAGCATTAGGGTCATTCACAGTGTTTTTGTGTGCTCAAGAGAGAGTGCAAGTGCAGTAATGGAAGATTGCACAAGAAGAAATATCACAGTCTGTAGCACGGTTTGTTGTAGTGCAGCACCACTTCCCAGTTTGTGTGTGAGCTTGCACTATTTAAAGAGGAACAAGGGTTCCACTTATTGGTTTGTCTGCACAGACTTCCCATGCCTCTTCCCGTATTGTTGAGTTTTCACCTTTCTCTCTACTGTGTTCTCTTTAGGGCCAATTCACACAATATCCAGAAAATAAGTTTGCTACTTGTCTGCCACTGGACGTCTCCCAGTGCTCTTTGTAATTACTGTAGTGAAGTGTGGAAACATAGTGTCTTCCTTTCTAACATCAATGGGTTTTGCTGGGAGGCACTTAGTAGAAAAATGGAAAACTCTTGCCCCAATCTTGCCCCGATAAAGCTGAAAACCTGTACACACTTAACTGAAGTAAGCCCATTGAATTCAGTGAGGTTTACTTCTGAGTAGACATTACAGGACTGCACTGCAAGTGTGAAATGGCTCTCACTAATTTCTTTCAGCAGAAGTTAAATCCTGCCTACATCATGATACCAGGGCCCAACATCTCCTTTTGAAGTTCCACCTCCCTTTTTCTGCCACACCACACTTGGGAGTGTCTTTGGCTGCCCAGGTGCACACCACTATTCATTGAGAAAATAAACATATGAGGCAGAACTGTTGTTGTTGTTGTTTAGTCGTGTCCGACTCTTCATGACCCCATGGACCAGAGCACGCCGGGCACTCCTGTCTTCCACTGCCTTCTGCAGTTTGGTCAGAACTGTAGGGAGTAGAAATTGCAAATGTATGGAATCTCTGTAAATTGCTTAGTATAGAGACGATGCAAGGCAAAATGGAATTGACTAATGGTGCATTCTTTTACATGTCAACTCAGAAGTCAGTGCTTGGTGGTGGGCATACTGGGACTGCAACCTCGCTGTTGATCAGGATGCACCTTAAGGCCACCCCTTTTATTTTATCCAAGGCCTATGACGCCAGACAATTCGATCTGTATAATTTTGCAATCTCCATTTGGAATATTGATCTCAGCATTTCAAATTCTCAGCTTTATGACATCAGCAAATTCCACCAACACATTCCTGATTCTATTGCCAAGGTTGCTAGCAGACATGGGGTGAAATTTGTGTCCCATGAGACAGGGAACCACAGTAATGATCTCTCTCTGCTCCTAGCCTAATTTATGTCACTTCTACAGATTATCTGGTAGCAAACAACTTGTTAAACAAAAACAGCAACTGAGTTTTTAAGTATTTTCTGTCATTGATCAGTGGTGGCCTTTTTTGACAAAAACATATGGTAAACAGCTAGCTTCTAACTTAAATTTTGATGTGTTGTTCCTCCTGATTTTCGCCCATTCAAAGGGCCCCTAATTAAAGCAGCACATGTTCTTTCTACTCTTCTTATAATTCATTGTGTGGGGGGGGGGCAGGGGCAGAGAAACAGGGACCTGCACAGAGTCACACAAACACAGCAAAGTCAGGAGCTGCATTGCTCACGAATACAAACCTGTGAGAAGTGATTTCACACAGTGGCAACATGTGACTTGCATTCCCTTACTAAGAAGGTACCCTTCTCAGACGGGTTCTTGGCTTTGAGAACTGGCTCCTGTGACCAAGCCTCTGCACTTTCTGCAATCCCACACGGTATTAATTCAAGGTGCAGCGAACACTGTAATTCTTTGCTGAAATGCCCTCTCCCCCCCCCCACTGCATGTTCACCATATTATTGTTTTAAATGGGTTGTTAGCCACCTCTAACTGAGATGGGTGGGATAAAAATCACTTAAAGGAATACAAGCATTTTACTGCACTGTTACCAACAACCTTCCAAGCTAAAGGATCTAGATCAGGCATAGGCAACCTTGGCTCTCCAGATGTTTTGGAACTACAACCCCCACAATCCCTGACCACTGGCCCTGTTAGCTAGGTATCATGGGAGTTGTAGTTCCAAAACATCTGGAGAGCCAAGGTTGCCTATGCCTGATCTAGATCTAGGGATGCAGTGAAGCCGCTGCCCAGTTACTACAGCGTGAGTCCCAAGTTAGCCTGGATGTACAGGTGAACCTCAGAAAATTAGAATATCATCGAAAAGTGCATTTATTTCAGTAATGCAACTTTTTATATTTTATTTAATTTTTACAAATGATTTCTGTTGGAAATTCCACAGTAATAAAACAAATAGTTACAATTAAAAACAACAACACATCACTATTACTTTTCATTAATTACATTCCATTTATAATTGACTCGCCTAACAACAAATAATTACAATTACAACAAATAAAGGCTTGACATATCTTGCTTTGCATGTCATGCATCTATCTCATACATTGGTTTCAGCTTTTAAGTTGCATTACTGAAATAAATGCACTTTTCGACGATATTCTAATTTCCTGAGTTTCACCTGTAAATAGTATGTAGCAAGTGGGACCCTACAACAAAATGTTGCCGGGTACCCGCTGTGTGCATGTGTGGTCACCCCACCCCCAAAATAGATGGGCACTGCCATTCAAATGGTGTGTGTATGCTGCGTCTTGTAGTCAATTATTCAATTCAAGTTGGCACCCCTGCTGCCTACCCTGATCCTTTTGAGTGGCAATAACAGGGACTGAAGCTGGGGCCTTCTGCTTATGCTCTACCATGAAGCTAGGGCCCACTCCATTTTGTTGGTGCTAAAATTTACATGCTAACTAGCAGTTACAGGGCAGAAGCAGAGCAGAAGCAATATCCACTCAGCCTCAATTTTGTCTGATTTTGAAAAATTAATGTAACGAGGATAAAAACAATGCTGCCATTTTGAATTGCAGGGCAAGGATTTCTGATTCCCAGTTCTTTAACAACAAACACCCCAGCAGATAATTAAGAAATTGGGGGAGGGGTGTGTCCAACTAGGAGTGGGCTTTTGTGTGGAAAGCCTGTGAGCTTAGTTCACGTTTGGTACTCAGAACAAATTCCTGGTTTCAGAATTATTTACTTCTAAATGTGTGTCTTTTCTATCTAGCTCTGGTTGGTGGATCTTGGAATTTCCAATAACAAGCAAAGTAGATCCCATATGCCTGAAGTCTGCTAGCCCCTGTTGTAAGGGATGGGAGAAAGGGAGACGTACCGGTAATGGTGCCTGGATTGTAATGCAGGGCTTGGGGAGGGTTAGGCTAGGGCCTAGTTTCAGGGTCTAGCTGTGGGTCAAGAGTCCCAGCAATGAGGGAGGATGTGTGATCTGTTGCTTCTCTTCCCCTCGGAGAGAGCCTTGGCAAAAGATGAGTGAGAACCGTGTGTGCAGAGTGGCAGCCTGAACATTCCTCAAAGTCCCTGGCCCCAGATCTCTGCTCATTCCTATGGAAGGCAGCCAGGCAGCCAGATGTGAGTTAGTTGCCTCTAGCAGGGAATGGGCCTGGCTCGCTCAGACTGGTTCCACCGCTCCTCAGACTTGAGCACCAAACACTCCTGTCCTTAGCCCACTGGCACAGAGGATTTAAGCAGACAGACATGACAGATGGAAGCGAGACAATTACTAAGGCTGAAAGCTTCCAAACTCTGCAAGCAGAAGCAAAATGCCCTACTTTTATTAAGAGCGTCCAATGTGTTGTGCGAGATTTTAATTTACACAAGAATTGAACAAAGCAAACATCCTGTGCCTGAGGAAGCGTGCTACAAAACTCAAAAGCTCATACCGCACATGTTGTGAATCTTGGTTCGCTCTAACCGTAGTACTGCAGTCACTTTATAGACCTGCGCCTTGGATTTTTCGGACCCTTAATGAGGATTCAGAGCTAAATTTTCATAAGGTGTAGAAGTATGTTTAAGCTGTCCATGTGTTAATGTACATGAGCCATTTGGAACACCTGACTTGCTATACTACTAATTGCTTGATGATGATGATGATGATGATTTCTGCTATGGCTATGGGCAGGTCCTGTAGACCTTAGGCCAGCAAGCAAGAGCAGGAAGCTGATGATAGAAACTGAGTTTGCCCATGGCTAAGGAGGGGAGGCTTCTCCTCTGATGTGTAGCTGCTTTGTCATCATAGCACTCAGAAGTCTCAGTCTAGATGTGCTGGTCTTCTTGCTGCTGTGAACCAAGGCAGGGACATCATTTGCATGGCCAGAGTATGGAAGAGGAAAGCCAAAGAAGCTGACTAATTCATGTGAGGTCACACAGAGTGTTGGTGGTAGAGCAGGGAGACAAGCCCTCTTTTGAAAAAATTGACTGATTCATCTAACATAGTCAAACTGAGCATAAAGGAGACTGAAAGGGACCAAATGTGCTGTGTTATCCTGTCCCACTGGAGACCAGGGCTGCCTACACACCAGACAATTAAAGCACATTCCCCCAAAGAATCCTGGCAACTGTAGTTTACCACTCAATTCCCAGCACCCTTAATAAACTACAGTTCCCAGGGTTCTTTGGGTTTTACATGTATGATGTGTACACAGCCCAGGATTATGTTCCACTCTACCCATTTTTGTATGAATGCTAGTCTCTTGATAGAAGATTCTGTGTTCCGATTATCTTCCAAGTCATTGGCATATCTAGTCCTTTTAATGGTCTTGTGTTATCCCTTTGATCCACATACTGTGGCAATGAGTTCCAGTTGCATGAAAACAGCCTTTTGTTCACTTTTAAGCTTGGTAAACCCTTCTCTTTTTTGATAGCTGTTACTTGAACTGAACAGGCAATCCACATGCCCATCAATTGAGCTAGAACCATTATAATAGTCTTACCCCCCCAGGATTTCATGTCATTACTGTATCCCATCAAAAGGCTGCACACATTTTGAACAACAGCAGCATCATAATGCCAGAGTTCTTGGGCCCAGTTTGAAGATTCAGCTTTGGAAAATGATGTGATGCAGCACAGTCTCTACACAAATCTGGAACCCACTAGGACAGTGGTTCCTAATTAAGGGTATGGGGACCCCTGGGGGTCCGCATGATGCACCCAAGAGGTCCACAGCCCCTTAAGTTGCCTCTCCCCCAACTAAATTTTTGCAATTTTCGCATGGTAATATCACAAATTTTATGGTGTTTTTTTAAAGGTGTACCTAAAACCCTTTGGTTGTTAGATGCTGCCCCACATTTTGTTCAAAAATTGCTTTGCAGATAACCAGAGAGTTATCAAAATTTTCACAAATGGGGAGGGGGGCTTAGTAATTAGCTAATTGGGAACCACTGCATTAGGATGTTAAATGCTCTTCTCCCTCTGCCCCCACCCTCGCTCCTTAGTCGTCAAAGATTTGCGTAGCAAACATCAAGCTCTTTGCCCATTTCGAGGATCCAGAAATAAGAAATTTCTGGAAAGGCGTTTAGACTTTCCTTTGTGCCTCCCCTCCGCCCTAGCCCAGCTACACGGCCCGGCTCCTGGGTTTGTGCCATTGGAAACAAGCAGACGTTGCTCTGGGCTGCTGCTGCTGCTGCCTCCACCCCTCATCGTGGGGGAAGGATGGAAACTTCCCCCTCTCCTTGGGGAATTGGGACGTTCAAGAAAACAGCAACTTTTTTGGTCACGTTTGGAGAGAGTTCGCGGGAGAGTTCGTGTGTGGGAAAATGCGAGGAGGCCTGGTGGCTCAACAGTGCCTAGCCCGAGCCAAGCCTTCCACGGCAGTTTCCCCCTTCCTCTCTTCCCCATCGCCTGCAGCCCCCCCCCGAAATCCTAAAAATAATCCGCCTCGCTGGGCCGAGACCCAGCAACCCCACATTGGCCTTGGCTGCCAAAGGAGCAACCCACAAGCTTTCCCGCCCCACCGCTTCCCGAGAGGCGCCCAGATGTGCGCCTAAAGGGAGGGGGCAACTTCGGGAGAGACCCATCCCGCCAAAGTCGATCCCACCGAGGAGAGCGAGAGAGAGCGCATCTCCTCGCCTGCGGGATCCTGCGCGGCGCCACGCTGCCCTCCCTCTCTCCTTTCCGCACAGACTCCCCTCTCCCTGCGCCCCATCCTCGCCCGGGCTGTAGGGGCCGGTGGGGGGTGGTGAGTAGGGGGGTGGCGAGAGAGAAGGAGGGAGCGTGGGAGCCGAGCCGAGCCAGGCCAGGCGGGCTGGGTGCGGACCCCGCCCCCGGGCAGCGGGGTCGCCCCGCCCCTCTCGCACTCCGAGAAGTTTCCCAGGGTCCGGGAACTAGGAGGAGGCGCCGCCGCCGCTGCCGCCGCCGCGCTTTCGGTGTCCTGGTGTCTGGCTGGAGCCTCAGCGCGGCCCCTTCCATGGATCTATAGGGCGGCAGCAGGACTTTAGGGGGGAATGGGCTTGGCGTCCCGGCGCGGGGCCCCGTGGCGGGCATGGCTGGGCTGCAGGCTTTTGGGCATCGCTCTGCTGGCGCGCCTAACACTGGGAGCAGGTAAGGAGGACCTCGGGGTGGCTGGGGGGTGTCGGGGGGACGGGGACGGGATACAGTGCGCTCGCCCCTTCGGCTTCGTTAAGCCTAGCATGGGTGGGAAGAGAGCCCTCCCCGCTTCGGCCGGGCTCGATCATGGCCTCTTCGTTTCCTCTTTTCAAACTTTTCAAGCAACTTCGCCGGAGCCTCTCTGAGTCCCCTTGGCGCTCCTCGGTGCCTTGAGCCGCCATCTCCCTCCCTCCAGTCCGGGCAGCGAGTGGGGGGACCCTGAAGTTATTTTTCTTGTTCCCGGCTAGATCCGCGTCCTTTTCTCTTTCTCTTCCGCACCCCCCACCCCACGCCAGAAGAAGGGGAGGGAAGGGGAAAGGGTTACGGAACGGGCCACAAAGAAAATAAATGATCGTTGTTTAATTACCGATTGTGTGAAGGGGAGGGAGCGATTAGGCTGGATTGGCGGGCGGGTGGGGGGTGCTAATTCGCCGGCACTGATTTGAGCTGCGGGGAAACAATCTTGCACTTTTTATTTACTTGAAGTAAACTTTCTCGGCAGCCAGTTTAAGCTTCCCAGCCCGGAGCGACTGGAAAAACCGGAGCGTGGATTTCGGATCTGGCTTCTCTCGGTCTCCGCTGTAGCCGTCGCTCTCTGTTTCTCTTTCTTCTGCTCCTTGCAAAGCAAATCTTGCTCGGGCAGGCTGGCGAAGGGAGAAGCTTTCAATTTTCTATGGTATCCCATTGAGGTTTTATTGAACCGGGTATGCTGTGGAGTTTGGTTCTGCCAAAGCCTGAAGTTTGTGCAAGAACGTAAAGGAGGAAATAAATGTTTGGTTTAACACGCCTGTTGTGCAGACATGCAAATGCATTTGGTAAACAGCATGGATTGAGAATTTAGTGCACTTGATTGTGCAACTGGTGTATGTGAGCTTGTCTGTGAATGCGCACATGATCGTATGTTTAAAAACGCATAAAATGCATTGCATGTGCAAGGCACACTCGTCCTCTCTTTCTCATGGAATATATGTAAGAGGTACATACATGAACTTATATTAGTGTAGCAAGCTTGTGTGCTGGTGTGTGTATGTGTGTGTGAAATGATTTGCTGGTAAGTGGGGTGGTTGTGGGTAAAGGGGCGACACCCACACCTCCCTTTTTCTCCTTTGGGATTGTCATGAAATGGCCTCCTTGGAAGGCTTTACACCCACACTGACATTGAATTTGATAGAGCTTTTGTTGCTGCGCATTGTGTGTACAGGATAGCAAAGGGAAGGGTGTTGATGATCTGGGCAGATGTAGTAGCAGCTGTCGTCCCCTCGCCCGCCCTCCCCTTTCACATTCTGCTGGATGCACAAACTTTTATTGTTGCTGCATGGCATGGCACCGTTGTTTCCGACCCAAAGGAGCTAAGTCTGTGGCTGGCTTCGAAGTTGCAGATCCCTGACTGTGAAACTGGAAACTCATCTTGGAGCCATGCTAGGGAGTGCACAGCTCAGCAACTGGGCCAGCCAGTTCCCATGCTTCTGGGGAGTTGCAGTGGCTCAGTCTGCTTTGAAACTCTCTTCCCCCCCCCACCCCCACCAAGCCGGCTTTTCCCTCATTTGTGTGCTTGGGAATATACAGTGATGCAAACGGGAGATAAGATGATTTAATTGGGTGTCGTGCAGTGACTTGCTTGCCCTGTGAAACGTGCAGCAGTATGCCAGGGATGAGATAATTGCAGCGAAAGGTAAATAGAACGTGGGGCTATTATTCAGCCTGGGTTTCACTCTCCCATGAAGCCACCTGACTGGTTTGGGGAAGCCGGCCTTGCTTATTAGAACGCTCCCGGCCAGCTGGTGCTCCAGTGCGTGGGAATGTGCGGCTCGTCCAACACAGGAGGCCGGGGGTGCTGTGGATTGTGGGTGCCCGGGAATATGAATCCCCTCCTCCCCTCCCCGCCAGCTTGCTGCTTGGCTGGACATAGAAAGGGCATTGTTCTTGGTTGAGCAACTCCACCGCAGTGCTGCCGAAGCCCTGGCGGTCTTGCGCCAGACAAGGGCTCCGAGCTGCTGTTTTGAGCCACACGGGAACATTTCTAATGGCTCTAGAGAATTCAAAATGGTGCAAAAGGCACTGGGACCCCTGTCCTTAAGCTTTCCCAGAACAGCATCTGAAGGGCCTCAAAGAGTAGGAGGTTCAGGGCGAGGGGCCAACTCTGGTTGAGTGTTCTGAGTTTGAATTGGCAGGGTGCTGTCTTTTTTTCTTCCTTCCTTTCTTTCTAGGTGTGGGCTGTACCAGATGAGGGTCATGCAAGGGTTGGGACTCCTGCCTAGTAGGACGGGCCCTGTGTGTGAAAGAAAGCAGGCCGCTTTTTACTACAGTATGCATATGAACCTTAGGGCTAGACACTTAGGCCTTGTCCACAGCCATGTCTGCAAGCCAGACATTTTGTCTCTTCCAAAGCTGTTCCTTCTTTTCTGCTTGGCTGCACTGATAACAATGTGATGATCCACAGGAAAGTGCCGCACTTGATGAAGCCCTCATCCAAGGGCTGCTTCACATGATCGGGCACACATGAGGTTTTTCCACCGTGATCTGGCCTTGGCTTCCCAGAAAATGTATGCAACATGCCATGACATGAAAGATCTGCATGCATGATCATCGTACATGTGTTTCGTCTTTGTTCTTTATCCTTTCCCTTCCAAAATGGGTGCAATCCATTGCCTAAAAGCGAACATTACTAAATTTCAAATGGAAATTTGTGGTTTGATTTGGCAGGAGCAGGGACTCAAATGTGAGCATTTAAATTCGTGCTTAGCTTTGCCAAAAACACAAGCGCCAAGTTATGTCGTTAATTAATGTACTTCGATACAAAATTGAACCTGCCGATTGGTGGAATTGATTATTTGAATCCAGTTTGCACATGCTCCTATCCCATCCTCTGGAATTGGGAAGGAAATCTTTCCTGCCTACGCAGTTTTCCAGATCTGATAGTAAACACAGCTTTGTCGTTAATGGCACCCTCTGTGTGTATCTGAAATCTCTCCCCTCCTTTTTTTAAGCTTGTGTGGATGGCGAGACTGCAAAAGTGTGTGTGTTTTTGTCAATTCTAGAAAGAATAAATGTAATCATCCAGAGGTCTTGCCCTTGGGGCTTTTAGTTGGTGTTTTCCATTTTGCAACAGGTTTCCTTGCCTTCAGTTGTGTTTGTGGAAGGGAGTATCCTAAGTCTTGCCAGTACCGAGCCCATGTCTGACTACGCGGTATCTAATCCTGCTGCCTTTCTTTGTGCTTCTTCTGTGGACACAGTGAGGAATCTCTCCCTTCACCCTCCCACCCCCTTTGTAGATTCTGTGAGCTGAAGCTATCTGTGCACAGAGTTGTTGAGACACAGCAGCTGCCTCCCTGCTGCAGCCCCTCCAGATGCAATAGCAGGGCCAGCCGGCTGGCCATTCAACTCCCTGCCCCTTTATTCTGCCCACATTGCTAGCCAGCTAACAAAGGCAGCTGGAGGGAGCCTGGGAGCCCCTCCACACAGCCCTGCAGTACTCAGTCACTTTTGGGGGGCCAGATTCCTCGCTAACAGGTAGCCACACTTTCTTTTTACTAGCCTCAGTGGAATGTGCGTGGGTTGAAAGCAGCATCCGAGTCCCATTATATGCATGGATCCTGGTTCACCACACTTCTGTGCAGATGTATTCAAAAGCACAGGTAACCAGTCTGAGGAAATCAAGATCAGGTTGCCTGCTGTGGACCTCCCAGATGCTTGCTTAATCACACCTGCATTCAGTTTGGGTTGACAAAAGTCAGAATGGATTGGAAATAAGTGCAAATGTTGATCACATCGTTTGGACTGAGCGCAATGGTAAACACTTATCCTTTTCATTGTTTTGGAGAGCCTGGAGGAGGATGGTGAGGGAGAGGGGCATATTGTTGCTCCTGCCATTTGGACATGGCTGTGACTCAACCTGCCCCTTTTAAAAGCCAGAATTGCGCTTAGGCTATGCAGTGGTAATTTATTTTATTTTTGCAGCAAAGGGCCCAATTCCTCTCATTTCTGTCCTCTGCTGGCTGTTGCTACTGCTGTCCCCAGGTCCATAGAAGAGCCATAGCACAGTGGTATAACATCTGCTTTACATGTAGAAAGTCCCTGGTTCAATCCCCAGCATGTCTAGGTAGGGCTGGAAATGTGAGACTCTGCCAGCCAGCATAGACAGTACTGAGCTAGATGGGCAGCTTCCAATGGTCTGGCAGATTCCAATGGTCCAGCCTAGCAGTCAGGCTGAGTATATTTTGTCCAAGCAGAAGGCTTGGTATTGGGTTTAGAACTCTGCCTCCTGTGGATTTTGGTGCTCATTCTTTAAAGCAAGCTCCTAGCTTCTATGTCTGCTGCAGTGATGAGTAGGGCTCAGCAACGCCTGGGAACATTTCAGTAACCAGGGGAGAGGCAGAGCAGGGCTTCCATTGCTCAGGAAATAGGACTTTGGTGCCCCGCATAGCTGTTTCTCCCTCCCTGTGACTAAGAATAAATTATGCAAGATGGGCAACTCACGCAAATTTTCTCATTTTGCATAATTTATCCCGGTCATGATTTTCAGCTTTTCTTGGCTCAGAATTTTGTATACCTTGGCACAGAATTTTCTTTCTTTTTTTTGTTAGTAACGAGGTCTGTTTATAAGTGCCTGCCAATAGGGGCCTGGAATCAGTCAACCACACCCTACATGGTAACCAAGATATGTGGGTGGTACCCACGGCATGGGCTGTCAGCATGTTAAAAGAAGATGGGGAATTGCAGGAGGTTTTTCTCTGGGACTCTTTCTTTGTCTCTGTTGCTTTGTAGGTTTTGATTCCTTTGAAAAAAGGCAAGTAGTGCTTGTAACATGCATGCTTCTTGCCGTGAGGTAGTGAGTGGTTTTCAAACTTTCAGAATTTAGCACAGACTTTCTCCATTTACTTATATCCTGAGGAACTGCCCCATGGAACTCCTGAGCACTATATGAAGCATATTGTGCATGTTCTCTTCATGTGGGGGCATTGGCTAAGTCTGTTAAGCCTTACCATCAACCCACATCAATAGAGAGTATACCTTAGGGTGCACTAAGTACTCCCCAGCTGGGGGCAGTGGCCAAGAAGTTTGGTGGATAGCAGTGGGCAGGGTGTCAAAGCTCCTCTGCCATTTTGGATCACTGAGAAACCCCAAGAGTTCCCCAGGTTGGTGTTTTCTGAGCTAGCCATTCACTCCACATTGGAACTGACTCCTAGAATGAGGCGCAACTGTGGTACAGTCAGGGTTCTAACTTCCATGGAAGCCCAGGAGGTCTTGCATGCATAGACTTTCCTGCCATGTTCAGTGTTCGGCATCAAGGGGTAAGGAGCAGTGGGTCCACACCACTGGCGCTCTCTCCCCTCCTTTAATCACATGGACATCGTTCCAGCAGTTAATGTGAGAAGCGGGATTGGATCTCCCATTCTGTATCGCATGCAATGCTCCCTTTGGTGGTTCGAAATGGGTTCTTCAAATAGTTATCCATGTCAAGCAGAGGTCACAGCAAGGGAAAATTTTCTTCCCAAAGGAGGTGTCAGAAAGAAGATCTCCAGAAGAAGATGTATATAATGCCCTATGTGCTGATGGAACATTTGGCTGAATCACTAGAGTCTGGTCCTCCTTGACTTCACCCGTATCCAGAGCTTGGAACAGAACTCGGGAATCCTGGCTTCCAGGGCCTTTGCTCACACTCAGGAAAGGCCAAGTAGAGAGTTACAAGCCAGATTCAGCTTCAGCTGATCTGAGGACCCTTTATCAAATTTTAATTGAGATGTGGTAGCCAACTGTGCTCGTACTTCTGAAAGGAAAACGAAGCAATGGAATTCCATGTGTATTTAATAGGGTAATACATCTTCTTGGATTGATAGCTGGAAAATTTTCCACTGCTTTTCCTTTCCCCTGAAGAAAATTTTATGTTGTTTTAGGTTCATTAGTAACTGAATGGATCCTAATTGCAAATAACTATCAGGCAAACTTGGCAATTTCAAAGTTTTTAGCTTTGTTTACTAAATACAAGTGAAATAAGCATGTCATAGAATCATAGAATCATAGAGTTGGAAGAGACCACAAGGGCCATCCAGTCCAACCCCCTGCCAAGCTGGAAACACCATCAAAGCATTCCTGACATATGGTCGTCAAGCCTCTGCTTAAAGACCTCCAAAGAAGGAGACTCCACCACACTCCTTGGCAGCAAATTCCACTGCCGAACAGCTCTTACTGTCAGGAAGTTCTTCCTAATGTTTAGGTGGAATCTTCTTTCTTTTAGTTTGAATCCATTGCTCCGTGTCCGCTTCTCTGGAGCAGCAGAAAACAACAACCTTTCTCCCTCCTCTAAATGACATCCTTTTATATATTTGAACATGGCTATCATATCACCCCTTAACCTTCTCTTCTCCAGGCTAAACATGCCCAGCTCCCTAAGCCGTTCCTCATAAGGCATCGTTTCCAGGCCTTTGACCATTTTGGTTGCCCTCCTCTGGACACATTCCAGCTTTTCAGTATCCTTCTTGAACTGTGGTGCCCAGAACTGGACACAGTACTCCAGGTGAGGTCTGACCTGAGCAGAATACAGTGGTACTATTACTTCCCTTGATCTAGATGCTATACTCCTATTGATGCAGCCCAGAATTGCATTGGCTTTTTTAGCTGCTACATCACATTGTTGACTCGTGTCAAGTTTGTGGTCCACCAAGACTCCTAGATCCTTTTCACATGTACTGCTCTCAAGCCAGGTGTCTCCCATCCTGTATTTGTGCCTTTCATTATTTTTTTTGCCCAAGTGTAGTACTTTACATTTCTCCCTCTTAAAATTCATATTGTTTGTTTTGGCCCAGTTGTCTAATCTGTTAAGGTCATTTTGAAGTGTGATCCTGTCCTCTGGGGTATTAGTATCAAAGTAGATCACTCTTATAGGGTAGGAATGGCGAGCCTGTGGCTCTCTAGATGATGTTTGTCTCCAAGTCCCATGAGTCCCCATGAGTCAGCATAGTCATGACCTGGGATGATGGATGTTTCAGACCAGTAGCATTTGGATCGCCACAGGTTCCCCATCCCTGCTCTAGGGCATCAGAAAGTTTTCTGATGCAAATTATTGTATCCAAATGACACTAATTTGGAAAACTGTCCTATTAATAGTTTCCCAGGAAACGTATCTCACTGCTGGGAAGTGCTTCCTTCAGAGACATTTGTCCCACAGCATCCTTTCCTCCCATTGGTGACCTCATACTTTTGAAATGCATGTGCTCCATCTCTGTGTTCCTCATACTGCAAACTTTATTACAGAGCCTGACTATCCTTAAGTCAGATTCTTTCAGCCCCAGCTAGTGTCAACATCTCTGACCTGGTTTTAAGAAAAAGGCCTCCTGGGAATTCTAGGTTTTAAAAGTGGGAATTTCAATTGGAGGAAGGGTTGTTTTGCACCCTTGGACTGCCAAGCCGTGGGAGGATATATTTCTAAGACATTTGGAGGGCATCCTGTTTTGTGAAGGGATGAACTTGGCAAGCCTGATGTCAAGGTCATAGTAGAATAAACTATGATGTGTTGTCAGGGGAAGGCCAGAATTCAAAAGACCTGCTCTGTAATTGATGCAGTATTATGGTTTTGATTGTATATTATGGCATAGCTACTGTGGTGGGAAAAGGGACGCGGGTGGCACTGTGGGTTAAACCACAAAGCCTAGGGCTTGCCGATCAGAAGGTCAACGGTTTGAATCCCCACGACGGGGTGAGCTCCCGTTGCTCGGTCCCAGCTCCTGCCAACGTAGCAGTTCAAAAGCACGTCAAAGTGCAAGTAGATAAATAGGTGCCGCTACAGTGGGAAGGTAAACGGCGTTTCCGTGCGCTGCTCTGGTTCGCCAGAAGCGGCTTAGTCATGCTGGCCACATGACCTGGAAGCTGTACGTCGGCTCCCTCGGCCAATAAAGCGAGATGAGCGCCGCAATCCCAGAGTTGGTCACGACTAGACCTAATGGTTAGGGTCCTTTTACCCTTTACCTTTACTGTGGTGGGATAAAAACCCTAGTCTACCTCCCTTATTATCAGGGACATAATACTGGTCTTCATAGTATAATTTGAGTCTTTTGCGGGGAGTGGAGAATCTTGCTGAACAACTGTCACCTCATTCTTGCCTCTGTCTTGAATAAACAACTTATGATGGTATTGCAGAATGAGAAGTCAGTAGGTAAACTGTTACAGCTCTTTGAGTTGTTACATTTGCAAGTTTAACATCACATGGATTTCCTGAATGCTTCCTGCATGTCTTGCAGTGAATACTGTATTGTCCATCTGAAAGTACAGAGGTAGCTTGGAAGTCGAACAGAATCCATTCCGGAAGTCCGTTCGACTTCTAGAATGTTAGGAAACCAAGGCATGGCTTCCGATTGGCTGCAGGAAGCTCCTGTAACCAATTGGAAGCTGCGTCAGACGTTTGGGTTCCAAAGAACGTTTGCAAACTGGAATACTCACTTCCGGGTTTGCGGCATTTGGGAGCCAAAACCTTTGACTCACAACGCATTCGGGATCCAAGGTACGACTGTACATGGAATACAGAATGGACAGTGCCCAAGGAGTTCCAGGTTGGTTAATCTTCATGTGTCTTCCAAGGCATGTGAGTCTCCGTCAGGCATTATGGCATTTGCTGTGTGCACTTATGGTGGAGATCCAGGAACAATGTCTGCCCTGCAAAGCACAAAATGGTCCCCAAATAAAGTGTGGTGGCTTGACACTTGTGCAAAAAGGGGTTTATGAGCTGTGAGTCAGTAGTGCATTCATTCCCAAAACAGTGGGCTCCTAGAGAGGGGAACTAGACTGGACCTAATGGTCAGGGGTCCCTTTACTTTTACCTATGTTTTTAAACAGGAATGTCCAGAGTAGACAATTGTGAAAAACCAACAGATCTTGCAGTCGTCAAAGGTTACTGCTTTTTTTGCTTTACAAAGATTAAAAATGGGTACTAGTCCTAGCAATCAGATCATGCTATACTAGTTATGCTATACTAGTTACGATGAAACCATCATTGCAAATATACAGTGTATCTAGGCAGGCGGTGCAATGAAAAATCAGTGGTTTCGGAGTGTAGCTAATGCTGCTTTTCTTGATTAACAAATTGTATCTGGAGAGAAATGATGCTATTGAGGAAACGGAGGTCATCGAGACAGAGAAGCGTTTACTTCTCCAAATTCTCATAAAAGTGTCTTAAATGCTTGAAACTTTAAGGGTGTCTTTACAAGATAAATTCTCTGGGTTTTTTCTTTCTTTCTTATGAGACATGTTTGATTAACGCACTAAGAGAACATATTGCACCATGGGCCAACATGTCACTAAAGATTCAGTGAGACCAGGAGATCAGGCCCCAAATATTTATTTTATTAAATTTATATCCTGCCCTTTCTCCCAAAGGAGCCCAGAGTGGCAAACATAGCACCTGACATCTTGGGTGAGGTGTGCCGTCCTTCATAAGACAACTTATGGATACAGCTGTGTGTGTTTGGGAAAGAAAAAATATTGCTAGCTATCATAGTCCAAATTCTGTGCTGAATCTTGCAAGCTGCATAAATTTATAAATCAAGCAAGTTTGTTTAGTTTGCCTAACTTTTGTGTTAGCTTGTAGAGAGAGGCAAGGAACTAATGCAAGGCACAGAAGCCTTAACCCCTTACTGCTGGAAAATCTAGGCTCCCCACTGCCCTGCTCCTAGGTTTTGAGCTTTCACTAGTCATTTCAAGGCATAATACTTTTATTAAACGTGTTTAAAAATGACTCTTGGTATGTGGTTTTCTACAAACAAGACTGAATTCTTAACTTGTTTGATTGTTTACATAGACTTGTTGATTGACAGAGCCCTAAATATTGGCCTGAGATGACCCTTTGGCACATAACCCTTACAATCTCTCTCTCTCTCTCTTGAAATGTTGCTTGTATGTTTAGTGCTGCTTGTCATTTAAGGAAGGGATGGTTGGGGTGGAGGTGAGAAGCCAGGACTCCTGGCATCTGGCTGAGCCCTGCAAAGAGCATGAGGATTAAGCAGTCAAAGCAGTGGGAGCCAGAGCACCTCAATTGTAGTCTCTGGCTTTTCACTGTCTTGAAGAGTGACCTCTGCCACTTCTTATTCCCAGTGGTTCTTTAAAGAGCATGAAACCTATTTGTTTCTGGATGGTTTGATGCAAAGCTAGAGCCTTGGAGAGCTAGTTTCCTGGGCTTTGGGGGAGGCTAATGCTGATTTGGGGAAGGGGCAGAGGAACTAGAGACCAAATTGCAAACATGCGCTGGATTATGGAGGCAGCAAGAGAGTTCCAGAAAAACATCTACTTCTGCTTCATTGACTACGCAAAAGCATTTGACCGTGTCGACCACAGCAAACTATGGCAAGCTCTTAAAGAAATGGGAGTGCCTGATCACCTCATCTGTCTCCTGAGAAATCTCTATGTGGGACAAGAAGCTACAGTTAGAACTGGATATGGAATAACTGATTGGTTCAAAATTGGGAAAGGAGTACGACAAGGCTGTATATTGTCTCCCTGCTTATTTAACTTATATGTAGAATTCATCATGCGAAAGGCTAGACTGGATGAATCCCAAGACGGAATTAAGATTGCCAGAAGAAATATCCGCAACCTCAGATATGCTAATGACACAACCTTGATGACAGAAAGTGAGGAGGAATTAAATAACCTTTTAATGAGGGTGAAAGAAGAGAGCGCAAAATATGGTCTGAAACTCAATATAAAAAAATAAACCAAGATCATGGCCACTGGTCCCATCACCACCTGGCAAATAGAAGGGGAAGAAATGGAGGCAGAGAGAGATTTTACTTTATTGGGTTCCATGATCACTGCAGATGGTGACAGCAGTCACGAAATTAAAAGGCGCCTGCTTCTTGGGAGACAAGCAATGACAAACCTAGACAGCATCTTAAAAAGCAGAGACATCACCTTGCCGACAAAGGTCCGTATAGTTGAAGCGATGGTTTTCCCAGTAGTGATGTATGGAAGTGAGAGCTGGACCATAAAGAAGGCTAATCGCCGAAGAATTGATGCTTTTGAATTATGGTGCTTGAGGAGACTCTTGAGAGTCCCATGGACTGCAAGAAGATCAAACCTATCCATTCTGAAGGAAATCAGCCCTGAGTGCTCACTGGAAGGACAGATCCTGAAGCTGAGGCTCCAATACTTTGGCCACCTCATGAGAAGAGAAGACTCCCTGGAAAAGACCCTGATGTTGGGAAAGATTGAGGGCACAAGGAGAAGGGGACGACAGAGGACGAGATGGTTGGACAGTGTTCTTGAAGCTACGAACATGAGTCTGACCAAACTGCGGGAGACAGTGGAAGACAGGAGTGCCTGGTGTGCTCTGGTCCATGGGGTCACGAAGAGTCGGACATGACTAAATGACTAAACAACAACAACAATGCTGATTTGAGCAAAGGAAGTTCTTTGGGTTGCTTGTGTTCCCTCTCTTTGGAAGGTGGAAAATCAAGGCTCTTCTGAGTTCATATTCTGCCTTGACGTGTTTTGGGAGGGGGTGGCCAACAGGACTAAGAATATTTTCTCTTTGCCACTGTGGGCCATGTTGCAATTCCACCCCATCCCATGTACATATGAGAGGGAAGTGTGATCACTGATTCCCTTGGTTTGCCACACATTTTAGGCAGTATGGTTTTAGACTGGCTTGCCTCTGTGTAGGTTTAGGTCTGGCCTTTCCTTTGGAGATAAGATTCCATGCAAGAGCTGAGAATTGTGTTTATGGCTGCAAGGCCCTCTACATTTGGGTGCCCATGTCTGAAAAGCATACATGTGTTGGAATGTTGGTTGTAGAGATTGAGATGTGGGGAGTGCATTCCACTGGCCCAAACTTGGCTCTGTGCTCTGGAGAGGACAAAAGGGTAGGAAATTGTGGGTTTGTGTTGTGTCAGGAATGCTTCCCGCTGAGATACTTGGCTATGCATGTTATACTTCCTGTGAGATTGTGTACATATTCACGTATGCAGTGTTACATGTGCTTAAGCTGGTTTGAAAGTATTCAGGCACAGGGTGTGTTTATGCTGTCTTTGTGAGCTCCTGGCATTGTGTGCATGTGTGCGTGTGTATGTATGTGTATGCATGCAACTGTGCTGGGAATACTTTTCATAACTGTGCTTGCTAGCTGTGTTTGGGATGGTTGCCCCATATTGTTCACCTAAGAGTGTGTGTATGTGTAAAAGAAACTCACTGTCTGTTTAGGTTTCAGTGAGCAGAGTGTCAGCACCTATTTGTATGCAGCCTTTGCTAGTTATACGTTGTTCAAGTTGTGGGGAGGGTGAAATCCATAGTGGCATAGGCTCATTTTGGGTGCGGGGGAATTTAATATAGTCTGCATACAGGGCGGTTGCTGAGAGCACATTTTGCTGCAGTGCTGCTGCTGGCTCTGCATGCCGACAGAGTGAGGGGCGGCAGTGGAGGGGGGAGAGGCATTGTCTGGGACTGATCTGTGTGCTGGGCACGCACTCTGTTACAAGTGGGTCTCTAGGAAATGGCTGAGAGTGAGTGTATTGCCTGGGCCCCAGCTCCTTCCATCTTCTCTCTGCTCTCGAGAGAGGAGGGGTCTCAGACAGCATCCCTTTGCTGCTCGGCTGCATTTCCCTCCTTGAGTAGGCCCAGAGCACTTGTAGTGTCTCTTGAGCCTGAAAAGGGGTTCCTTTGGGAATGGCTGTGTCTCTAATTTTGATCCTTTCAGAGGGCACTCAAACACCCCTCTCAGGGCTGGCAGAGATGGGTGCCTGTGGTTCTTTCCCCTAACCTGGGCCCCATCAGGGGACGTGCTTCGCTTGGCTTAGCTTGGGCATTTACTAAATGGCTCCTCCTACCCACTCACGATGGCACATAGGAGGGAGAGGAAGACTACAGGCTCCCCATTTTTCTGTGCCAGTTTTGTTAGGCCCTTGTCCTTCCACTTTGAGTTTTGCAGGGTTTTCTTAAAAATACTAGCCTCCCCATACACAGGGCTCTCTATACAGATCTGTGGACGGTCAGCTAGCTCTCTCAGTGGCAGTTGTCAGAGGTCACCAAGTACTTGTGGAATCTACATAATTCCAATCACTCGCCATGATCTGAGGCTGCTGGGTTGTTTAGTGATTCTAGTTGGTTAGCTGCAGTCCTCAGATGATTTCTGTCTTCTCTAGAATGCCCAGTCCCCCAGAAACTGCTGTCTTTCCCTTCCTGGTTGCTTGGGGATTCCAAATGGATCCTTGTGCTTGCCCCTCTCTTTGCTAGATTGTGTGAAACCAATGTAAGGGAGAAATCTCTGAAGAGGAGCAGTTTTCTCTTGCCGTTTTGCAGATTGTCTCTTTTCCCTACGACTTTTGATGGTATTCTGCATACTTTTTGACCTTTGCCAACGAAGCCAGTCTCTAGTTACTGGGTAGCGTAGAGGCTGAGGTTGCACTAACTGAGCCAGCTAAGTCTACTTGTGGCTTGTGAGAAATTCTGTCTACTCCCTTCGTTTGAAGCATTTCTGCCTTATCCTTTTTTGTGTTGTCTGATGTGCCCCCTTGAAGATGCATCTGCAGACCTTCAATTATTATTTCAATCTCTCTGTGTGTTCAGAAGCCTAACAATAGCATATATGAATTGTTCCATGGATGATAATTTTAGCAAGAAAAACCTCCTGTTGTGGGACTCTGGGCAATGCTTGGGATGGCAAGAATCTGCTCTCAGTTGCTGGTATTTTAACTGAAAAGGTTTTCTGGGAGGGAGGGAGAGAAGGGCCACCGCCCAGTGGCAAAGTTCTGCTTACAAAAAGTCCTAGGCTCAATTCCAATATTTCCACGCAAGGGTTGAGATTGATTCTTGTCTGAACCCCTAGAGAGATCCTGCCGGTTGTGTAGACCAGGGGTGCAGTGTTTAAAATAAACCAGGAGCCAGGCGCGTTTTGCTACTGACGCAGGTCCACTTGCAACAGCGTGGAAATTTCCGGGCACCAGGTTGACAATCACAGTTGAAAAAATCTCTGCCTTACTCCATAGTTAGTACCATTTCCATTTCCAGTCTGTTTGTTTCTTCTTGCATACTGGGACAAGTGAACTGTTGTAAGAGCAAGCTACAGTCAAGCAATGTAGTTGAGATAATAGAATCAGAGAATTGTGGCATGATCCTGGGGGTCATTTAGTCTAATCCCCTGGGAAATAGACATTCTGTTGTGACAACCACAACCTAGATTCAAGATGTCATTTGGTGACTAGTTTATATACCTGAGCTTCTAACAGTGCGCATGTGGCCCTCCAGATGTTGCTGGGCTCCAACTCCCATAATTCCTGACTGCTGGCCATTGTTGCTGCATTATGGGAGTTGGGAGTCCAACAGTATTAGCCTATCCTTCCTGGTGTGGAGCTATGTAAACCATTAGTCTGACTTGGTATAAATCAGCTTTGTATGAGCAAAACACTGCTATGGGGGTGCAGTGGAAATTGTAAAAGCAAAAGGCACAAGTTCAGTCCATATCCTTTATCCTGGGGCAAGAGCTAAGCATGACTATAAAACATAAGAGGTGTTTTTTGAGCTCATGGCATGATGGTAATGCTTGTTTCCTCCTCCTCCTCCTCCTCCTCCTCCTCCTCCTCCTCCTCCTCCTCCTCCTCCTCCTCCTCCTTCTTCTTCTTCTTCTTCTTCTTGTTCTTGTTCTTGTTGTTTTCTCTTGCACCAGGTTGAGTGTGCATGGGAGCTTTTGTTGAGCTGTTGTGACCAGTAACTTTTGCTAGATCTGTTCTTCACAGCCTGGGCATTGCTTTGTTGTTCCTACAGCTGTGCAATGGCATCCTCTAACCAAGCTCTTTCTCTTTCCCTACAGCCATACAGTGCTTGGATGGCGACAAGCCCTGTGAGAATGGTGGGAGCTGTGTTGTTTACTCCAACGGGATAGCTGCCTGCATGTAAGTGACACCCTTGCACAACTTTGCCCATGGGATCAACAACAGCCAGTGCGTCAAACCATCTTGGGGGTTTGTAGGGTTGGGCCCTTCCTTCAAAGGGCAGACTAGTAGTGTAATTTGGGAGCTGTAAAGTTGTCATTGTGAAAAATTGCTGCTTGGCTTGAAGTGGGAGAGCAGTGAGCTCTGTTGACAGGATGCCGTATAGTTTAGGAAATATGGGGCCTGGAAATGCTTCAAAAGTCACAACATGATGTGCATCCTTCTCAGGTGCTTTGCATTAGGCCTGTGGGAACTACTGACTGGTGCAGATTGGCTTCCACTGCATCCTTCTGACTATTCTTCAGCTGGGATTCTGTTTGCCATGGGACACTGGAATACAGTGGTCCCTCGACTTACGGAATTTCGAGTTATGAATGAAAACAAAATGGCCGCACGCTTACGTTTTTTTTGACACCCGAAAGGAAAACCGTTGCGGTTTAGATAGGGTTTTCTCGACTTACGAATTTTAGATGCGGTTTACTCAACTTACAATTTTTTCCGTTTCCAATGCATTCCTATGGGAAACCGCTTTTTCTGACTTACAAACTTTTTGACCTATGAATGTACATTTGGAACGGATTAAATTCGTAAGTCGAGGGACCACTGTAATTTGGTCTCAATGTCCACTTAGAGACATCCACTTGATGGAGTGGATAGCATATTGGACTTAGTTTAAGGAAACTTGAATTTGAATTCCTGCTAACCTGTGAAGCACTAAAGACAGGAGATCTTGGGCCAATTATTATTTATCTACGGTACCTAAACTGTGGTGCTGTGGACTAAACCACTGAGCCTCTTGGGCTTGCCGATCAGAAGGTTAGCGGTTTGAATCCGCACAACGGGGTGAGCTCCCATTGTTCTGTCCCAGCTCCTGCCTACCTAGCAGTTCGAAAGCATGCCAGTGCAAGTAGATAAATAGGTACTGCTGCGGCGGGAAGGTAAGAAGGAAAAAAGAGGGAAGAAGAGCAGGTTTTCTGGTTGCCGCAACAATTATATAAATATGAATCTACAAAGGAGCTAAGGGCCCAAACAGATGATATGAAGAAGATCTGAATCTGAATTGAGCAGCTGCAATGGGTGTGTGTATTTAGGGCAGTGTTAGGAAACATCTGACCTGCCAAATGTTGTCATTGGACTCCAGCTCCCATCAGTCCCCAGCAGTGTGGCTGGTGGCCAGGGATGGTGGGAGTTGTGGTCAAACAACTTATGCAGGCCCACAGGTTCTCTGCCCTGGTCTAGGATTTAACACTTCCCCTCCATGTCTGGATTTAAATTCCTGTTCATGTAGTTGCTATTAATCCCACAGCAGAAAACATACACATGATGGTGGGATGGCTCAAGGTGTTAAAGGAAGACCCATTTGATCAAATTTGTAACGCCTCACACAACTGCTTTTAGGTTGAAATCAGAATTTATGAAGCCTTGATCACAAATCTTCCATTGTCTCATTTCTTTTTACCCTAAAATACGATAATTTATCATGGAAAAGGAGGATAATATCCCAAATAAAGGGAGGATAGATTACATTATGGGCCTTAGCAATTTTGAATATAATCACATGGACTCTTATAAATGAAGAAAAGTATAAAGTGAACAAAATTGAACAGGAATGGGAACTCTTTAAGAAGTTTTGGAATGTTAAACAAAGTATGGTATGCGGTAATCCTTTCTCTTGGAACTTAAGACAATACTTCAGATATGCAAATCTCAAGCATTTTTTTATTTAAAAAAATTAAGTTGTAATGTCTTTATGTTTTAATACGTAATCTAATAAACTAAAACTTTTGTGAATTGCTAAAATGTTTTGCAGGTGTTTGGGTTTTTTTATGTTTTGATATGATCTTACACATGCCTGCTTGGAAGTAAATTCCATTGAGTTTCATGGAATTTACTTCCAGGTAAGTGTGTATAGGATTGCAGCCTTAATAATATATGCTCAGAGAAATATTTTATCAGATTAAAAGATTTCTACATTATAAATACATCTTAATGGTGTTTAAAGTGTTTATAGTGTTGTTGTTTTTGTCCTGAGAATTAATTGCCTTAATGGAATTTAGAATACAGTATTTGAAGTCTCATAACGTCTCTATATTTCTGTTTCATGAATTTAATTTATTAAAATAAATATGTATTTCTAATCTCCATAGTATGTTAAAATTATGACAAAGCTTGGTTTATTTTTTTAAAAAAAGATCATTTATCAGACAAAGAATGTCTCTTGTTGGAACGTTGTAATGGGGATCTGTCAGTACAGATGGCTGTTGTTTTTATAGGTTTGAAAGCTGCTACTAGACAGTCCTCCGCTTCTTTTGATCTTGAGCTTGTGTTTTAACAGGCACCCTGCTGAAGGGTGGGAGAGTACCCTTGCTCCTAAGGGCATCGCTGATGCTGCCAGTAGTGCCCAGGGCTGATTTTATATTGCCTTGTAATGCAGTTGCTTTTCTGTAATAGGAGTCCCAAACTGTGGTGTTGAAGCCTGAAAGGGGGAGACCAAGGATGTGCTGATGACATAATTATTGGGATTTCAGCGTTGTGTTAGCCAAGCCACATGGTCCTGGTGCTCATATGCCCTTGTGGTTTCCTGGCAATGGATGGTCCAGATGTACAGACCTGGATTTAGCCGGGCCAGGGATGCTTATTCGTCGTCCTTCCTTTATGTTGCTTCCCGTAGTGGCAGGTGTTTGAGCAAATTCAGTGAGCTCCTAGCTTAGCCTGGTGTTGCCTGTGTTGGAATCCAGGACAGGTGGATCTGCCTGCAGCTGGCACGCCCAGAACAGGTGAATCACTGGGAGGCTCGAAGCCCGGCCTGGATCCCTGGATGGGATGATAGGACAAGAAAATACTACCAGTCACCTATAAGTCCTGTTCAGAACGCAGCTGTCCCACCAAGGAGTTTGGGCACTTAACCAAGCCTTGGGGGGGGGAGTTGGGGGGGTTGGAATAGTGAAGATATCTAAGGAAAGCTGGATATGTTTCTCTGGGGGCTCAGGAGAGAGGAAGAAAAAGGAAGGTTTCTCTTGGCATCATGGTCTGAAACCTGTTGGACAGGTTGGGTGGGGAGGCCTGGGAGTGCCCAGTGCTGAAGGGAAAACACTCTCCTCCTCCCCTCCTTCTCTTCCCCCCCTCCCCCACTAAACACCTGCAGAGAGGCCTCTTAAAGGGGCGGTCACCATTTGGTTCCTTCGGGCCTGGCAATGCCAAATTGGAGGAGGTGGACAATAGGTGAGTCTCAGGTTAGTTTTTGTCTCTCTCTTTAATCCACCCCCCTCTTCAAATCTCGAAGAAGGTGGGGCTTGGATTAGAGCTGAGAGACACTTCACATGAATGTGAAAACAGGCTTTCTTAGGAGATGGCAGGTGCAGCTACTAAGAAGAGCAGTGGAAGGAAACTGAATGTTTCTGGAGCTGGGAATGGGGAAGCCAAGGCGGCAGGGGTGGTCTAGAATGGAAATGGGATCAGAATGGGGCCTGCTGGCGTGAGAAATTCAGTGGGCGGCTGGGGCACTGAAAATGTGCACAGCAATGAAATCCGTATCACTGTTTTTAATGCTGAGGTTAATAGTCACCACATATTCCTGGTTTTCATTTTTAAGAGAAATTAACACTAAAATATAAGGGCCATTGGAGGAGGTTCTGTACTAGGTGCTTTCTGTCTGCCTTTACTACTTGTTCATGTGTCCCTTTCCCCTCACATCTGTTTCATAACGCAGAGGTTCTCAAACTTTTTTTGCAGAGAATTTAAACATTGATGGGGGTCCCCTATAAATTTTTCCCTTTTTTTGGGAGGTGGGGAGGGAATTAGCAGACAGCACCAGCATAGTACAGTGGTACCTCGGGTTACAGAGGCTTCAGGTTACAGATGCTTCAGGTTACAGATGCTTCAGGTTATAGACTCTGCTAACCCAGAAATAGTACCTCAGGTTAAGAACTTTGCTTCAGGATGAGAACAGAAATTGCACGGCATCAGCAAGAGGCCCCATTAGCAGGCCCGGCCCTACGTGCAGGCTGTGTGGCGCAGGGCACCATGGCGCCGGCCTGCCAGGAGGACACCGCGAGCTGCGCCCACCCGCTGGCCGACCGGTCCGCCGCGCAGCTGCGCCTGCCGCACAGCAGCGCCTGTTGCACCCGCGCTGCGTGCGGCGCCCACCAGCCCACCGCGCTGGGAAACGGGGTGGGAGGGCGCCGGAACGGGGTGGGAGGGCGCCGAAGGGATCCGGTGGGCGCTGGAGGATCCGGCACACCACGGCGCCGGGGGCGCCTAAGACGGCGCTGCCCATTAGCTAAAGTGGTACCTCAGGTTAAGAACAGTTTCAGGTTAAGAACGGACCTCCAGAACGAATTAAGTTCTTAACCCGAGGTACCACTGTATTACAAAAATCAGAGGATCTAGACCAGGACCTTGTTGGTCTGTTTGATAATCTGGCGCTAGACAAAGCGACCACTAGTTCTGCTGTTGGGAAAAAGTAAACCAAGTGCAGGGCCTAGTCCTCCTCCTCCCCTTCTTCTTCTTCTTCTTCTTCTTCTTCTTCTTCTTCTTCTTCTTCTTCTTCTTCTTCTTCTTCTTCTTCTTCTTCTTCTTCTTCTTCTGCGATCACTTGTAGCCGAGTAAGATTGTCTTCCATAAACACGATTTTAACAATAAGTGACCACGGAGGCCAATTCTGGATCCACACATCCTTCCACAGTGGGGACATTGGTTTCCTAGTGCATTGCCTTTCTGTGGGCCACCAGAATGAACTTATGGTGCCCCCTTTTAATATTAAAATAAGATCTCCTCACCCCTTGCTTTACACATGAATAAGAAGACACATCAAAATAATCACGTGTCTGACACTGCAGTATCTAGTGCAGCCATAAGCGTGACATTAGAATCCCAGACCAGTTACACATATGGCAGAGCTCTTTCATGTCAGCAATCTTGCATCCTTTGGGCAGTTATTTGCTCATTGATCCTGTATATGAATTCTCTATACTATACCATACAGTGCAGTGTATAGCTTGCCATAAGGTGACAGATTCCAGAGCAAATGGAAGCATATAGGCACCTTGCCCCTTGGTATATGATGTTGGCGCCCAAAGAAGGGTTATGACAGTTGGCAGTACAGAGCAACTCCCATCTCATTTGCAAGTAAGGTAAAGGTAAAGGGGCCCCTGACCATCAGGTCCAGTCGTGTCCGACTCTGGGGTTGTGGCGCTCATCTCGCTCTATAGGCCGAGGGAGCCGGCATTTGTTCGCAGACAGCTTCCGGGTCATGTGGCCAGCATGACAAAGCTGCTTCTAGCGAACCAGAGCAGCGCACGAAAACGCCGTTTACCTTCCCGCCGGAGCGGTCCCTATTTATCTACTTGCACTTTGATGTGCTTTTGAACTGCTAGGTGGGCAGGAGCTGGGACCGAGCAATGGGAGCTCACCTCATTGCAGGGATTCGAACCACCGACCTTCTGATCAGCAAGCCCTAGACTCTGTGGTTTAACCCACAGCGCCACCTGGGTCCCTACTGTAATGCTAATCCAAACCATGGCTTGGCAGGAGCAGGTCCCCAGAGCAAAGATTGCAACTACAGTACTCTTCCTTGGTCCTGCTGCATTACCTGGGGTCAAACCATTTGGTCAAAACCTGGTTTTATGGTTTGTTTCATTACATAGAAAGCACAAGCTGAACCCCGTATTCTTGTTTTACCACATGGGGATTACCTAGGGAGGCAGCCCACAAGCTCAGTTTCGGATGTAATGCTGAGCTAAACCATGGCTTACGTCTGGGTAGTGCAGGAGCAGCAGGACTAGGGGAGGAGCGCTGTGGCCACTGTCTTTGCTCATTCACTCTAACCCATGGTTTGGCTTAGCACTGCGTGCAAATTGAGCCAGTTATTTCGAAGCACTGACAGAGGATGAATGAGTCCCTTGCGCATCTTCTTGCTTGTGCCTCCTGTGTAACATGCAGGAAGGAAAATGGCTCCTCTCCACCATGGTGAGAAGTGTGAACTCTACATGCATGTGGAACTCACATGTCTTAACGCACACAAGGCAGATATGCATCTTCCCAAGCATGAATGGACACTAAAAAGAGGGTGCACAAGTTGCTTGCTTTGCTATGTTCCACAAGAGGTCACATTATTTTAATGATTTATAGGCTAACAGCAGTATTCTCAGGGCATCTTACAGATAAATAAAATGGAGTTGCCCCTAGTTTATTTGCTTGCTCCCAATTACTTGAGTAGGACGTTTTTGAAAGCATGATGGTACTAATGAGTGGTAATGGGTTTTTTAGTCCCCCAGAACAGGAATTTTGAGTTTGTGACTCCCCAACTCCGCACCCATGCTGATGGAGGCCCAGCACTGCCTCACAGCTGATGGGATAATGGCTGTAGTGCCAGAACAGCAGTAGTAATCAATCCCACTGTTGGAGCACTGTTCTTGATTCCAGTGCTATGAGTTTCTACAGCTGGTCTTAGAATGGGGAGCAGGAGAAAGAGACACAGCAGTGCCCACCCAGCGCCCTGCAGCTATTTGATCTGTTTCTCCATTGGGGCTTTGACAGTTCCAACTCCCTCCAGTAAGGAGTTGGCACTACTTGCTACTGGTTTTCTTTTTTACTCTTTGTAATCCATTTTAGTTTTGTGGGGGCAAATTGCCATTGTAACCCCCCTCTCTCTATGCTTCATTCTTGTTGACTGCTTTTTGAGGGTCAGAGCTGATTGTCAGCTCCTGGTCTCCCTCTACTTGCAAGATACAAGCATATTCTCTAGTTCAGGGGTGGCCAACTTCCAAGAGACTGTGATCTACTCACAGAGTTAAAAACTGGCAGTGATCTACCCCTTTTTTGGGGGGGGGTCAGGTCGAGGTTGTTGAGCTTTTTTAGGAAGGAAAGCCATCCATGTTTTGGGGGGTTCGGGTCAAAGTTGAGCTTTTTTTTTTTAGGAAGGAAAGCCCTGTTTTGGGGGCTTCAGGACAAAGATGTAGAGGGAGCCAAAGTTGCTGAGCTGCTTTGGGTGGAGCCAGTGATCTACCAGTGATCTACCACAGACATCCAGTGATCTACCAGTAGATCACGATCTACCTGTTGGACATGCCTGCTCTAGTCCATGCTTTGAAGCTTTCTGTGGCAGTAATTGCAAAGGCGCTAGAAACTGTTGCTGACCTTGTGCAAGTTGTTGGTTTTCTTCCAGTGAGTGGAGTGGGGAAAGTGGTGGGGGTTATATTAATTTTTTGCCTGGATGGATGTGTGAAGGGTCTGCCTGCAATGCCCCCAAGCCCTCAGTTTTTCAATTTTGGCACAGGGCTACAGGCCTGCTACTGCCGCCTGCGCAGCCCTGGGGTAAGGGCTGAGTCAGAGAGTGTTGAGCGACATGTGCAGACACAGTTGGTGAATCACAGCCCCAGGGAGAGCTATAAAAAACCAGCTCTACTCCCCGGATGTGAGCAGGTAGGGACATGGTGCCAAGGCTTGGTTCCCTGTGCTGAAAGAAGAGGCTTTCTTCTTTGGGGCACCTAGCCACCCTCAACTGGTAAGTGAGATTGCCCTTGTACTGGCCTGGGGCAAGAGGGAGTGTTCAGTAAATAAACAAGGCCCTGCTTGTTGGCGCAGAGCATAGTTTTGCTGTAGACCTGTTTGTTTCCCTCTGTGCCTTAGGAGGGTGCAAAGACTCTCAAACTGCCCAACTTTTTCACCTTCAAAACCAGGACACGTGTCTTCCGGGACATGCTCCTGGGTGAGTCATGTGACCTGCACCTCGCCCTGAAGAAAGCGCTTTTTGGGGCGAGAGCACAGTGCGAGAGCATCTCATCCAAAATGGCCGCTGCAATCTCGCACGGAAAAACAGAATGTCCCATTTTTTCCCGGGGTACTTGGCAGGTATGGACTCCGTGCATCAGCAGCTATAGCCCATTGTCACAAGGGGCAAAACGAAACAATAAATTAATGCATTTTGTGCATTTAATGTGTCTTTTTAAAAAACAATGTGGGGATTGGTGGGAATATTGTGTGTGTTCTTGACCACTTTTGCTGTGGTCCCAGTGAAAATTGCCTTCGTATTAAACCTGCTATTTGTCCTGGACCACAAGCTGTAATTGGTGCCAGTGGCACCTTCCTTCCTAAGGGAAATAGCAACTTCAAGAAGCAATTTTCACAGGGACTGAAGTTCAAGGGGAAAGGGTTAAATCTCCTGCCGCTGTTTTATTTTTAAAGTTAAGTAAACACAAAGCACACTCATATTTTAATGTATTGCCTACTTTGGCCCAAATACTGTACACACTTGGCCAAATAGATTCATGTTTGCTCATTCTGAGATTTATATAACTGACTCACACCTGGTTTGTCTGCCTCTACTCTGGGTCACTCATCTCTCTTACTATGAGTGTGGTTTCCCCCTTTCGTGGCAACAGAATTATGACCAAAGCTTTTGCCACAAGGTTCACCTTTCAGCACACCTAGAGAGCAGATGTCTTGCAGTAATGTGCCAATAGAGCAAATATTTATTTATTAATAAAATTTATACCCCTCCCTTCAGTGGCCAGTTGGCATTCCTGCCTTACAAAATAACTTTGCAAAGCAAATAGCTATGGATGGCTTGAACAAATGAATCAAACCACATTTCAAGAGGAAGTCATATCTTCTTCCCTTCCAATCTGGCTTGTGGATGTGCTTCCCTAGCTTTAAATACAGTGATCAGTTGGGGCAAAGGTTTCCACCCTTTTAAAGTTCACGGCTCCCTTGACCAACTACATTCTTTCTGCAGCACCCCTGTGGGGCTCAGGAGTCCAGTTATGTCATCCCTTGCCTGCAGAGCTGGCAGCCCCTCACCCTTTTTCGAACACCCTCCCTTGTGGAGTCTTCCCTGAACCTCCTCTCCTCTACCCTGGGCAGCTGCAGCTGCTGCCCCTGGTCTCTGAGTCCCCCCCCCCCCGGAGAGATGCCTCCTCAAACTGCCCCACAGGGGCCTGGGAAGCCCTGGCCAGCCCCCGAGGCACCATTTGCCTGGGGAGCTTGTAGCAAGGAGTGCTGCAACAAACAGCAGTGCAAGCCTTTGGGAGGCAGAGACGCAAGAGGGCATCAAAGGAGGGAGGGAAGGAAAGAGGGACAGAAGCCAGTGTTGCCCGTGGCACCCCTTATTATTGTTCAAGGCACCCCAGGGTGCCATGGCACACTTGTTGAAAACCAGTGAGTTGGGGAATTATTCTCAGAACACTCAGTCTTCCCAAGGGCAATTTTTCCTCTCTCCAAAGGCTGCAAAGACCAACTATCTTTGGTCTTACATCTTCCACAGTAGTAAACAGCATAACCTACAATCTATAAACACCTTACCTTCTTTTGAAGACTACATTCTTAGAAGTTGGAAGGTGAAACTCGGAAAATTAGAATATTGTCGAAAAGTGCATTTCTTTCAGTAATGCAACTTATTATTTTTTATGTTAATTTTAATTTTTACAAATGCTTTCTTTTGGAAATTCCACAGTAATAAAACAAATAGTTACAATAATAAACAAAAATAAACATCGCTATTACATGTCATTAATTACATTCCATTTATAATTGACCCGCCTAACAACAAATAATTACAATTACAACCAATAAAGGCTTGACATATCTTGCTTTGCATGTATTGCATCTATCTCATATATTGGTTTCACCTTTTAAGTTGCATTACTGAAATAAATGCACTTTTCGACGATATTCTAATTTTCCGAGTTTCACCTGTATACAGGCCTGCTACAACCCAGTGAACAAGCCAATAAATTGGTTCTGTCACTTCCTAACCCATCATCTATGTTCAGTCAGCCTGCACATTGATGGGATAGGTTGTTTGAAAGAGAAGGTCACACTTTAGTTCATTTGGGCTGGAGGCTAATAGGACACTTAGGATGGGCTGCTTTGAGGGGCCAGGATTGACTATGGTTGATTGTCTGAGCTCAATTGAATATTGAAGGGAGGGTAGTAAACCTTACTTGGGACTTGGTCATCTTATGACATCGGTATCCGACTGGGTAAGTAAATACTGTTAAAGCTTAGTGATGCTGAGTGGAGCAGCTGAACTTGCTTGGAAAACAGGCCCACAGTGGGGATGGTTTGCTGAAAAGACAAATGTAGTATTTTGTTTACAATGCTTCCTTGGACGGGTATTTGAACCCCCACGGCATGGATTTCAGTCAGAGTGGTATTCAATTTTGCTTAGAGAGACAAGCTTTAGATTTATGATGGAAAGTTAAACTTCGGTGAGCAAGTAATTTGATTGCTAAACAACAGATAACTTGCATGTTTTGGCTTCTATTAAATCTAAACTACTACTGCTGCTAGCGAACTGATTTTACACAACAAATGCATACAAATCTACAAATCGGACAATAGGCTACCACCCCAGTGCCCTCCATTTTCTTTACAGTTTACACACTGTTGTTTTGCAGCCTTAAGTGTTGCTGGCAGCCTTTCTCTCAGATTCCAGTCCTTTCATACCATCTTCTGGAACTCAGTGGACAGTGTCCACTTTCCTCTTTGGACCTGCTGGGCCTTCACTCCCTTGTCTCCCTGCCCTCCTTGTTCAGGAGGCTGTGATTTCCCTCCACTGAAGCAGAGCCTCCCCCCCCCCCCATTTTCAGGCAGGATCACCCCAATTTTCAGACAGAGCCCCTTGCAGGTTCCAGACAGATCTGTCCACAGCTTGCCGTTTTCAATTATCCCATTTTCCCTCAGAGTTCCTGAGTTCCCATGGCAACTGGAACTAGTCAGCAGCCAGCCTTTCACCCTGGGTTAACTTTTAGTTGGCTACCACTCACACAAGATTCACCACTACATATGCTCTAGATTTGTGCTGCAGAGAAACAGCTTTGGTCAGTTGACATATCCCGCAGTATGGCTGTTTCCGTTTTCTTATTCTTTTTTGCCCGGTGGCGGTGGGGGGTGCCATGTAGTTTGCTCAGACATTCCTTTTTCCTTGTCTAATTCCTCTTTGGGCTGTAAGGCCCTGACTGTTGTCTCAGCCAGTGCCCAGGACTTGCTGGTCAGGCTAGGCAGAAAAGCAAACAGCTTTCTGTGTTGTCATGGCAATGGCAGGCTGGAGGGCTCAGGGAGGCTGCATTTACAGGGAAGGCTTGTGGAACCCCCTTTGAAAGACTCCAGGACGGCCAGGAATTAAGAAAGGGAGCTATGTGCTGCTTGTCCAACCGCTTTACCTTTACCTATGCCACCCCTTGCTATCTTGTCCCTCTTGGGGTGGGCAGAGAGCGTTTGAATGGGTGGACAGAACTGTTTGTGGCAAGCTGCTGGATCCTGCAAATGAGAATGCGATGTGAAAGCCCAGGGAAGTTGAGGGATGAGTTCCCCACCCAATGTATGGGCATCAATTCATTATAGTTTGTACTGTCCTTCCCTCAGTCCTCAGTGGCCACTTGTCCTTGTTTCCTTAGCATGTTCACTTTGTGTGGGCCCAATGCAAAGTTCTCCCCATCTGTCCATCAGGATATAGGGAGTTGAAAGTGATTAAGCTGGAGCAAATGGCAGCTGCGCCCCTATGCAGACGGGGATAACCTAATTTCTCTTGTCTATGCTCTGGTAACCTATAGGTTAGATTACTGCAATGTGTTATACAATGGGCTGCCCCTGAAAGACAGTTCAGAAACTTCAGCGGGTGCAGAATTCAGCTTATTACACTGATCCTGACCCGATTGCACTGGCTGCCAATTAGGTTCGGGCCCAATTCAAAGTGCTGGTTTTGACCTATAAAGCCTTAAATGGCTCAGGGCGGCCATATCTCAAAGACTGCCTGTGATCATGATCTGAAACCCTTCTAAGTGTGCCGCCTCTTCATGAGAGGTCCAGAGGGTGGCAACACAAGAGGAATGCTCTCCCCAGAGAGGCTCACCTGCTGCCTTCATTACATATTTTTAGGGGCCAGGCAAAAACTTTTCATTATAACCAGGCCTTTGGCTGATTAACGTTCTACAGTGGTACCTCGGTTTATGAACACAATTGGTTCCGGAAGTCTGTTCATAAACTGAAGCGTTCATAAACTGAAGCGAACTTTCCCATTAAAAGTAATGGAAAGTGAATTAATCCGTTCCAGATGGGTCCGCGGTGTTCATAAACCGAAAATTCATAAACCGAGGTGTTCATAAACCGAGGTTCCACTGTATAGCCTTTTAAATGTGTTTGTGGGAGAGGGGTGGTATTAGCTGTTGTTTTATTAAGTATTTTGTGTTTTTTGTTTTGTATTTTTATGTTGTTAATCACCCTGTTATCTTTGGATGAAGTGCAGTGTACAAATTTAATACATAGAATAAACAAACTTCAGCCACCAGAGGGATGTCCCCAAGCTTTTCTACCTGTCAAGATTGCTCAGCTTCCAAGCCCAGGGAACCAGGAATTTTGTTAGGCCTAAGCTAATACAAAAATTCCATCCAGACCTGCAAAAATTAAAGACTATCACCATACCTCGCTGCATATCCCTGAAGAGACAGACAGACAACAGCTAAAGGTTCAATCTCTGCCATCTGAGTCTTGAGCAGAAATATTGTGCAGAAACAGTTGACCAAGAAGGCCAAATCACTGGGCTTAGATTTCCAGGCATTCCAGAATAAAGAACACTAGAAAATTGAGTGAGGTAGTTTCTGTGCAATGCATATAAATAATATATAAGAGAGAAGCTGTAAAAAGTAAAGATAAAAGAATACTGTAGACATGGGAAAAATACAAGTCGGCATAAAACAACAAAACTAGCTAACCTAGTCTAATATAAACCCACTTGACCTCACACCACAGGAACAAACATCACAATCAGGTGCTCAGGCATCAGGAAAAGCTTTGAAGCCTGGACTAAAGGAATAACCCAAACATCTAGCAAATAACATAGCAACCAGACCAGAGGTTCCCAGCCAATCAGAAGCTTAGCTGGCCAGGACCTTCCAGTACTTGGAATATGTGTGTTCCCACAGAGACACAGTTGCTGTTAATTAAGCAGGCTGCCATATTGGCCTTGAGCTATCAGCCTCAGTTAGATAACACAATTTCATCCTCTTTAATGAGAGCTACATTTCTCACCAGAAACAAGATTGTCCAGTTACCCAGGGAGGGGGGCAGGTGGCTGCAGAAAGTAAACTTTGATCAATGCCTAAGCAAAATAAAAGCTTTTCTGGATGCTACCCAGTTTGCTTCTAGGCATTGCTGGACAGGTGCGGATTCTTGGACCTTGTTGATCATTAATTCTACATAGTTTGCCTGGGCTTTCTGAGTTGGACTAAAATATTTTTGTCTGGTACTAGAAGAGGAATCTGGGTGTTAAGGAATCTTGTGGGAGTAATATTTGGATAAGGTCAGGAACTACCAGGGACTTTGCCGAATTTAAAGTCTTATTCTTCTAACTACTTGAAACTCCAGTTTTCTGAGTTAGAATGCATTATTTATCCTTTTCACTAGATAATCAGGCATCTTTAATATACCATTAAATGTGAGATTATTAAGATTCTGCTGGAGTTGCTCAATTGGGTATTTGCATACAAGTTTTGGACTGCTCCTTCAACCTTTGATCTAGCCTTTTGTTCTGCTTTTGGACAATACTATATATTACAAAAGAGGGTGTCCAAACCATCAGGTGATAAGTTAGGAACCACAACCATCTGGACCGTAGCCGTGCCCCAAAGTTGTATGAATTACTCTCAACATAACGGCTCTGCTTGAGGGCACAGAACTGACTTGAATGCCATCTGTATAAACATTGCCCCGTCCTTATTTCCCTTGATGTTTTGCAGTGAGACCTGCTGACAAAATCTTATATAGGGAGGGGGAAAGACTTTTCTTAGATCTGCCCGGAATTTACTGGTAAGAGGAAATGGTTGGTTGGAACCTGACAGAAGGCCAATGTTTAAGATAATCTATTTTCAGCTTGGCAAAGGGTAAGTGTGGGCAGTTAGCAGAATTTGCAGATGACACACACTGATGGAGTAGTTTAGTGTGAGCAACAGGAAGTTGTCTTCAGTGAATTGTTGCTCAATAGAGGAAAAAGACACGCTCGTTCCAAAACACTGTGCAGGTTCCTGTGTTGTTTCGTTGTGGCTCCCAATTCCTTGGTGAAATGGCAGAAAGGGGTCTAACTGCTTGTTGAATTAGTCCCTCACTAGTCCATTGGGCACCAGAATACCACTTGTGTACATTAGGGATAGCATGAGTGGCAGATGTCACCTAGTAAACTCTGTCTGTCTGTCTCTGCTAGATGCCAGCCTGGACTGATTGGAGAGCACTGCCAGTTTCAAGACCCTTGCCATCAGTCACCTTGCGCTAACGGGGGATCATGTGAGAGCACTCTACGTGATGGCACTGTGCACTACCAGTGCACCTGTCCCAAGGGCTTTCGAGGTAAGAATACGCAATGTGGTGAGATGCAGCGTGTGTCTTTCTGTAGAAGCTCCACAGGCTTTTCATATTCCTGATAAAGATTGCTTTGCTGGGAGATGGGAATGCACATTCTCCAGGGAGGATGGGTCCAGATTGTAGGTGAGAAAATTGACCTTCTGGGGAAGAAGTAACCTTCTAGGTCACTTGGTACATCATTTTCCATTTAGGTCAAGACTGCTCTCTGTTTGATGCCTGCGCTAGCAAGCCGTGTGTCAATGGTGGCCGCTGCACCAACTGGAATGGCCGCTACAACTGTACATGCCCATCAGGCTACCAGGGCCGCAACTGCCGGAGTGATGTGGATGAATGTCGGGTGCCTGGCCTATGCCAGCATGGGGGTACCTGTATCAACACACCTGGCTCCTTCCACTGCCAGTGTCAAGCTGGCTACACAGGGCAGCAATGTGAGAGCATCTCCACACCTTGCGCTCCCTCTCAGTGTCTCAACGGCGGCACTTGCCGTCAGACAGGGGAACTCAGCTACGAGTGTGCTTGCTTACCTGGTGAGTGAACAATTTGCAAAGTGTACCTTTGCTTGTACCTACTGTAAGGGAGCGGGGTGGAGTACTAAGCAGGTAGATTTTAGGGTGGGACGATCCCTCAGGGCAGCTGGGCGTAGAGTTACACTTGGGACTCAAGCTTGACCCTTTTCTCTGGCTACACCGTGGCATGCTTCACTATTCTCCTGTCAGGAAGCTCATGGGAAGCTATTGAGAGCTTTGGTGGAGCAGGAAGGAAACAATCTAGGCAGTGGGAGGAGGTGGGGGGGACTTGGCAGCCAGCACATGTGGCTTTGACTGCAGGAGCCAGAGTGTAGTGGAAGGCTCAGCTAATTCTTCTTCCTTGTTCTAGTCAGAGATTTGGAACAACGAGTAGAGCTTAGAATAGAGGAGGGGTGCTGCATTGCTCAGGGGCTCAGTGTGACTCTGTGGTGTTTACCAAGCCTTGTCAAGCTTGAAACTGTCCCCCTGTGGCCAATGGAATTGACACCCAGGAAAGTGTGCAAAAGATTACAACCCATAGTTGCACATTAGGGATGGAATGGTGGGTTGTTGGAAGGATTTTTCTTTCTCTACTACCGGTAGCAACAGTCTTTCCACAGTTTCTGGCCAGGCTAAAACCTCCCTTTCTCCCTTTTCAGGTTTCAAGGGACACAACTGTGAGATTAACATAGATGATTGCCCAGGCCACATGTGCATGAATGGAGGCACATGTGTGGATGGCGTAAACACTTACAACTGCCAGTGTCCCCCAGAGTGGACAGGTACTGCATTATTATTATTGGTCCAGGAACCAGAATGTGATTGGAACAGCCTAGATTTTAAGGGCTTTAATGGGAAACGTAGGGAGCTATCTAGGATTTGGGCAGAGATGGGAAATGTTCTTTTCTTATCTATACGGCGTTAACCTAAGTCAGGAAGGCCAACTGTTTTAGAGAATGAGTTGAGAAATATTACCTTATTCTAGTTTGGGAAAACACTGGCTTTAATCTGGCTCGGTGCATGGTGGGCAAAGGAAAGGGCAACTCAGGGCTGCGAGTGTGGAGGTATTGGGGTGCATGGGGGAAGGAGAGGTGGTGCTACAGCTGTTAGGCCATCCCTGATGGGAAGGTCTTTTAGCGAACTAAGCCCCACCTTCTTTGCACTGTAGGCCAGCACTGCAATGAGGATGTGGATGAATGCCAGCTGCAACCCAATGCCTGCCACAATGGAGGCACTTGCTTCAATACCAATGGGGGGCATTCATGCGTCTGTGTCAATGGCTGGACAGGAGAGAGCTGCAGTGAGAACATTGATGACTGTCAGACAGCGGTCTGCTTCCATGGTGCTACCTGCCATGACCGTGTGGCTTCCTTCTACTGCGCATGTCCTATGGGCAAGACAGGTAACTGGCTCCTTACCTTGCATAGTGTGTCCACGTCATATGTTTTTTTCTGGCTAACTGGTTTGGTCAGAATTTTTGAAGGGTTTGGTCAGCGTAAGAAGAATAGAGTGGATTAAAGGGATATTGGATAACACGGATAGGGTGTCAATCAGAAATGGAAGGACGTTGCTGAACATGAACAACGTATGGAAATCAATACCCCTTGTCCATAAATTCCATCCCATTCTCTACACTCCTCCTGTTTTGCTGTCAAGTGATTGCCTTTCATGGCCCTTTCTCTTCCAGGCCTTCTTTGTCACTTGGACGATGCCTGTGTCAGTAACCCTTGCCATGAGGATGCCATTTGTGACACCAACCCAATGAATGGCCGTGCCATCTGCACATGCCCACCAGGTTTTACCGGAGGGGCCTGCGACCAGGATGTGGATGAGTGCTCCATTGGTAAGACAGCTGCACCCTTCTTTTGCAATTCCAAAATGTGAAGGAAGGAGGACTGCTTCTCTAACATGTGAGGGGGGTCACTGAGATGGACTTTTGCCAGCTCTTTGGGTTGGGATATTGACAAGTAAAACACTTGAGAGAAGGATCGGCTTCTGCTGGCATGCCCTTCTTGTTCCTTGTCTGGGTTTATCCCTTAAGTCAGGGGTGCACAAGCTGCGGCGCTCCACATGTTGTTAGACTATACCTCCCATCATCCCTGATCACTGGCTATGTTGGCTGGGGCTGATGGGAGTTGTAGTCCAAAAACATTTGGAGTTTGGCAGGTTGTGCACCCTGCCTTAAGTGAAGGCAGAGAAGAAGTAATTTTGAACCAGCCATGTTCACTTCATGTGCATTTGCCTTCTCCAGGAGCCAATCCATGTGAGCATTTTGGAAAGTGTGTGAACACGCAAGGCTCCTTCCGGTGTGAGTGTGGACGTGGCTACACAGGTCCCCGCTGTGAGACAGACATCAACGAGTGCCTCTCCATGCCTTGCCAGAATGATGCTACCTGCCTTGATCGCATTGGCGAGTTTACCTGCATCTGCATGTCAGGTGAGTTTCCTGGCTTTGGGGAGAGAGTAGGTAGGCAACTGGACATGCAAGAATTGAGGTAAAAATCCCTGCTAAGTACGGGCTCCCTGAGTGGGCTTAGATAAGTCACTTCTTATTTCAATTTGCTTTTAAAAGTGAAAATGTCAGTGACCTGTTTCAGAGCTGTTGTGAAGCTCTGTGTAAAGTGTAGATCATTCAAAAAATGTTATGTAAATGACTGTAGAGCGGCCTCTGCTCTTGGGCTCCCTGAAGCTTCCTGTCCCAAGTATCTTGTCTGCCAGGTGTTAGCATACCTGACTGATCTACACTGAGGCTCTATGGAGTGACTTTCCTTTTGCTCGTCACATGTTCTAGACCAGGCATCCCCAACTGCAGTCCTCCAGGTGTTTTGGCCTACAACTCCCATGATCCCTAGCTAACAGGACCAGTGATCGGGGAAGATGGGAATTGTAGTCCAAAACATCTGGAGGGCCGAAGTTTGGGGGTGCCTGTTCTAGACACTTGAGACAGGAGGGATCTCTCAGACTATGACACTTCCATGTCTCGTTGGCTGTGCCTGTTCTTTTTTGAGTATATCAGCAGGAAGTTTCTTGCACACTGCCTGCTCCTCTTAGGCCTAGATTCTCCAGTGAGTGGGTGGTATTCTCTAAACTGAGAGATGGGGAGGGGGGCAGAGAGACAGAATACAATAGTTAGATTGGTATGAGACTGTTGTGGGGATGGCCACAAGGTATAGCAGTCTAACCTGCATCTTTCCCTGCTGGATTCCAGGCTTTGTATTCCCCGCAGTTACAAAGCAAGAACATGTTTGGTTTGCACTTTCAGTAGAGCTGGCAAATACAGATTCAGGAGAAGGGCCCAGAAAGGTGCAGGAAGCAAGATACTATTGTGAATAGTGGAGGCTTCGTTCAGGGTCCCTGGAGGAGTATTCTGCTGTTTCATCTCCCCTGCCCCCCAACGGCATTGCAATTCTGTGGGCTTGGGATGAGGAACAAGCCGAGATCCTTAGAAGCGGTTTGGTGGCTGAAGAAAGCATATACATATGGAGGAATCCCTGGAAAGTGAGGGATGACTATACAGCTGTCCCTCCTCCCATTGTGGCATAGCTATAGGACTGGGGTGCTGGGTAAATCGATACAATGTTCATACAGACAGTGGGAGTGCAGCATTGTGCTTGGAATATTAATGGTGGGGCCGGCCTGGCGGGTGATGTGAATTGACTGTGCTTTGTGTTTCCGTTACCCCATATAGGGAGGAACATTCTCCTTGCTTGCTCACTCATTGGTTAATGCTGGCTTTTTGTATATATTAAAAAAAAATCGGGGGAGGGGTGGGTCCTGCTAGCTGGGAATGGCTTTGGTCTAAGGGCTAGAGAACTTTGTTTTAGTGTTGCAGTACTGCGCTTAACCCAGTATTGCTGCGTTCTGGAGTTGTTTCCCCCCAGGATCAGGATGGAGCAAGAGTTTTGACGTATCGCCTAGATATTTGGCAAGCAGCTCCAAAAATTAGGAGCCCAGCACACAGTGGAGTGCCTCTCCTACAAAATCACCCTCCCAAAGCGGAAACAGGAAATCTTAAAAAGTTTTTGACTGGGATGTGGAGTGTTAGTTTGAATGCTCTTATACTGCTTGGTTGGAAAGCAGTTCTGGAAAGCAAGTTTTTTTGTCTGTGTGTACCCTCAATTCTTGAAACCCAAATTAGCATTTGCACTGGTGCGTCATCTCTGACTCTTGTTCCCGTATTGCCTTAGCTCGTTACTCCTGCAGTCCTAACAGTTCTAGAAACTCAGCTCCTCTCCCTACTGCTAGCCTCACATCTTCAATTCCGTTCATTGAGACAAAGTGTTGCACCAGACACACGTAACCAAACTGTTCCAAGCTCCTCCACATAGCCTCAGTTCTCCTCCTTTTTAATGGTGTAAGCTCCAGAGCTACATCACCCTCCTATTCCTCTTACGTCACTGGAACTTCCTCTCACAATTCCCAGCTTTGTTTATTTTATCTGTTGAGAGAAGCAGAGAATTCAATTCTCTCTCCCCCCCCCCCCACTGTTCTCTCCCTCTTTCTCTTCCATCCCCTCATTTCCTGCCAAGGAAGCTTCTTACTTTCCCATTCCTTTTTCCCAATCTGGATGGAATAAGCAAGGGGTGTGGGCATATCTTTTATATCAGAGTTGCCTACCCTACCCTGTAGCTTTCCAGGTGTTGTTGTATTCTATCTCCCGTCAGCACCAGCCAGGATGGGCCATGGTCAGAGATGATGGGAGTTGCAGTCCAGCAACACCTGGAAGACCAAAGGTTCTCCACCCTTCCTTTCTACACAGTATCAGAGGCAAGAAGATTCTCTGCCTCAAGGGTCCTTGGAGGAAGTGGGCTATGTAGGGTTATTGAGTCACCACCATTTTAGGTTTTTCTCTACTACCCCCAATGATTTGGGAAACGACGAGATTAGAAGCTGCCTTCACTCTTGGGATTTCCCCTTTGCATAGAGATTTCTCTCCAAATTGGAAACAGGAGTTTGCCTGTACAGTACCTTCATCTCTGAGGGGGTGGTAAGAGAATGCAGCATTTTGTGGGAGGTTCCCCCCACTTATCTTAAGCAAGCTCTGCCCATTAAAGAGGTTCATATGGAGACAAATTTAAGTGCCTTCTTATGTGAGACAATTCTGCCCCTCCTGTCTCCACTTTGGCAGGGAGAGTAGCTTAAGGGAGTGGAAATGGTGCCTCAGCCAGGAGCGGAGACTGATACTATAAGGCTGTAGCAGCTCAGACCCTCTATGAGTAGTCAAGGAAAGTGGGGGGTGGGCCTCGATTATTTCCTCTGTGCTGCTTGCCAGCAAACTATTCATCGGAGAAGCAGACTTCACTGTTTTTATTACAGTGGCGAAGGGCTGGGAATAGCAAAGCCTGGAGGGTTAGTCATGCAATTCTGTGCCTTTATAGCTGCAAGGATTCCTTGGAGCATGTGTACACAGACCAGCAGTTGGGCAAATTCAGGGTGGTCATTCTTCTATTGACCAGAGCCTGCTTAACCTCCTTGCCTAGAGAATCGGGTTACCGTTGTGCTGACCTTATGCATGGTATGTCCAGTGCCTCACTTTTGCTCCTTTCTGTTATGACTGCCTTTCTAGACGGAGGACTCATAGCTCAGCGGTAGAACACATTCTTTGCAGAAATGGTCAGTCTTTGGTTAATAGACAGTCTTGGTCAAAAGAGCAGTACCTAAACACCTTAGAAAGTGCTGCTAGTAAGAGTAGATAATACTGGGTTAGATAGACCTACGGCCTCACTTGGTATAAGATAGCTCCGGCTGTGTATTTTTGCACCCATAATTTCTGTGTGCATTAACTGCTTTATTTTGTAATTGCACATTTTATTGTTGTTAACCTACCCTGCGAACTTTAGGTAAAGAGCAGGTGTGAATTTTAATAAAATAAATCAATAATAATGTGCCTGGTGTAATCCTCCTCCCGCCAAAAAAATCCTTTTTGATTTCCTTTTCTACCACTGGTTCCAGCTGCTGGCTGTTTTTTCATCTGTTCTTTGTGTTCTTGCAGTTCTCTTATCAGGAACACGTAAGCAACTTGACTGTCGAGCCAAGTATTATCTACTCTTAAGTGGAAGCAGGGTTTTTAAGCAGAGGTCTTTCACATCCCCTGCTTCCTGGTTCTTTTAACCTGAAGATGCCAGGGGTTGATCCTAGGATCTTCAGCATGCAAAACATGTGGCCCATCACTGAGCTGTTGTGACACGGAAGGAGCGGGAACAGAACTTCTGCTTAATTGAAAATGGAATAAGTTCGGCAGTTGCACAGATTATATAAACATTGCTTTGGATTAGTTAAACTAACACATGATCAAGTTTGATGCATGGCATGCTTACACCACCATCAGTAAAAGTGGTAACAGCTTACTTAAGACGGTTGTGTTAGGATAGGTGCTATATGTACCATGATGGTAAAGTGGGGATGTGGGGAAATAATAGAGAGGAAGGAATGGGATGCAGGGAGACTTGTAGAGACAACAAAGATGGAGTTGGAGTTTGGGGGGAATTCCCCTCCCTTCTTCCTACTAGATGGGCCTTAAATTGTCTGATCATTTTCAGCTCTTTAAGTTAGTAACTATAAGGAACCAGCTTTAAAAATATGGATTTTGTTTTTAATGCCTTGTATTTGAAGCGAAACGCTGTAATTTATTGTGCACCTTTGCCATGTAATAATAAGATAGTATTCCTAGGCGTGAGCCTGCCAGGATGAGATGGACCCCTTGTCTCACTATGGTTGTGGTGCTACAGTGCTGGACACATGGGTGAGTCTAATCATTGTAATAACAAATGTTTCCTCTTGGTTGCAGGTTTCAGTGGCACTTACTGTGAGATCAACATCAACGAGTGTGAGAGTAATCCCTGTGTCAATGGTGGCGTCTGTAAGGATATTGTCAATGGATTCAGCTGTACCTGTCCCTCCGGTAAGCCCAGAGCTTTTTACAGCAAGGAGATAAATGGCACTGCATCGTTCTCTTACCTGTCCTCCCTGCCTGGCATAGCACAGGTGAACTGTTCCCCCACAGGGCTCCTTCTCTGGCCTCTTAAAATATTCTGCATGTTTGTGTGTATCTGAAACCTGCCCACACATTACTTTGATAAAGCTGGTGAGCATCTGCCGTGCTTGTAAGGAGCCTTGCTTTCATCCCTTCTCCTGATGTTAGGAAATGTCTGCCCCTTGTGTGAATTCAGCTGCGTGTGCTGAATATGAGTCTCTTAAGTTGAGCTGTGCTGTAGTTTTTCATGAGCTCACACTGCCCCTTGTGCTTCCTCTCATCCCTTGCACTGTATACATTTTGTGTAAGTTTTCTTAGCTGAGCTAGGAGTCCAGTTTGGGGAATTCTTTGTCAGTGCATGGGATGCAACTGTAGCCCTAAGGAGAATGTGTTCAGCTCATTCCCCAGGACTTGCTCTGCTTTTCTGCTACCAAGCGGGTGGGGGGCCCTGTCCTCCATTCAGTTGCTTCCAGGGCTGATTGACAGACAGGCCTATAGCTTGCTGTGTGGGAGCTGGGACAATGGTATCTTTGTTCCCCCAGCCTGTCGCACAGGCCCCTGAACCCAATTTACATGTGGGGCAGACACCGCAAAGCCCCCTGTGGAGAGGAGGGGGAGAGAACATTGAGAGCCTTTGCTTTAGGCCTCTGGTGGTGGGGCTGGGCTGTGCAACCAGGATGAAGTTTGAGGACTCCTGTCCCACATAATTTTTCCTCCCAATGCGAACCTGTTTTCTCTTTATCTGGAGCTTTCAGTCCAAACTATCATTTTATTTGAGGCTTGCTCTAGCTGTGTACCCACTTCAGACACTTAGCTTGAAAACAAGTATACACTCAATTCTTTTGCCAGCCTAGCTTGTGCCCATTTCAGACATGCTTGTAAAGTCCTCTGTTAACAACTGGGAGCTTCCAAGTACACAAGCTTTTCTCACTCAGCTCTATGTGAAACCCAGCTAGGGAACAAGAGGTGGCTATACGTATAGCGCCTCAGCTCTTCCACTGCAGCACTGAACGTCCATTCCCTGCTCCTTTTTATATATAGCGCAGATGTTAGTGTAAGATTCTCATTCATCAGAGTGGATAACAACAAGTGTTCTTTCTCTCTGTGTTGTTTGGATCTTCTCTTGTGTATATTGGGTGAAATGCAACACGTATGTTAATGTTGCCAGATTGAGTGCATGTTCCTCATTTTGTTGGTACATCTGGTTTGTTTGACTACTTTATCTTTCTGGGTTCAGGCTTCTCAGGCTCCATGTGCCAGATTGACATCGATGAGTGTGCCAGCACACCATGCCAGAATGGTGCAAAGTGTGTGGACCGGCCCAATGCCTATGAGTGCCGTTGTACAGAAGGTAATTGCTCTCTGCAATGAGTTATTGCCTTCCATGCTCTTCTGTGCTACTGGAGGGGGGACTGTTTCAAGTCATGAGGGTGTTGTGATGACGACTGCACAAGGATTATTAGAATCTGATGCAGTCGAGAGAAAATTTCCCCCAAAACATCCTTTACATCTGCCTTTCGTGGGTGACTTTTTTTGAGAAGCTCAGGCTGGGTGTGATGTCAGCTTTCTTCCCAATCCATGGTCCTTCATCTTTGAGCATCTTTTAGGGAAGGTGTCAAATCACTTTCTAACTTTGGTATCAAACCTTCAGCAAAATAACTTCTCTATTCCTGATTCCCAGATAGTTGTGAAAGATCAAATTGATGCTTGTGGGGGTTCTGTTTTATTTCCTTTTAGATGACTTTGGTTTAAAGATGAGCACAGAATTTAGCACCATGAAATTCCTAAGGAAGCTTATTGTGTTCTGAAACCTAGTGATGTACAGTGCATGCCACAACACGTCACAAAGAGAACTAATATTCCCATGAATTAAAGGAAATGGACTTGGGAGAGTAGGATTTTTTTTAACAGACTGCAAGAAACTCCTACACAGAACGGCTTTTAGGATAAGGGGAAAGGAAGCCAAATTAGTGCACACAGTTCATTCACATTGTGGAATGGAGAAAGGAGGGTTAGGTTACTCCTCATTTTTTGTTGAGTTTCTTAATTGATGTATCTAACTTGCTTGATAAACATGAAGCGGCATCCCTTCTCATTTGTTCAGACACTTAAAAAAGGACAGTAGATGCATATCTGATTGGCTTACGAAACAATGACTCTCAGTCTGAAAATTACAGGGTTCTTAACACAAGCAGTTTTAAGTAAAGGTAAAACAGAAGATGGGGGGCACTAGGAGAAGGGAACAACAGAGGACAAGATGGTTGGACAGTGTTCTCGAAGCTACGAACATGAGTTTGACCAAACTGCGGGAGGCAGTGGAAGACAGGAGTGCCTGGCGTGCTCTGGTCCATGGGGTCACGAAGAGTTAGACACGACTAAACGGCAACAACAACAAAACAGAACTAACAGTAGTTGTGGAAAAAAATTAATGTTTTGCTTGCTACATTTGGGTGTTTGGATGCATCTTTTCAGATAAATAGTAGTTTAGGAAACATTGGGATTTTCTAACATATTAGAGAACTGTATCTGGATGGACCTAAAGGTTATGAAAATGGGAGGGAGGGGGAAACCTTTCCCCAGTCTGCTGTGTGCATGAGTTGCTACGATGCTGGTGCTGATTTCCCCTCTTGTTTACAGGTTTTGAGGGGCCTTTGTGTGAAAGGAACATTGACGACTGCTTTCCAGATCCCTGCCACCATGGCACTTGTGTGGATGGCATTGCTAGTTTCACCTGCACTTGTGCAGCTGGTTACACTGGATACCGCTGTGAGAACCAGATCAACGAGTGCCACAGCAATCCCTGTCAGCATGGGGGCAAGTGCATTGACCTGGTGAATAAGTACCTGTGCCACTGCTTGCAGGGAACCTCAGGTAGGGCATCCCTCCTCGCTCTCTTTCTCTGCTTGCTCTCATTTCTTACATCTCCCAGTCCTATCCAGGACACTTTTAATTTATTTTCTTAGAAAAATGTATAGACTGCTTAATCAGAAAACCCTCGTAAGTTGTACGTATAATAAAGTTATCAATAGAAACGCAAGATAAAAATCAGCAAAGTAAAACACATACACACACACACACACACACACACACACACACACAACTAAACAAATGCCTGGGAAAGCTTGCTGCAATAAAAAAAGAACAATATAATGAAGGCACCTGCCTGGTGTCAATAGGCAGGGAATTTGAAAGCACAGGTGCTGCCACATTAAAAGAGAGACTCACAAATGCAGAGTAAACATTACACGTCACATGTAAAACGCAAGTTTTGCAGATCAAAGCAGCAAAATAGGCATGTATGGTGCAAATCAACCCCCCAATAAGCTAGATGTAAGTTGTTAAGGGCTTTTTTATATGTGAATACTAAGCTTATTTTAAGCTGTCTGCTTTGCGTGCATCTAATTTGTGTGATGTCAGCTGGCCAGCTGCCAAGCATGTAAAGCTGCAATCGCACAAGTTAAATGTGTGCAAGTTGTGAGTCTGCTGTGCTGCTGTGGCCAAGCTATCCTGGTCCAGATATGGGTCACTGCTGTTGTACCAGCAGAAGCTGGGAAAGGGCTCTCTTAGCCACCAGTGGACCTCCAGTGACAAAACTGGATTCAGAAGCACCTCCAGGCTGTGTACCTGCTACTTTGGAGTGAGGGAAACCCTCTCCAGGGCAGGAAATTGTTTACTGAGTATCAAAAGCGCAAGGAGATTGAGAAGAAGGAGCAAGCTTGCACTCTTTTCCTGTTCTTGATAAAGACCATCCCATCAGGCCAGCCAAAGCTGAAACGGGTCTAGATAATCTGTACCTGCCACAGCCCTCTTTACCACCACCCCCCAAAAAAGTGAGTGCCTGCAACTGGTCAGTAGTTAGTCCAAAGAAGCTAGCTTCTTTATGAGTGGCCATACCCCTGCCTCTTTATGCAACGAAACATTAACCATTTACTATGGTTCCTATTGGGCAGAATCCATTGGTGATGCATAGGAAGCTATAACAATTTCCCTTTCATTGCATCTCAACCTACTTGCACCAGTTCTTTCCACTCTATACATGTCACTCAGCCAAGACAGGAAAGAATTTCCAAACTTGCTGTGGGGCCATTCGATGTAGGGTGATTGCATATTTCTTCAGGCCTGTGATATATCCTTTTCTCCAAGGTGCCAATTGTGAGATCAACTTCGATGACTGTGCCAGCAACCCCTGTGATTATGGCATCTGCCGCGATGGCATCAATCGTTATGACTGCATCTGCAAACCTGGATTCACAGGTGATGGCTGGGAGGATGAACTGCTGGTTGGGAACAGGGCAGAAGTAGGGGAAACTGAAGAGGCTGCAGCTTTAATCAGGAGAGAATACCGTGGCAGAATATGCATGTAGGCGGCAAGTGTTTGGCTTTGAGGTAGCATTGCTCAATAGCTGCTATAGGATTTAATTCATGCCTAGTGAAGGGGACAAAGCTGGATGAAAGCAGCAAGAAGTTTCTTCTTGGCCACTCTGTTGCTGAGCAGTCCTTTCTCCCACTTAGGTCCCCTGTGCAACGTGGAGATTAATGAATGCGCATCCAACCCCTGTAAGAACGGTGGCACCTGTGTGGATGGTGAAGACGGCTTCTCTTGCCTTTGCCCTGAGGGATTCCATGATCCACACTGCTATTCAGAAGTGGACGAGTGCAGCAGCAGCCCATGTGTGCATGGCACATGCCACGACAACATCAATGGGTGAGAGCTGATTACCCCAATGCATGAGCTGCTGCGTCAGGAGTAGGCAGGCTTTGCTCCTATTGTTCCCATGAGGTGGCTCTGAAGACAGGAGTGGATTAAGCCACTTCCTACAGGCTGGTCAAATGGGCTAACAATGGGTGGTGCTTCTTGGAGGGAGTAAGAAAGCTTTCCCTCTTCATCCTTTCCCCCCTTCTTTCCTCTACAGGTACCAGTGTAAGTGTGAGCCAGGCTGGGCTGGCACCAACTGTGATGTGAACCACAATGAGTGTGAATCTAACCCATGCCAGCATGGAGGGACGTGCACTGACTATGTCAATGGCTATCGTTGCAAGTGCAAAGAAGGCTTTCAGGGTATGCGTCTATAGCTTCCTTGCCTTGCTTTTGTTGCCCGTACTTTACACCATGCTCAATCTCTGTCTAGCTCTTCTGTAACCCAAAATACATATCTCACCCACATACTGTTTTGCATCTCTTGCCATCTCTGGACAATACTCTGCCTGTTGTCCAAAGTTATGCCTTCTATGTAACCTTCAGTGTTTGAGCCATCTAGATCAGGCTTCCTCAAACTCGGCCCTCCAGATGTTTTGAGACTACAATTCCCATCATCCCTGACCACTGGTCCTGTGAGCTAGGGATCATGGGAGTTGTAGGCCAAAAACATCTGGAGGGCAGAGTTTGAGGAAGCCTGATCTAGATCTATGAGGGATTTGCAGTTATCTGAACCCAGCTTTCCCCCGGTTCCATTTTCTGGTCCTTTACGGGAGCTAATGTTGGTTGGTGGCATTACTAGTGGGAGAAAGATTCATCTTCAGGGATATCTGTGTTCATGGGGACCTTAATGCTTATCTGGTTCTTCTGCAGGGACCTACTGCCAGACCAACATAAATGACTGTGCCTCCAACCCTTGCCTCAACCAGGGCACCTGCACTGATGGCATTGCCAGCTATACCTGCATCTGTGACTTGCCTTACACTGGTGAGCTCTGTGGGTGTTGGGGAACACCTGAACATCTCCTGCAAAAACTTAATGCTTGTTAGCAGACTGATCTAGGGAAGGGACTTTTATGGCAAAACCCATGCCAGGGTTGCAGTTGGGAAGGGAGGGATTAATAAGCAGTAATTGTTTGTACTGTATGCCATGTTAGAAATTCATATTCTGCATTTTAGCCATTCATTGATAAGTACCGTAATGCAGATAATGACTGAAAGACAATGGTGTGATAGTTAGGCCACAAATAATGGATGGAGAATATCTTAAAAGATTGGAAGTCAAACAGATTTCGTTCCGGAAATCTGTTCAACTTCCAAAACATTCGGAAACCAAGGCACAGCTTCCGATTGGCTGCAGGAAGATCCTGCAGCCAATTGGAAGCCGCGTAAGCCATGTTGGACGTTCAGGTTCCAAAGAATGTTTGCAAACCAGAACACTCACTTCTGGGTTTGCAGCATTCGGGAGCCAAAACGTTCGACTTGCAAGGCATTTGGGATCCAAAGTACAACTGGGTGCTCTAAAGGGAGAGCGCTTGGAGAGCTGAAATAGATGTGTGTGGTGAGAGAGAAAGAGAGACTGAGAAACAAAATGATAAGGAATCACATGTTGCCTTTACTATGCTTAGTTCTTAGGAATTGCCACTGTGCATGCTGAGTTCAGGCGATAGTGTCACAACATGGGTAGGGAGAAGGATCTGAGTCACTCATCATCTGGTGATGTCACAGGCATTATCCAATACCTGTAGATGCCTTTGGCATTTGTGCAACTTCCATTCTGCAAGTCACTTTAAATTGCAACAGCATCTGCTTTCTGCAAACCACATTTTAAAAGCAGCAATATGTCATGGTTAGGGAGCCTGGAGATGAGTATAAACAAAAGTGCTTCCTCGAAGAAAGACATCTGGATCCATGCAACAAATGACTGGCAGCTAAACATTTGTTACTCTATAAAGTGACTGACTGACTAGGAAGGCTCTTGAATTAACTTTATTATATTTACCTTATGTACAAAGTTTAATTCTTACTGACATCACTTTGTGGCTAGACATTTGGTCTCCGAACTTGATTTGTATTCCTGTAGAGTCTAAGACATGTGTTATATAGTTCAGAATAAGATGGCTATTAGGCCAGTGGAAATCCAAACAAGTACCCTTATCTATTTCTCTTCCCACAGGTCGGAATTGTGAGAATGTGCTGGCTCCCTGTTTCCCCAATCCATGTAAGAACAATGGTGTCTGTGACCACACACCTGACTATGAGAGCTTTACCTGTGGTTGTGCACCAGGCTGGCAAGGTACCCAGACTTATGAGCCACGTTGTTCTTCCTGTACTTTTCTGAATATTGTGGCATCTAATCCTAGGAGCCTATGTGCCAGTTTTAAATTTTAATTTGTTTTAATTTTGGGCTGGCTTTTAAATATAAAGGCATTTTTACTAATTTGAGTTTGTATTGCTCACTGTCTTGAGTGTCTTTGGATGGAAATGTGAAAAAGAAATTTCAGAAGTAAAACTAAATATTTTTACTTGGTTTGACATTCTTTTATTGATTTTACTTCACAAAATACCTTTACCAGAAGATCTGCCATTCTAATATGGCATAAAGGTAAAGGGACCCCTGACCTTTAGGTCCAGTTGTGACCGACTCTGGGGTTGCGGCACTCATCTCGCGTTATTGGTAGAGGGAGCCGGCGTACAGCTTCTGGGTCATGTGGCCAGCATGACAAAGCCGCTTCTGGCAAACCAGAGCAGCACATGGAAACGCCGTTTACCTTCCCGCTTGGAGCAGTACCTATTTATCTACTTGCACTTTGACGTGCTTTCAAACTGCTAGGTTGGCAGGAGCTGGGACCGAGCAACGGGAGCTCACCCCGTCGCAGGGATTCGAACTGCCGACCTTCTGATTGGCAAGCCCTAGACTCAGTGGTTTAATCCACAGCGCCACCTGCGTCCTGTGGCATATTTAGCAATATTCCTGATAGTAACGTTGTGATTGGATAATCTAATAATTTTCTTATACCTATGCATTCTGTGTGATTGATTATATGATAGTAGACACATGCCTGGGATATTTTGTTTTGTTTTGTTGTTTCCTTCATTGTTGTTGGTTTTTTGCTTCTCCACATAGTGGATGCAGCAATATGAAAAAGTCTATAGAAGTGGATTGGGGGGGGAGGGGAAAAAGAAACTTAAAAACAAACAGTAACCATATTTTCTTATCCCCATAGGGCAGCAATGCCAGATTGACATTAATGAATGTGACCAGGACCCCTGTCGAAATAGGGGCACCTGCACCAACACACATGGCAGTTACAGGTGTGCCTGCCGTCCTGGCTACACTGGCACCAACTGTGAGTTAGATATTGACGACTGCAAACCAAGTAAGTTCATTGAGCACATGGGACAACAGGAAAGAACAACCAAGAATCTGAGGTCTTGCTAACTATTTTGGTGAGGCAGTATAGCAAAAAGAACTGGGTGAAAGTTCTAGGAAGAAGGAGCACTGATAGGACAGGAAACCTAATAAAGAACTGGAAACTGGGCAAAAAGGTCATTAGGTGACACCTGCTTTTCCAAGCTGGCTTCCAACTCTCACATTTTTGGAAGTGGCTGTGCCTTGACATTTGGCTTATGTCTAGAAAATTAAAATGCTAAGAAAATTAAATGGTGCAGACTACACGATTGAAGCAAATTTGCTTTCTTTTACCTAAGCATAATCTGTGTTGCATCACATATGCTAATTGCAGACTTTGAGTGCCAGTGCTTATGTAGCCAAAACAGAACCCTCCATGCATAAGAGAGAGGTATTGGCAGGTTTGGGTGAACCCCAAGGTTTCACAGGACTACAAGAAGTTTTGAAGGGGAAACGCTGCTCTTAAACAGTCCAACAAGACAGAGTAAGCTTACTGACCATGGAATGCTGACGGATTGATGTGGGTGGGGTGGGCGAAACAAAACTGGCAGGGGAACAGGAATGCTTAACATAGCAACAATTGCTTGCAGGTTCCATTTGTACTTCAGACTTTTAAACTTTGCAGAACTTGGATTTCTTTGACTAGGTATAGAATTGTAGAGTTGGAAGGGACCATGCGGGTCATTTAGTCCAACCCCCTGCAATGCATGAATCTTTTGCCCAACGTGGGGATCGAACCCAGAACCCTGAAATTAAGAGTCTCATGCTCTACTGACTGAGCTATTCCAATATAGGCTAGAGCAGTACTAAGATATGAGATAGAATAGGTTGTGAACTGTGACTGCAACTGATATTCAGACAGAACTAGATTTTATTTGTTACAGGTAGGTAGCCATGTTGGTCTGACATAGTCAAAAAAATAATTAAAAAAATTCCTTCCAGTAGCACCTTAGAGACCAATTAAGTTTGTCATAGGTATGAGCTTTCGTGTGCATGCACACTTGTTACTACCTGTAGAACTATGGAAGGCACCACATTGAGCCGCATGAAATGGAAGTCCATCGGGTATCTGAAGAAGTATGCATGCACACGAAAGCTCATACCAATGACAAACTTAGTTGGTCTCTAAGGTGCTACTGGAAGGATTTTTTTGTATTTTTTGTTAGCTCTTATTTGGATTGAGATGTTTGAATGTAACATCGACTCCTGTTAATGCCAGTGAAAATTCAACATGTCTGTGCTCCATCCTCAGTCTCTCCTGGATTATGTCTGTGACCCTGGATGTGTGAAGTTAAACATGACAAAGATCTTAGTCTTTTTGTATTGGAGGACGTCATAGTGAAAGAGTTGAGAGCTTATCTTGACCCCTTTGAGTATTCCTCTCCCTGCCAACAGATCCTTGCCTGAATGGTGGCTCCTGCCAAGATGGCATCAGTACTTTCATGTGCACCTGCCTGCCAGGCTTCACAGGCATACACTGTGCAACTGAAACCAATGAGTGCCTGAGTAACCCCTGCCGCAATGGAGCCACCTGCACAGACTATGTCAACAGCTACACTTGTACCTGTGCGCCGGGCTGGGCTGGCCTACACTGTGAGCAGAATGTTCAGGAATGCACTGACAGGTGAGCTGGCTCAGATAGTTTGTCATGAGGAACAGTGACTTCTGTCTGCCTGTCTTTTAACTCGTATTACTCAGAGGGCACATTTTGCAGAATGGATACTTGGGGCCCCATTCATATGAACAAAGCCAAGCAGCACTGTGTGGTAGGAGTTAGTCAAGAGGGTTGGCTTACTGCTGTACAGTTCACATGTTTTATATATTGCAGCACATTCCCCACTGTATCGTGTTTAATAAGGTCCCAGAGTTTTCTTCTCTGCTTTTTAGAACAAAGCGATTGTCTCATTCTAGTAGCAATGTGTGGAAAGGGCTCTGTTCCAGAAAACTCTAGATGGACGAATGGTTCAGAAGTAGGTAGGATCCTGTTTAAAAGGAGACAGTGTACTGTACTCCTGTCCCCTCTTTGCTTCTCAATAAAAACTGAGAATTAGTTATTCATATGAACACAGACTAAGCCTGGGATTAAGTGCTGGGTGCTATAGGGTGACAGGAGCCAGATCTGAAGTTCCCCTGGTTGTCAGTTACATGCATATCCAATCCAGTTGTAAAGAATGGCCAAATATTGTGTAAGGAGGGAGGCTTATCACACAGTTGCAATTTTCACCTAGAACAGAAACTTCTGTGTAAGACAGATGCAAGCCAGCACAACTAGCCAAGTGTTAGCTGGTGGGGTAGGCCTAGCCTATGCTGGGTGTCTCTTGGGGTAGATAACTTCCTTCCTCTACTTCTGACTCCTGTACTTATGTTATGGCAGCTCCTGCTTCAATGGTGGCACATGCTTGGATGGAGTGAATTCGTACACATGCCACTGCCGGGCTGGCTTCAAAGGATCCCACTGCCAGCATGAGATTGATGAGTGCCAGTCACAGCCCTGCCTCAACGGTGGGGTGTGCCAGGATGGCGTGCAGTCCTACCGCTGTACCTGCCCTCAGGGCTACACAGGTTCTCAGTGCCAGGTAATCCACCCCAGGCCTCTGTTGAAAGGGGATAAGATGGTTCAGGGTTTCCCTTGTTTAAGTTAAGCTTCTGCAACCAAGCCTGAGCCCCTAAGTTTGGATGGAGTTTACATCTTTTTTTATAAAAACCCAGTACATACGCCTTGCAAGCAGGTCCCTGGAGAGGTTGCAGTATGGAGACACCTAATGGAGATGGATTGGGAAAGTGCCTAGGTTCCGTCATCTTTGGTAGGTGCTTTTATTTTGCCACAAAACCTCTTGCCTTTTCATGCCCCCTCTAGACCCTGTTGGATTTGTGTAGTCGCTCCCCCTGTCAGAATGGTGGCCGCTGTATGCAGACAGGCACTACCTTATCCTGTGCTTGCCCTGGAGGTTGGACTGGTCGTTACTGCGACATCCCCAATGTTTCCTGTGAAGTGGTGGCCAGGAACCGAGGTAAGGAAACATGCTCCAGGGGCAGTGAAACGGAAGCTCTTCTTCCAGTGTTTTCTTCCTCATTTATTCTGCTGTCTGCTTCCTCGGTGACCTTGATGACGCATGTTTGTCATCCAGGCTCCCCAGCATTATCAGCTTATGCTCACTGGCAAAGCTGATACAGAACTTCCAGAGTTGACACAGTGAATGTTACTTTCCTTCAGTGATGCGGGGACAATGTCCTTGGGTTTAGTGGTGCTCCAATCAATATTTCAGATGGCTATTCCCAGTGGCATTGGAAACTAAAAATGCTCAGCGTTTGAATTAAATTTTGCCATGCTTCTAGGGGGCAGAATAAAAGCTACAAATGTTGTTGCAGACTGTATATGAAACTGTGTAATAATTTCAGAATGGTGTGATAATGGCTGAAGGCACTGGAGAGTTGGTCTGGATTCCCAGTCCTGCTGTGGTACTGGAGCACGTTGCACGTTCTATCACAATCTAACCTCTATTATCAAGGCTATAAAGAGGCTTTTTTACATTTTACAGAAATGTAAATTAAAATCTGACTTTGAAAACATTGGGATATTTTGTGCTTCCCCAGTAAAGTGTCCTTTAAATTGAGGTGGGTAATAAAGTCTAGTGCTTGGAGGAAGCCCTTGGGTTCTGTTCTTATGACCAACTTTCTTGTACAATGTTGCTTCAGTCTTCACTTACCCTGCATTTAGTCACTTTGTCTAATCATCCTCTGGAAGCAGGAGATCAGAATATGTGGCAGTATACAACGTGTAATTTGCTTTTCCGTCCAATAGGTGTGACCAAAGAGCAAGTGTGTCATTACGGTGGCCGTTGCGTGGATGCCGGAAATAGTCACTACTGCATTTGCAAAAAAAGCTACACCGGAAGCTACTGTGAGAGTGAAGTGGACCACTGCCAGTACAACCTGTGTCGAAATGGGGGTACCTGTCGCAGTTTTGTGGGAGACTACGTCTGTGAGGTGAGGGAGTCCTTGCAGCCAGTAACAGGCCAGGATTCCTGGTGTCTCTTCAGAACTCTGGGAAACCTGGTGACATTTAATGAGGAGTTGCTGAATGTCCAGTTAACAATTGTGAAATAGGATAAGAAAATGGCACAAATCTGCAATTTATTTTCCCCTTTAATTTTTTAAAAAACACAACCTACTAAAACCCCTCTATTTTCTTCCAAAGTTTTATTTTGTTGAAATATGGCTATGGATTATAATTGTTTTCCCACTATTGCAAACTTCCTTACTTTTGGGGGTAACTCCTATTTGATGGGGTCGCGCGGGGGGCGCTCTGGTCTAAACCACAGAGCCTAGGGCTTGCCGATCAGAAGGTCAGAGGTTCAAATCCCTGCGACGGGGTGAGCTCCTGTTGTTCGGTCCCTGCTCCTGCCAACCTAGCAGTTCGAAAGCACATCAAAGTGCAAGTAGATAAATAGGTACCGCTCCAGTGGGAAGGTAAACGGCGTTTCCATGCGCTGCTCTGGTTCGCCAGAAGCAGCTTAGTCATGCTGGCCACATGACCCGGAAGCTGTCTGTGGACAAACGGCAGCTCCCTTGGCCTATAGAGTGAGATGAGCGCTGCAACCCCAAAGTCGTCAGCGACTGGACCTAACGGTCAGGGGTACCTTTACCTTTACCTATTTGATGGCTGGTCAGATTGGTTGAACTTCCAAATAAGTTTTTGTCTTATTAAATCAGTTAACTTTGCTAATTCTAAATTTTCACATAGTTTTTTCAACCATTCCTCTTCGGTTGGGATGTGGTTTCCTTTCCAATGGCTGGCTATCAACATTCTTGCTGCCCTTATTGCGTACAGGAAGATATTAGTTTTATCTTTTGGAATGTCTCCATTCAAGATTCCTAATAAATATGATCCTGCTCTTTTGTTGTATGATATTTTTATCAACTTTTTAATTTCCTCATGTATCATATTCCAAAATTTCTTAATTTCAGGGCAGGACCACCACATATGATACAAAGTACCATAAATTTTAATGGAACCAAGAACACGAAACCTTTTCAAGGATGCAAGGCTCCAGCCTTTCTAGCCCTTTTGTGTTCATTGCTGTTTTGTCTTGTTTGCTTCTCTCCCACTCCAGTGCCCGCTAGGATTTGAGGGGAAAAACTGTGAGTATGACATTGATGAGTGTCAGTCACACCCCTGCCAGAATGGAGGGACTTGCATTGATCTTGTTGGCCGCTACATTTGCTCCTGTCCACCTGGAACTCTGGGTAAGTGCTCCTGGGTATAAGGAGACCTTTACCAATATTACTTGTAGTAGGAAGGTACAAGACTGGGGGAAAGGATTTAAGTTCTGACGGCATAGGTTTTTATTGTTGGATTTGCTATTTTGTTGAAGAATAGTGAAAGGGAGCTCTGGATTTCTCCCTAGGGCACAGGATGGAGAAGATGGGCTCAGAGTACTCAGAGCCTCTTTTTGAGGGAGGACAGCTTCAGCAACGGTGCCCAGGGCAATGGATGGATGGATGTTGACTCACTGTTGGGCACCGTAAAGGGCGAGAAATCTTGTTTTTTTTCACAGAGACAATGCAAGGATTGTGAGGAGGAGGAAGAGGTTTGTCTTCCCTGAGATTGATGTTTAATGTGATGGCGTGTTTGTCATCTCTTTAGGTGTCTTGTGTGAAATAAATGAAGATGATTGTGCTATGAATCCTGGCTCCCGGGTCCCCAAGTGCCTCAACAACGGAACATGTGTGGACAGAGTCGGTGGTTACCGATGCAGCTGCCCACCAGGTTTCACAGGCGAGCGCTGTGAGGGAGACATAAATGAGTGCCAGTCCAACCATTGCCACCCACGCAACACACTTGATTGCGTCCAGGAAGCCAGTGACTACCACTGCATTTGCAAGCCAGGCTATACTGGTGAGTGACAGTGTGTTCTCTTTTCATGTGGCTGATGTGTGCAAGGGGCAAGGGAGAGTGTGCCCAAAGCGGAGCCCAGTGATGTGTAGAGGAGCCAGGCTCAAGGACTGCAAGTAGGAAGAATCTCCCCTGTAAAGAAGTTAGCAGTTCATGTTCAACCAAGTGGGTGGAGGGGAATCCAACTATGCAGCTAAATGCATATTTGTGATCTGAAACAAAGATTGGAATGGTAACTGGATGAGATGGGCCTCTTTGGCCATTTCAGTGAGCAAATATGAGCTTTGAGAACTAGTGCTAAGATGCAAGGCCAAATATAGCAGGGTGGTGGTCTTTGGGGCTAAGTTCTGCTGGAATCCATCAGTAATGCTCTGTTTTTCATATCCTCAGGCCGCCATTGCAAGAACATTGTGAATGCATGTGACTCTCAACCTTGCCAGAACGGTGGGAAGTGTAATCCGGCAGTCAACCTGCCTCTAGGCTACACCTGCCACTGTCCCCGGGTGAGTCCCCTACAACACAGCTGCTCACAGCCAGTGGCTAATGCAACTCCTGTACACAAACATTGCAAGGGGCTAGGCAAGGGAGAGAAAGGAAGACTGCGGTGGGGAGGATTAGGTGGGGGAACTGTTAGGTTGATATGTTGGTGTTGTGCTACGAATGAGTTTCAGTACCTGTTAGGACAAGGTTTCTGTCTGGGAGGCTTTTTGGAGGTAGAGAGTTTATAGTGTCCTCCAATGCAAGGCTTGTCATGGAAGGAGTTTCTACATGGGAGTGGCAGGAAACAATTCTGCTGCATGATCTTGTGGGAATTCTGGTTGTGAAGCCTGCAAGAGAAGTTTGACGCAGTGCCATAACACAATGCAGAAGTCTAATATTGGCTAATAAGGGGAGATGGCATTGGTGAGTGGTGCCCAGTACTGGAGGATGTGGGGTATGGGAAGGTACTTCTTGAGGGCAGGATATCAGTGCTGGGCCTTCAGCTTTGTGGAGGGAAGAATTTACTCACCAGACTGAGCGCTTGTAAGAGGACAGCTATGGTGCCAGAGGCTTTCTGTTGCTAGGCCAGCAGTTGGAGCGGTTTGAGGGCTTGGCTGGCTTTCCAGTACTAACTGTGCTTGTTATTCTTTTCCAGGGTTATTCAGGCATCCGCTGTGAGCGCATGCTCTCCTGCCGGGAACTCTCCTGCTTCAATGGTGGCAGCTGCCGGACCACAGCGCTGGGTGCTCGCTGCTCCTGCCTGCCTGGGTGGGCTGGTCCGGAATGCCGCCTGCCTGCCAACAGCAGCTGTGCCAGCATGCCCTGCCACAATGGGGGTGCTTGCCATGAGACTGCTGACCCCCCTTATTTTCAGTGCCTTTGTCTTGGTGACTACACGGGGTTTCGCTGCCAGACCCGCACCCTGAAGCTCCCCGAGGTCCACTGCCCGCTGAAGGAGTGTGCTGAGAAGGCCGGGGATTTCTACTGTGACAAGATGTGCAACAGTCCAGCCTGCCACTGGGATGGCGGTGACTGTTCCCTGCGGGTTGATGATCCCTGGAAGCAGTGCGAGAGCCCCCTGTGCTTGCAGCTCTTCAACAACAGCCAGTGTGATGAGATCTGCAACACTGCCGAGTGCCTTTACGACAACTTTGACTGCAAGAGCCATGAGTCCAGCTGCAAGTGAGTCCTGCCACTGCCTCTTGAGTAGGGGAGGCCTCTAGTTGTGTATACTGTACCAGAGACCCCTGGAATCAAGGGTCACCCCCAACTAAATGAGGAACCAAGACTTATTTTAGGCAGTGTAGGGGTGCTGTGCACAAACATGGGTGCTTCCACTGAGACCTATGAATGTATGTCCATCCCTATGTCTGACACCAAACATGGCAGAGTCTTGGTATTATTTGCATGGATTCCTTCTATGTGTTCCACTAGGCTAGCACTGAGACTTGACCATGTTAGCTGTGGGGTGTAGGAATCTGCTGCAGACCCATAATGCCTTGTGCCCCTTCCTGCTTAGGGCCTAACAAGGCACCAGTGAGCTGTGATGCAGCAGCTAAAAAAGCCAATGCAATTCTGGGCTGCATCAATAGGAGTATAGCATCTAGATCAAGGGAAGTAATAGTACCACTGTATTCTGCTCTGGTCAGACCTCACCTGGAGTACTGTGTCCAGTTCTGGGCACCACAGTTCAAGAAGGATACTGACAAACTGGAACGTGTCCAGAGGAGGGCAACCAAAATGGTCAAAGGCCTGGAAACGATGCCTTATGAGGAACGGCTTAGGGAGCTGGGTATGTTTAGCCTGGAGAAGAGAAGGTTAAGGGGTGATATGATAGCCATGTTCAAATATATGAAAGGATGTCATATGGAGGAAGGAGAAAGATTGTTTTCTGCTGCTCCAGAGAAGTGGACACGGAGCAGTGGATTCAAACTACAAGAAAGAAGCCACCTAAACATTAGGAAGAACTTCCTGACAGTAAGAGCTGTTCGGCAGTGGAATTTGCTACCAAGGAGTGTGGTGGAGTCTCCTTCTTTGGAGGTCTTTAAGCAGAGGCTTGACAGGCATATGTCAAGAATGCTTTGATGGTGTTTCCTGCTTGGCAGGGGGTTGGACTGGATGACCCTTGTGGTCTCTTCCAACTCTATGATTCTATGTATTGGCATAGGGTTGGTTATGACAGGCATGACTCAGTTCCTTCTCCTCCTCCTTCCACAGCCCTGTCTATGAGAAATACTGCTCGGATCACTTTGCTGATGGGCATTGTGACCAGGGCTGCAACAACGAAGAGTGTGGCTGGGATGGGCTGGACTGTGCACTGGAGGTGCCCGAGCGCTTGGCGGACGGCGTTCTAGTCATCACTGTGCTGCTACACCCTGACGAATTGCTCCGCACAAGCACCATCTTCCTGCAGAAGCTGAGTTCCATTTTGAGAACCTCCTTGCGCTTCCGCCGTGACAAGAACGGTAACTTCATGATCAAGCCATATTACGGCTCTGGCAGTCGGACGCCGTATTATGGATCTGGCAGTCGGCAACGCAGGGAACTGGAACAAGAGATTATTGGGTGAGTCACACAGAGGAACTGAAGGAAAGCAAGGAGCTTTGGGAGTTCAGAGTGTTGCTTGGGGGGGGGGCGTGTTATAGGACCCAGGCCTCAGGGAACATGGAGGGAGGGATATAAGAAGGTTCTGAATGGAAAGAAGAGGTAGTTGGGCCCAGAGGCTCAGCTAAACAACTTCCAACAGCCTTCACAGAATAAGGCAGCTGTGAAAACTGTAGAACTGGCCTACAAATCTGAGGGTTCTGTGGAAATACTAACAAATCCAGAGTGACCACAAAAACTGTTTCGGAGCTGATAACGGGATTATCTAGTTACAGATTTCCATAACTAGATGGGAATTCATTCAAGTGTGCTTAGATAACTTAATTATATTATTCAAGAACCACTTCTGGTGTCTAACTGCTTTCTTAGCCAAAGTACCAGAAGGTGGCTAATGAAATAAAACAAGCAATCGAGTGCCTGAGATAGTGGTGGATCTCTGGAAGCCTTATCTTAATGCCAAGCAAGTGGGTTACATGCATTGTTAAGAACAAACGGGGTAAATGTGATCTGCTTAGGAAGAGTCAGCCTGCATTTTGTAAGAAGAGATTGTGCTTCACAAATACATTAGGATTATTAAAGCTACTGATCGAATCTCAGGTGGGTTTTTCCTTAATGGGTGTATTTGGAAGTGCCCATTCTAAAATTCAGTGTGTAAAAAAGCAACAGACCAAAGGATGAATGGGGAGTAGACCTTTTGTGGAGCTGGCCGACTTGCCTTGTCCTAGAATTGTGTGTGCTACTAGATAAGGAGCTCTAAGCCCTCGTAACACTTGCTTCTTCCTCCAGGTCTGAGGTCACTCTTGAGATTGATAACCGACTCTGCTACCAGGCTTCAGACAAGTGCTTCCCTGATGCAGACAGTGCTGCAGACTACCTGGCTGCCCTGTCAGCGGTGGAGCGCCTAGAGTTCCCATACCCCCTCAAGGCCGTGCGAGGTGAGGGTAGCAGAGGAGTCATTTGCTGGAAGCAGAGTTTGACTGGGTTTGGACTTTACAGGAAGGTCATGACAGGGTCTCCTAATAGGGTGGTTTTGTTTCTACAGGTGAAAAGATCGACGTGGTAGGCGATCTCAAGCTGGTGCCATTGCTGGTGGTGGCAGGCCTGATTCTGCTGGTGATCCTGGTGCTGGGTGTGCTAGTGGCACGGCGCAAAAGGGAGCACAGCACCCTCTGGTTCCCTGAAGGCTTCAGTCTGAAGAAAGAGAGCAGCAATAAGAACCGGCGTGAGCCTGTGGGTCAGGATGCCCTAGGCATGAAGTAAGAGCCTTTCATTCACCCAGGTGCTGTGCAGAATGAAACCCCAGTTCTTGCAGCAGGTTTCAGCTTCTGCAGGGGATGGTCAGCTTTCTGTGACTTGTACTTTGCTCCCAATTGTGCTTTAGTTAGCTGATGGAGAACTTCTCCTTCATTCTGTGGTGTGGTGTGTGGGGAAGAGCAAGAGGGTGTAAGCCCATAGCCTTGGTGTTTGCCCTGCACTACTGTTTGACTTCACTGTGTACCTTTCCCCCTGTTGCAGGAATATTGGCAAAGGAGAGAGCCTAATACCAGACAGCTCAGAAGACTGGTTGGAAGAATGCCCAGAGGCCAAGCGACTAAAGGTATTCCTTTTGAGACTTTGCCTGGCTTAAGAAAGGGGATTCCAGCTCCTCACAAGAGTCTACCCCACTGCCTCCCCCCACCCTCTTCCTCTTGGTGTCCGCAGGTATTACTCCCTGCATCAGACTACTATGGGCCTGACTCATTGGTGTTTGCAAGCAGCAGTGAAGTAGTTTGATGCACTAGGTGAGCAGGCGCATATTATGTCTTTCCATAATAGCTACAGGCCCGTGTTCATCCTTGCCAGGTGGAGGAGCCAGCCATAGACCGTGAAGACCCTGTAGACTGCCGTCAATGGACACAGCATCACTTGGTGGCAGCAGACATCCGCATGCCGCCATCTATGGCCCTGACGCCACCCCAGGGTGAATTTGATACTGACTGCATGGACGTCAATGTCCGTGGACCAGGTAATTGGGAATAAGGGCAGCGAGTTGGGTCTGCGAGTGCTCATACGGAGCTTTTGCAGACAGTGTCTGATGAACAGAATCGGTCTGTTACTTCCTGTCTTCTGTAACAAGTCCCAACATGTTTTGTTCTAATCCAGTATGTGGCACATGGGAGAGGAGAAACAGAGCAAATCTTTTAAAAAAAGCCAAACACAACAGCAACAACCCTTGTTGGGATCTCCTTACAGATGGTTTCACTCCACTTATGTTGGCCTCCTTCCGTGGTGGTGGTGAAATGGAGACTGAACTGGCTGAGGAAGAGGAAGCAGATGACTCCTCTGCCAACATAATCTCGGACCTAATCTGCCAGGGGGCTAACCTGAGTGCCCAGACAGACCGCACAGGTGAAACTGCCCTGCATTTGGCTGCCAGATATGCACGGGCAGATGCTACCAAGCGCTTGCTGGATGCTGGTGCTGATACCAATGCACAAGACAACACAGGGCGCACACCACTTCATGCTGCCGTGACTGCGGATGCCCAGGGAGTCTTCCAGGTGGGTCTCACCCAATGGACTAGTGTGGCCTTTTAAATACCCCTCCTCTGCCTTGCTCGTGTTAGCAGCATGCTCCAGTTCCCTTTTCAATGGAAAGCCACTGTGATGGTTACCACCTGGACGTTATTCTTGTGTTATCCACTCATTACCTCTGGGGACACGATGAAAAGTTAGTTAGCCTGCCTGTACTTTGCATTGATAAGAGTGAATGAAAGCCTAAGAACGGTATTTGAGGCGATAGTGTTACTGTGCACATGCTGCCTTGGATGGTGTATGTTTTTGGCACCAACCTAACACACCAACATGTTCTGTTGTCAGATCCTGATCCGGAATCGATCTACAGACTTGGATGCCCGAATGGGGGATGGTTCAACAGCACTGATCCTAGCAGCCAGGCTGGCTGTTGAGGGCATGGTGGAGGAGCTGATTGTCTGCCACGCTGATGTCAACGCTGTGGATGAGATGGGTACGTAACCCCCAGAGAGGCCGGGGGGGGGGCTGAGTTCTTTTACTTGGCTATTCTGCGTTATGCTGAACTTCAGCAGGAGGCCTTCTCAGAACTACAACATGCATTGCAAATGTATTCCAAATTAATTCCACAAATGCACTTGCTGAACCTCCAGTCTGGTTGCCCTGGGCATTTCTCAAGCATCAACAATTCACTTGGCCATTCTCTTGACTCCTGCTTCCCTCTCTAAGCTCCTTAGATGCATTCTGATGAGGCTCTGCAAGGCAAGAGCCACTGTGGGGTCATAGAGCCCTGAGTGCCGGAGGTGGAGGGAGCAAGAGGATGAATTACATACATGACAAGGAGTGTAGGATCTTTCTTTCTTTCTTTCTTTCTTTCTTTCTTTCTTTCTTTCTTTCTTTCTTTCTTTCTTTCTTTCTTTCTTTCTTTCTTTCTTTCTCTCTCGTCACATTCTTGAGAGTCAAAAGGACACCCCCGCCTCTCTCTGCTACCTATTTTTTTCTGGCTCTTTTTTTTCAGTCTGCCTACTGAGTTGCTGGAAAGGGGACAGAAAACTCTTGCCAGAACTTATTGGGTGCAGAGGATTTCCCTCTTCAAGCATCCATTGCTCTTATCAATTTCATGTCCCTCCTCCCATGCTCTCGCCCCCACCCCAGCCAGAGTTCTAAACTATTTGCTTGCAGAGGGCATCCCCTGCCCTTCCACCACTCCACCCATTTTGCCTTTTCCCGTTCCAATCCACCACCCTGCCCTCCTTTCCCCCTCTCCCACCCGCATGAAAATAAGCCAAGATTCACGTGTGGCCCTTATTCCTGATGTATGAGGACAATGCCTTACTGTGTGGAGGGGTATTAAGAGAGTGGGGCATGGTCTTGGTCAAAATGGCAGTTGTGCTGCACAGAAGACCTTATGGGGAACCTGCTGGTGATTCTGGGGACCCCGTAGCTGCTTGATTCTTGCATAGACATGCATCTCCATAACAAAGCAGCTGATTTGCTGAGAGGACAAATCCAGAGTCTACAGAAGGTCCAGCATTAAAGCACAGAATGAGCAGCAACAGGCGAGGATGGTAGTGAGGAGCAAGGTGGTAACTTTGGATTGAGGAGAGTTAGGGGAGCTGATGCAGCAGAATACTTCTAGTGGGATCTGAGACTCAGTATCAGAGAGAGAACTTACAGTAATCCTCATGGTGTCATTCCTCTCAGGTAAATCAGCCCTGCACTGGGCAGCAGCTGTCAACAATGTCGAGGCCACGATTGCGCTGCTGAAGAATGGAGCCAACAAGGACATGCAGGACAGCAAAGTAAGTTCTTTATTGCATTTGTTTTTCTGTTATCATGGGATGCTTTAAGTTTCATGTGTCTCCATAACTTGGAAGAGCCACATCCGTTGCTGTAGGCTCCTTCTGACAGGAGCAGCTCTTTCCATCCCTGTAAATGTCTTCAAGCTAGACCTGGTGGCTTCCCTGCCCTGTATATAGTGGGGAGGTTTACGGGGAGGCAAGAAGCTCATGGCTCCTTTTCTAGAACACTTTGTAGCATGTGCTCTTCATCACCCTGTCCTCTCTGTGGCAGGAGGAGACACCGCTGTTCCTGGCAGCCCGGGAAGGCAGTTACGAGGCAGCCAAAATCCTGCTGGATCACTTCGCCAACCGCGAAATCACAGACCACATGGATCGCCTGCCACGCGACGTGGCTCAGGAGCGCTTGCACCACGACATTGTCCGGCTTCTGGACGACTACAACACCGTGCGCAGCCCGCAGGGGTCGTTGCCCGCTGGCCACTCCCTCTCCCCTCTCATGTGCCCTCCCAATAGCTTCTTGCCCAGCTTGAAGCCCACGCCACAGGGCAAGAAGAGCCGGCGCCCTAGCACCAAGAACGCGACGGCAGGCAGCAGCGCCAGCCTGGCAAGGGAGAGCAAAGAGGCCAAGGCACGTGCCAAGAAGCTCAACCTGGAGTGCCAAGGCTCTCTCCTGGAGAGCTCTGTCACCCTGTCTCCCGTTGACTCACTGGACTCCCCCTATGTGCCCAACCCTGCCTCGCCAGGGGTCTTCCACCCAGGCAACTCCTCACTGTCAGTGCCCTCCACTCCCATGGTCCATGGCATGATGGAGGCGCCCTTTGCTGTCAGTCTTGCACGCCTCAGCGACCTAGGGGATGGCACCCTCCTCTCCATGAACCGCCTCTCAGTGCCACCAGGCCGCATGGGGCTCAGCCTGGGCATGGTGAGCCCTGTGGCCATGCCCTTTGATTGGCATGCCCGTGTCCCCACTTCCCAGTGCCAGCCAATCATAGGAGTTGTGCACCCAGCCGCCTCCCATCCCAACCTGCACCAACCAGGCCAGGCTTTCCCACCAGGGTTGCTTCTGCCCAGCCACATGGCCATGGGGCACAGCTCCCAGGGCCTGCCCAACTCAGCTCCTCCACAGACCAAGGAGGCAGCCCAGCCCATGCCCCCGCCAGCTACCACCATGAGAACCAACCAGCCTGTCTCACCCCAGGAGGCCCAGGGGGCGCCCCGTGCAGGGCCCCCACAGTACCTAAAGCCCGCAGGGGTCGAGGATTACCCGACACCCCCCTCTCAACACAGCTACACACAGGGGCAGGACGCGACCCCCAAGCACTTCCTCCATCCGCCCAGTGAGCACCCCTACCTGACTCCTTCGCCAGAGTCCCCAGAGCAGTGGAGCAGCCCCTCGCCCCACTCCCTGTCCGACTGGTCTGAATCTACTCCCAGCCCCACTGTCCTGGGGCCCAGCCATACCCAGCTTCCTTCGGTGGAGCCATCCGCTAAGATGCAGGTGTTTGCATGAGGAGGTGGGTGGTGGAGTAGATCCCAGGGGCCTGTGTCCCTCTGTGGCCCCCATTGGGGCCTGCACTTGCCTCAGGGGCTCCTGTCCTTGTTTCCCCTGACTGTGTTTTTTATAAGAGAAAAACTCAAGTGTAAAAAGGTTTTTTTTAAAAAAAAAAATTAAAATAAAATATGCCTGGTCTTGGAGGGGGAAGGCATGGCCTCCCCATTCCCTCACTGCCACAGAGCCCAGGCTGGCCCTCTCCCTTCCCCTCCCCTGTAACCATGGCAACTAGGTTTCAGGGGAGGATTTTTTTTAAAAAAGAAGTAAAATAAACTCTCTCTTTTTGTATAAACACTGCATTTACTCCAAACGCTTTATTTTTTACAATGTATGCAATGTCAGAACCCCTGTCTTGCCACTCTTCTTCCTATGGGTCTTGAGCTGTGAGGAATGGAGAGGAAACTGTGCCCTTTGCTCCCCCCCCCTCTGCATGGCACTGTCTCTCGGGTCGAGCACCCACCTCCCCTCCCACCATGTTGGGGCGGGATTCTGCTCACTGTATTTGTGTACTGGGTACGCAGCATTAGCCCAGACTGCCATTGCTATGCAGAGGGTCGAGCCCCAAACCTGCCCGCTGTCCTGCAGGAAATTAAGCCCCATAGCGCCCCCCCCCAAACTTGGCACTTCTTCACATTCCAGGTTAATTTATTCATCTTAAATTCTACAGCATTCCCACCCTGTCCCCCACAAAACCCCCCTTGACTTTCCAAATTGCTTCAGCTAACGCTAGCCATGGTCATGGGGATTTTCCAGTCCCCAGAGTATTCTGAGCCGCTCTTGTTTTCCCTTTTTTTAATTATTATTATATTATTATTATTCCTGGCCTTTACTAACATTCCTCCCATCTGCTCCAAGGCCGCCTTCAGCCTACATTGGCAAGTTACATTTTCCCCTGTACGATGAGTTCCTTGCCCCTGTGGTACTGCGTGGGAATTTTGGGGGCAGCCCCAGACACTAAAAAGAGTTTCACTCTGTCGTGAAAGGTACTGAGATAGAACACAAAATGCTTCCTCTGTTTCTCCTCAAAAACACCTGGCCCCAGCAGCCAACTACCTACACTTTCCTCACTCCCTGACTCCCCCCCCCCCGCACTCTGTACATTCCAGCTATCCCTGGCTGTAAATACTGCTGGTGGGAGCAGGTGCCCAGGCAGGACCTTGGTCCGGTGGTGACCGCTGCTTCCCCCCCCCCTCCCTTCCCTTCCCATGCTCTGTAGCAATAGTGGGGGAATGGCCTTGCGCAAGTCAGACCTCTCTTGTCATAGAAGGACCGTTTCTAGCTCATTTAAATAAATAAAAAAACTTTTTTTAAAAAAACAAATTAAAAAAAATCCAGTGTAAACCAAGTAGCTTTAAAGCAGCTGGGTGCTTTGTGTACAGAGCGGCTTGAGCCGCGGCATAATAAACATAGCTAATAAGGAAATGGCCTCTTGCTTCCTCTGTGTGTCTTTTGTTTCATTTTGTTTCATAGTTGCAGGTTCAGGCTGCGTAGCAAGCCACTACGTATTTACATATATCTATAGTCTACTTCTACAAATAGATTCAATAGGTTTTGTCCTGTTTTCCTTCCATTCTGGGTCGCTATGGAATACAAGTCGTACCTTGGTTCTCGAACGCCTTGTGACTCAAACGTTTTGGCTCCCAGACGCCGCAAACCCGGAAGTGAGTGTTACAGTTTGCAAACGTTCTTTGGAACCCAAACGTCCGACGCGGCTTCCACAGCTTCTGATTGAGTGCAGGAAGCTCCTGCAGCCAATTGGAAGCGACGCCTTGGTTTCCGAATGTTTTCAGAAATCAAACGGAACGGATTCTGTTTGAGACCCAAGGTACGCCTGTACTATCAAAGGTTCTTCCACTACCACTCTTTCAACTGCCTGTTCTCTGTGACTTCTTCCAGCGTTGTAGTGTTTGAAAGAGGGCTGCTTGCTTTCAAGAGCATTGCTGTGACTGATGTGCTTAGAAGCACAGGTCCATAGGCTTTCAATTATTGGATTTTGAACTTTCTACTATAAAAGGATCCTTTTGACATTCATTATTCTGCCACAGAAATACGGAACTGTTTTAGAGCTCACCCTTGATTTGATATGGGGCACTTGCAATGTCTTTGGGGTGTCACTATTGCTGCACATGAACTGAGGACACACACAATGGTTCCTGGCAGCTGCACATTGTAGGAGCCATGGCTAAGCTGTCTTTCAGTGAATCATCTAATGGAAGAACCTCTGATAAACCCCACAGTTTTAGCAAAACGAAAATACTTTTTACAAGCAGAAATGCCTTTTAAAAAGGTTACGTTGCCATCACAACAGAGAAAAATAAATACATACTTTCCTCACAAACTTCCATTTCTTTAGCAGGGTCTTAATGCTTTTTCTTGCCTCGGATTTCACCTGAGGTTTTCGTTTGCTGAGTCATCGAAGCAGTATGACATCATAGCATTCCAAACATGATTTGCAAATGAACAATCCATGGTGTTCCGTTTGGTTTCCCCAGAGCGGGGGCGGGAAATCTATTGCTTCCTAAACTGAAGCTGGCTTGCGCTTGCTAGTTGCCAGGATTAATCTTAATGTATGTGCATGTAATGCTTTCTCATCTGTGGCAGCACAATGCAGAGACAGGAATTGATACAACCTTGGAAAGTTTCACTGCTAAAAATATCTGTGTTGAAAAGAAGTCGGAATACATTATTTTGGTTTCCCACATACAAAGTAGTCTATGGACAGAAACATTGCCTTAACCAGAGAATCTAACCTTGTGGTGTGTTTGGGTATTGATGGTTGATGGGAAGTCCCAATTTTTCCCATGCAAGCATATTGAACACTTCTGAAGAAGGACCACAGAGTCCACAGCAAGCAGCAGATAGTGGACACAGGAATCAACAACTATGTATGAAACCTTGTCTTTTCTTGGGGGTAAATCATGAGCTGTTTCATAGACACTGAAAAAGCTGCCCCTTGAATAGTTAATACAGTAAGAAGATTTAAGAACTCACCTTCCTGAGATCATATTTTAATACAGTACTTCATCCAATAAAGGATGTGAGTGACTAATGATATAACTCTACCACCCAGAGTGGCTGGGGAAACCCAGGCAGATGGGCGGGGTAGAAATAATAAATTATTATTATTATTAAAATTATTATATCTCCCAGGAAGGTCCAGGAAACTGCCTTGAGAAGGCATGGTTCATTTTTACTTTAGGTTGGCAAGTATCATCAAGCTCCACAAGGCCTGCAATATTCCACCTCCCCATTAGGCCCCCTAATAGTTCTGTTCAATTATTCCCTGTGTAGTCTGTTCCTCCTCTTTTTTTAACATTTCCAGTCTTATTGCTATAGCAGTTACTTACCATTGGGTGGCAGCAGAGATTGTAAAGCTGCCAACTCGTGCTGGGCTGTTCTAAAGGACTGCGTTTTCTATTACTAGTTTATTGCACACATAAATAAAATACAAATAGTAGTACCCTTTAATAATTTAGAGTTTCCTGGCACCTTAAGAACAAACAAATTTATTGGGCTTCAGATTTTTGTGAGTGTGAACCCATTTTATCAGACCTGTGAAGAAGTGAGTAGGTTCAGCCTTCCCCCTACACACCTCCACCAACCTGGTGCCCTTGAGACATTTTGGGCTACAACTTCCATAAAATGCTGTCCTGTTTGGTTATAAAGAAAGGCAGCCACTTAATGTGACCTCTTCACTTACCTGCTCAAATGGCTCTTGCCCACAGACAGTTTAGGCCACAACAAATTTGTTAGGTCTTTAAAGTATCCCAAGGTTCTGGTCTTATTTTGCTGCCACAGCCTAATATGGCCTCTAAAAACCAAAGTTTTACAGCCCTGAATCAGTGAAAATGTAAGAGATCCTGCATATGGGAAAGTGCCTATACCATAGGAACCAAGTACTGGTATTACAAATTGCAGCTGGGAAGCTGCCACTGAAAAATGAAGGTGTTAAGTGTGACGAGCCTGATTTAAATCACTACACAGGGTGGGCTTGCACATGGAATAATTTTCACTGGGCCACCATTACGTAAGCTATATAGTTTGTGGTGACACAGTGAGAGTCACTCCTTCCACGTTAGAAACTGCTATCAGATGCTTTCTGAGAGCCATGCTTCAGCTCGAGGCCCACTGCCACCCCTTGAACCCCCTGGCCCTGATCTTCCTCTTCCTTGCTCTGCTACTGCCTGTTCACCTGCCCGCTTGGAGTGAGCAAAAAGGGACTAGTCTGCTTGCTAGTGCACCTCCTGATAGCTGTGCAGGCTGCGCCCAGAGAAATAGGGCAAGCAAAATGGGTGGCAGTGACAGTCGTAAAGGTGTGGTGGGTCCACTGAGACCATCTTGCTCAAGGCCCTCTCAAAACCTGACTGTTATGAATGAGCAGCTCCCCAGAGGAAAGTGTCGCCTCGAATACAATCTTTAGTTTCCGTCTTTTGCTACAGGCAAGACATCTTTTAGATGCAGCCATTAGTATTGCTTTAGGCTGGCCACGTCCTTGCTGATTTCGGCAGGTTTTCAGGCAAGGAACTAACCTAGACACTGGGAACTGTGATAGTTTCCTTGACCAATAGCTTTTGGGAGTGGGGGAGATAAGTGGAGAGACGGGGGGGGGAGGACATTGAACTATTCTATCTTTAGCTAAGAACTAGGATCTTCCTTCCGTTCTTTTTTTTTTAAGCACAGTACAAGAAAACAAGGGGAAACATGCAAGTCTGGTGTACAAGGGTGCATCAAAATTTAAAGTTAGGTCAATCTAATCCGATGCCCGTTTGCTTAGGAGTAAGCCTTATTTATCCTAATGAAACTACAGCATTGAGTCAACATGGACAGAAACAGGTTGCAAAACCCACGAGGACCACTAGGTGGAGGTTGTTGTAAATCTCCCAGCCTGATGAGTCTCTTTCCAGGTTGCTACTTTCCAGGTTGTTGAGAATTTCCTTAACCACCTGGATTGGGTTGTTTTCTTCACATCACTGCAGGGCTCCTCTATGAAAGGATGTGCTGTGCTGTGGATATTTCCTGAACTAAGGATTAGTTACTAAGGATAACAAAGGATTCTATGGTTCTATGATACTAAGTTAACTAAGGATAAGGTAAACTCTCCTTCATTGGAGAAGGAGACATTGGCCAGCCTTCTGTCCAGATTTCTTTAGTTGTGATTCCTGCATTGCACAGGATGAAGTAGATGGCCCTTGGGTCCCTTCCAACTCTACAGTTCAACTATTCCACCGCACATTGGAAGAATATAAGGTAATGCCTGACTGTATGGCGACAGCTGTCCTGGGGAATGGCTTTAAGTAGGCTTTAAGTTGGCCCCTGACTTCCTTCCCATTTATGTATTCATGTTCTGCACTGTTGATCATCACCAGAGATAGACAAAGTAAATCTCAGTTGGGTGTGTTGATCTCTTAATTTCCTGTCACATCGGATCTTATTTTTATTTCATGTAGAAGGATTTGCAGATCACAACATTCTCGAAATGGTGTATATGTCTCTAAGTGGCATACATACATCTTAGCAGGGTGATTCTAACATCCAAAGACAAGTGCCTATATTAGGTGAAGTCTGAGTCCAGGTCTAAGGAACAAATGAGGTAAGACTTCATGCACTGAATTAATCCATGAAAGCTGATGCCATAATAAACTTGTTATTATTTAAAGTGCCACAAGACCCTGTTATTTTTGCTGCAAGAGACAGCACAGCTACCACTACGGAATACGTTTCTGTTACTGATGGCAGTCAAAGACCAGCAGGGAGACCTTTCCCCACACCTCCACCTGCAGATAGCAACGGGGCAAAATTCTAGCAGGACACCCTCTAGCACAGTATTCCTCAAACCTTGGATTCCCACATGCTGTTGAGCTATAACTCCCATCATCCCTGACCATTGGCTAAGTTGGTTGAGGTTGATGGAGTACAATGCCATCAAGGTGGAAGAGCAGTGCTGCAGAAGCACCCCCCAAAAAAGGTTTAACCCAGGGGTCAGCAAACTTTTTCAGCAGGGGGCCGGTCCACTGTCCCTCAGACCTTGGGGGGGGGGGCGGACTATATTTTGAAAAAAGAAGAAGAATGAATTCCTATGCCCCGCAAATAACCCAGAGATGCGTTTTAAATAAAAGGACACATTCTACTCATGTAAAAACATGCTGATTCCCGGACCGTCTGCGGGCCAGACTGAGAAGGTGATTGGGCCGCATCCGGCCCCCAGGCCTTAGTTTGGGAACCCCTGGTTTAACCTGTCTGAACACACAGACATACACCCCTGTGCTGGAATTAGATTTGAACTTCAGTTGATGCCCTCAGAAGACTGTTCTCAAGCCTAAATGCCCTGGAGAGGGGGAAAGGGGAAGCTATTGGCAGAATGGGGAGACTCCATGGGTCAGCAGTTCCCCACTCCTACTCTAGCTCTGTATTGCCTTGAAAATAGAGGTGTGTGCCTTTGTGTGTCAAAATCTATGCACTGGGCTCTACATATTCTACCACCGGTAGCTGGAGAGAGTAGCTGCAGCCCTCTACTAGACTTTCCCATCCCTATGCTTTCCCTGCTCACAGAGCTTTAATTGGACATGTCTGGACCACTTAATCCTCTTACTTTCTAGACCAGGGCATGCACATCACATGGTTGGTACAAAGTCTCTGGGGAATGTGAACCCCATGCCAGGGGATTAACCTTTTCTGGCCCCAGCAGATTGCATGCCTACAGGGACTCCATGTGCAAATTCAGAAGGGCAAGGTAAATGCAAAGCCCTCTCTCCCTCCTAGAATTGGCTGAGCTCAGTGGGATGGATGGGCAGACCTAAGGTAGGATCCTGGGACAGATCTTTGCAACCATATAATGCCAACATGCCATCCCCCCCCAAATATGGTAATGCTGCTGCTGTAGCAGCTAAGGGCTGAGCAGGCACAGTGAGGGATGCTTTTTAAATTGTTTTTTGAGTGTTTGCATTGCAGGTCCAGCTAAGGATGCTGGATGGGGCCTTGCCCTCTGCTGTACCGCCCTATTGGACAGCAGTGACATACCTCCAGAACCTGGCTGTTGGGAGGTGCAGAAGGAGAAGGAGCAGGCAGGAGCCCCCAGGAGACAGGTTTCAGGAATCAAGCCAAGGGCGTGCCAACGTGCATTTCTGGGATGGGACAAATGCCAGCAGCCAGAGCCTGCTGGGGCCTGCATGGCCCTGGCGCCTGCACCGGGGATGTGCCTGAGAGTGCCATGGTGGAGCCAGACTGCACGTGTTGGCAAGTGTGCCATGTGGTAAAAAAGCATTCCTGATCACAGCAGTGTTGCCAGGAGCCTTCATTTTGAGGGGGGCATTTCTTCAGAATCTCCACTGAGCTCATGCAGCAGAGACCCAGGGCGCCACAGCTGCACACTGAGCCCTATCAGGAAATAGCTTTGCATGTGGATCAGGGCCCTTCTCCATAGCTTGCTGTGTAAGACAGGATGGGAACAAGCCTCCGTCAAGGCAAAGCAACAGTGGGCTTCCTAATGGACACATCGGTCAACACATTTAGGCTGTGGTTTCTCTTTGCTGGTACCTAGCTGGCTGAACTTTGTCTAGATTTCAAGTCAGTTTTCAAAATTCTGCTTTAAGTGGCCTGAGCTCAGGTGTGCTCTAGAACACAGGTAGACAATGTGGTGCTCCCCAATACCCAGTCAACTCTCATCAACCCCAACCAATGCAGCCAGTAGTCGGGGATAGTGGGAGCTGCAGTCCAAAAACATCTTCCAAGCTACACTGCTAGACCCTGAGTATAGAGGAAGCTGGAAAAAAACAACTGTGCATGTGAGCGGTCTATTTATGTGAGAGGTTAATACCGGGGGAGAGGATTTGTGTGTGTGACCAAAATAATTTGAATTTTTTTGTGTTTTACTGAATGTACAAAAGGGAATCAGCTATGAATCAGTGTGGGGAGAGGAAGAAGGAGCTGGTATATGCTCAATCCTTCTCCCCCCCCCTCTCCTACACACAGTCAATACATGGATGGAACATGGAAAAGAAAGGGTTTGTCGTCCCTGGAGCAGCTTCTGCCCAACATGTCTCGCACAGACATTGGGAAGCAAGGAAGAGGAAACCCCAAAGAGAAGGGGATCCCACCCTGTCCCATTTATGAATATGCAGAAATTTCTGAATATTCAGAAATGGAAGGAAGAAGATTATCCAGAGTTCGTGATGTCAATCAATCAATATCACAGGTGCAGGTTTGTAGAAAGAAAAAGAAGAAGTTCGGGTAGTGTATGTTAACAGCTTTCCATTCTTCATACTGCTTAGGGTTGAGTTAGATAAATCCATTTCTTCCCTCATAACAAACTGATTTAGAACACCTTTAGTATTAAAGCTTTCAAGAAACAAAACATTTTCTTCTGTTTGAAATTTCTCTTGGGGAGGCTGACCAGGAAACTGGGAAATTTCCCAGAACAAATGAGGACACTGAAAAATGACTAGAAAGATGGGAAAGTCAAAGGAGAGAGAGAGAGAAGGGGAGGGGGAGAGGGAGAGGTTTTTGCTGTCTCCATGATGGCAAATAAATCCACATATTGAGAGAGGGAACATACTCCCACTGATCATTCCCCCCAATTTGAGATTTGCACTTTTCTTAAAAGGGATCTTAATCATGTCAAACAAATGTAGGTCATGTTCATCTCAGACTAGTTCTGGGCTCAGTGGGTTAGTGGAACTCAAGCTAGACAAGAGTGGCATATTCACTGAAATAATTTTAATCAGCTTAAAATCAGCTCTCTCTTTTTTTAAAAAATCAGCACTGGGTGGGTGGTATCCCAGAAGACAGAACAAGTTTAAAAGATGGAACCAAGTTGACTTTTATTTTTTTAAGAAACACAAAGGGATCAGTTAATGACATGTCATTGTTTATTGGGAGGCTGGTCCCATCCTGCCCCTGCATCTTTTATTTCCTTCACTGGAGTTTTACCTGTGCTTATTTCAGGACACTTTAGCCCTGGGATTCTTTCCCTTCTTTTTTTAAAAGACATACCATAAGATGGTACAGGAAGTGGTTGTGTTAACTGCAGCTGAAGTTGTAAGGCTCTAGCGTGCTTCTCTTCTCCTGAAATGAGTGCAGACCAAGTTCAGGACCAACGTGGCTTGTGATGAGGAGTCACCCTGAACGAGGCCCATACAGTCATCAAAACAACCCCTGCACAGATGGATCCTTTTAAGACCCCACATTTCAAGCAAGAACTGTCACGCTGTCGCTTTTCTGCTTGAACCGCTCAGACAGCATTGACCTTCTCTGTCTTTATTCACGTGCTAAGAAGGGCTCTGCATTAAACATGAATTAAGACACTTCTCTCCAGAACACAAGGAAAACAGCAGTGCAGCTAGGCTTTCCACGCCGCCTGCAAATAGCCCAGCCAAAGATCTCACCCACCCATCTTCTCTCCTTCCTGCCACCCCTTTTCAATCAGCTGCGAGAGGCGCATCTGTTTGCTATTCCCTAGCCATGCAGGCAACTTGGCTGCTCCCACAGAAATGTAACTTGGGTGTGTTACATTAATGATACATATGGTTGTAAGAGTGTCCCAGGAAGTCGTCACAGCAGAGATGCATGATGGTTGGCAGATGTGCTCCTTTCTTTGCTGAGCTATGGAAACCGCCGCTGCATTTCAGCTTCTGCGGGAAGCTTGGTTTAAGGGGCTGTGGCTTGTGGAACAGTCTGGACACAGATGCATGTGGTCATTTTGTCCCCTCCCTTTCAATGGCAATGAAGAAGCCAGTTTCGTGTCTCTTAGTCCTTCCTTCTAAGCTGGCCTAAGTGAGCTCTGCTTGCGCCTTACTTATCTTTAGGCATCAGAAAAGCAACATCAAGCCTTCTAAGCAACAAGCAATTGCTCTTGATCTGCAGCCAGCACTGTCTTGTCTCCTTTGCAACAAGAGAGAGAAAGCTCCAAGAGGCAAGTCCTTCCATTAGGGATCTGTCCAAAAGATGACGTGTTCCTTGGAGCCATGAATACAGCTAGTTTGAGACCACCAAATCATTGTACCAACCAGCTTCAAAGAAGGATTTTTTTTAAAAAAAGTTTCAAAGCAACAATTGTTTGGGGAATATCTTTTTACCCTACTGGTTTATGCTGCTTCTTTCCTGGGCAATTTTTTTAAAAAAACTATGATCTTTGGTTATACATTTCAATAGTTTTACAATCATTCTAACATTTCAAAACTTGACTTCCTTTCTCCTCTTTCTGTGGTTCCTTTATTTTTATGTTTACATTTCCTGCATATTCTAAATTAACTTACTACAGTGGTACCTCGGGCTAAGAACTTAATTCGTTCTGGAAGTCCGTTCTTAACCTGAAACTGTTCTTAAACCTGAGGTACCACTTTAGCTAATGGGGCCTCCCGCTGCTGCCACACGATTTCTGTTCTCATCTTGAAGCAAAGTCCTTAACCCGAGGTACTATTTCTGGGTTAGCGGAGTCTGTAACCTAAACCGTCTGTAACCTGAAGCGTCTGTAACCCGAGGTACCACTGTATTTTATTCATCTACTTTAAATATAATGAAACTGCAGGTTATTACAGCGGTACCTCGGTTGAAGTACAGTCTGGTTTAAGAACAATTTGGTTTACAAACTCCACAAAACCGGAAATAGTGTCTTGGTTTGAGAACTTTACCTCGGTCTAAGAACGGAATCCAAACGGTTGAAGGGCACCGGCAGCGAGAGGCCTCATTAGGGAAAGCACATCTCAGTTTAAGAACGGTTTTGGTTTAAGAGCGGACTTCCGGAACGGATTAAGTTCGTAAACCGAGGTACCACTGTACAATAATCCTGCCATCATGCCATACTGTTTTTCTCTTCTATCCCAGCCCCCCAATGTAAAAGACAGTTCATTTCCTACCTTAGCCTACCTACAGGATGGGAGGCACCCCAGCTTAGAGGGTCATCCATCAGGAATGTCCAGGCTTGCAAAGTGACTCTCCCACCCCACCCCTGGAAAAAAAAGAATAAACCTATTTGCACCTCAACAACAAAGTGCCTGTTAGGATAACGTGCTTCGAATGACGTGCATTCTAGCCCATGAAAGTTTTATGACATAATAAATTTGTTAGGGTTATGCTTAATGTGTTGCTCATAAAGACTTTTCAAAATATTTCAAACACTAATTTAGGCCTCTCCCAAGGTTCCGTTAGCAGAACACAAAGAGAATACATTCCAGGCAGCTCCCCCTTCCTTCGTTTCATCTGCTCCAGGAAGTTGGGGACCTTCCTGAGCAGATTCAGGGGAGGCACAGGGACTATAGGGTGGGGTGGGCGTGGATCGCTGCAACCATTGGATGCAACAGTAGGCTACAATTCACTTGGAGGAAATCATCCTCCCACTATATTGAACATTTCATCAGTGCCAGCTTAAAAAAAATTCCAGACAGAATAGGGTTGCCATACGTCCGGGAAATCCCTGACATGTCCTCCGGGGGGGGGATTTTTACAATTGTAAGCATATGTCCGGGTTTGAGGGGGGTTCAGGATTGGGCACCAGCTCTGGCTCTGTTTCAGGCTCAGCAGTAGCCCCCCCCCAAAGCTCAACAACCTCTGGAAATACGGCAACCCTAAGATAGAGCAATCCCCTCGCACCCCACCAATGCATGTTTCTGGGGTTTTTCCCCAACCCACCCAGAGCCAATTTCAGAGGGTGTGTAGGGCACAGGAGGGGGCGGGAAAACCTTGCACCAGGGCTTCTGCTGACAAGACTCTTTAGGCTGCTTACACATCTTACATTTAAAGCACATTCTGCTCCCCAGAGAATCCTAGGAACTGTAGTTTAAGGATACTGGGAATTGTAGCTCTGTGAGCAGTAAACTACAGTTCCCATAGAGGTAGGTGTGTGTGTGTGTGTGTGTATGTGTGTGTGTGTGTGTAATGTGCTTTTACTCTTGAATGTGTACCCAGCTTTTGTTAGTTTTGCAACTGTTCTGTCTAGTTGCAGTTCACGACTTGCCTCTGCCCAGAGCAGAATGCACCAGATGGAGGGCTGATTTGCCTAGGCACCCATCAGCATGCCACCCACACTGGAGGCCCGCATTCTGTTTCTAACTGTTATCTTGCCTTGCCTAGGTATTAATTCATTTGTAAAATGAGCTCGTAGCTACTTAACGCTCCTTCGACTTGCAGAACAAGACCTTAATCAGAACTTTATAAGCAAGTAAATCACAAAGCAACTGTGAACATTATGAAAACTGCTCTGGTGAGTTGCACAAACAGGTAGACCAGCACAGAGTTTCAGTCTCGGTAAGGAATATGCTACCACAGAGAACTTCTCTTTAAACTCAGGCAGGCGCCTCGGAAGCCCTGGACAAATCCCATAGGAGGTGTTTCCCTGCATGGATCTAAAGGCAAAACTTTGTACCTAGAGATTGTTAGGGCCTTCCAGGTTTAAAATACAGCAAATGTGCAAAAGTTGTCGCTCATCTCTTGTGCGGGATCTAGCCTTTCCCTAAAAGAGAGACTTCTGCTTGGAGTGGATAGAGTATCATGTTTTCTTAGCTTGCAAACCACAACACACTATCTCTGGGGAAATATTATTCTTCCTCCTATTCTGGGCCACATCGTGGTCAAATATCGGCAGTCCATCTATAAGCAGGGACTTGACCCGAACTTGCATGCAAGGTGAAACTGACAAAGTGCTTCTCCACACACCACCCTGAGACTAGTCAGTTTCAACTTCCATGTGAATCCTGTCATCGCAAGTAGAGAGACACTCCCTATCTCATATCACTGTAGTGATTTTCATCATCCAGACTTTAAGAATAGGAACACCCCTCCTTAAGCAAGGCTACCACCCATCCCATCCATTTTGTGTGGAATGCATATCATGTTGCTGCTTTTGAAATGTGACTTGCAGAACTATGTTGCAAAACCCAGAGTGCAGATGGGGCATATTTTGGACTGACTCTGTCTGGATCAGCCTAAGCAGATTGAAAACAATTGAATCCTATACTGTCATTAAGCTGAGTGGTTGGGGAGCTGCTCCGTGGTGTTGGCATCGCAGTTTCAAGGTCCTGGGAGCTCCCTGCCTTTCAACCCCAACCTGGCTTTTTAGGGTGTGTGTATGTAAAAGTCATGCATGCAAAAGGTAAGTGGGGCCATGTTACCGCCTTCCCCTTGTTGAGGCTTGAGCTCCTCTCTCCTGCTTCCTTCTCTATGGAGTGAGCCCTTGGAGGTGGCCACCACCAGTGTGCTTCTGTGGCTACCTTTGCTGCATGTCTTGGCCACTCCCTACATCTCCTTTGCAAGAGGCTGCTTCCCTCCCTGGGTGAGCCTCAGATTATTGTCCCAGAAGGGCCGTGTGTGCTCTTTGCAGGTGACCTTTGGAGATAGCTGTGCTGTGGCAGTCATCCTCCTATCCTCCACGTGTGTGTGTGTGTGTGTGTGTGTGTGTGTGTGTGTGTGTTGCGCTCCAAAATGTTGGCTGTGAGGACCATAAGGAGATTTACACTCCTGGCTGCAGGATGCCTGGGACTGGCCACAACAGGGGCACTGCTGGGTCAGTCCCAGTGCTATATGGATTGGGGGCACTCTGGCATCGCTCCCTGTGTTGTGATGCAGGGAGCACATCATTGTGAGCTCATTGGCTCCTTCCGTGTTTGGGTGGCATGTGAGCATTGCCATTTGGCTTTGCCCCCAAATCAGTGGGTTCTGTTTCCAGGGCTGCTTTTTTTAACCCTACTGTGGGATTTCATGTGTGTTTGCTTTCCCTTCCCCTCCTCAGCTGAACATGTACAGAGTTCAGTAGCCATTCTGCTGGCATATCAGTGGAACCTCTCTTCCTCCCACTTGCACAAGTTTCTTTTGTCATACAGGTCTCTAATACACCCCACACTCTGGGTTGGACAAATTTCCATGCCAAACCACATTTGCTCACCTTTCCCTGAACAAACTATCCATTGTTCACCCTCTTATTCCCTTTTGCATGAAATATTTTGGTTCAATGCTGCAGAGGTGTGTGTGTGCGCGCAAACACACGCACAACTACACAGACAAATTGCAGTGGAACTGATGGAATGGAATATGGAGTCTGGAACTGCCATTTAACATGTTGGATCTTCTCTGAGCCACAGACTTTTAAGTGCATCAGATTCTCACTTGGGTTAGGATATGACAAGACTTATTTACTTTCTGTCTGCACGACTACACTGGCTCTTTATAGATCTCTCAGTAGTAACTGATTAGGGTAGATGCACACCATACATTTAAAGCACATTTATTGCACATTTAAAGCTCACAACTCTCCCCAAAGAATCTTGGGAACTGTAGTTTGTTATGGGTGCCGGGAATGCCAGAATTATTTGAGAGAGTTCATGCTATTTAAATGTGCATTGAATGTGCTTTAGATGTAGGGTGTGGATCTGCCCTCAATGTTGCATTTGTTCTTATATTTCCTGTTGGTGATGGCTCTCCTACCATTCCTTGCTTGAGGGAGAGAGGGAGAAAGAAATTAAAGGGAAAACAGGCTTTGACAGCATCCTTCTTTCCTAAGTAGCTGGCCCCCTGTGCAGCTTGAATGGGAAAGTATCTCAGCCTTGAGGCTGGTCTTCAGCTGGTGGGTTTCATGACCCACAGCAATGGGGATGCAAAGTTACCCAGAGTTGGTCATGCTACTGGTACCAAGGCCATCTTAGGAGAAAAAGAGAGAAGAGAAAAGATTGGTGAGAGAAGAAAGATGACGAGGAGGAGGAAAGGGACTCCAGGACAGGTGTAGAGCATGATCCAATGGATGTTTACTCAGATGTCATGTTGAGTTCAAGGTGACTTACTCCCAGATAGGTGTGTGTAGGGTGGCAACCTTGGATAATGATAAAAATAATAAATAATGTCATTGGTTTGTGTCTTGTTGCATATGGGTGCTTAATTATGCTATTCACTCTCCACTCTTACATTGAAAAGTTCATAGCGGGCTGTTGTTGTTGTTACAGTGGTACCTCGGGTTACAGACGCTTCAGGTTACAGACTCTGCTAACCCAGAAATAGTACCTCGGGTTAAGAAATTTGCTTCAGGATGAGAACAGAAATCGTGTGGCGGCGGCACGGCCACAGTGGGAGGCCCTTTTAGCTAAAGTGGTACCTCAGGTTAAAAACAGTTTCAGGTTAAGAACAGACCTCCAGAAAGAATTAAGCTCTTAACCTGAGGTACCACTGTATTAATATTTGAATAATGCTTTCAAAGTGCCCAAAGCCCTTCATATGTAATATTTAGTTGTCCACCTTACAGAACAACCTTGTAAGACAGGGGTAGGCAACCTAAGGCCTGTGGGCCGGATGCGGCCCAATCGCCTTCTCAATCCGGCCCGCAGATGGTCAGGGAATCAGCGTGTTTTTGTTGTGTATTGAGTCAAAGGATTTTATATCTGTATTATTATTGTCTGTATTTGCATTAGGATAAAGTAACTGCCTTTTGGTTCCAGAGGGTACAGCTACTATTGGTTCATTTAAGCTGCTGTATTTGGATCCTCTGTCTTATTGGTTTCCTCCAAAAGGCAGCACTGTGATTGCTTGATATTGTTCCCTCCAAAATGTATCCCTTCCTAGCTAGTCCCCTGTCCCTATAAATGTAGCTTTCCTCTCCTCAGTCTTCAGTCTTGTTCACTTTAATAAAGAGCTGTTACTAGAGAACTGTCTCCAGCATGTTTTGTCAAGAGAGCTGAAATCACAAACCCCACGTCACAACAACTGGCGACGAAGGTGGGATCCGGAATGCTGAGGAGCGGTTAAACACAACCCTGCCTCAGAGTCCGGATTGCAGCTGAGAACAAGACTCACTGGCCAGCTGAGAAGACGACCCTGCCCGCTAGGACAATGGAGAGTCCAAGGGTATTGGAGCCCTTCCAGCCATCAGAGCCCCACACCTGGGAAGACTACGTCGAACGCTTCGAGTTCTTTGCAGTGGCTCAAGAGATCACCGATGCCAGCAAAAGAAGGGCCACATTCCTGAGCTACTGTGGGCCCGAGACCTTCAAGCTGGCCAAGGCATTACTTGCTCCAGCGAAGCTGAGTGAGACATCTCTCAAAGATATTCTTGCCTGCCTAACAAGCCACTTGGCGCCTACTGAGACCAAGATGGCCCGGCGGATGGAGTTCCATAAGAGGCAGCAGCATGCTGGGGAGTCTGTATCCACATTTCTGGCTGAACTCCGGAAGCTCGCTCAGCACTGCGGCTTCCAAAATCTGGAAGAGACTCTCCTGGATCGGTTTATTGGTGGTCTGAGCAGCAAGAAAGCCAGAAGACGCATCGTGGCTAAAGAAGAGGTTACCCTTGCTTCAGCCTTGAAAGAGGCCACCGCCACGGAGAATTATGAAAGAGAGGAGCTTGATGCCAGTCGCAAGGCCACTAAGCCACAGATAGAAGTTGCGCATGCCATGGACGAGCTAGAGGCTACTCCGAGCCAGAGCCCAGTCCGTGGGGTCGAGTCGGTGCGTCAGGCCTGCACAGTGCACAGAGATCGCCGAGGCAGTTGCCCAGGTTGTGGCGGAAACCATGAAAGGAAGAGTTGTCGTTTCAGGGATGCTATCTGCCGGACGTGCGGAAAGACGGGTCACATCGCCAGGGTCTGTAGATCGGCGGCGTCGGGAGCGACAGGAGCACCTAGACTGGAGCATCGCAGACCGCCCACAGCAACTCGTTTTCTAAAGGACTGCCACTACGTAACGGAGATCAACGGGAGGGCCGTACAGTTTCCAGCGCAAGGCAAGGCACACGTCAAGGTGAAGATTGAGGGTCAGCAGTGTGACATGGAGGTGGACTCCGGATCCGCATTCACCATCGTGTCGGACCAGAACATAGAACAATGGGTACGAACATGCAAGGCATGCCAAGAGGTGCGGCCAGAAGTGGCCAGAGCACCAGTCCACTGGTGGGAGCAGTCCAGGACTCCCTGGAGCCGGCTGCACATAGATTTTGCTGGGCCATTCCAAGGGAAGGTCTTTTTGGTTATCGTTGATGCATATTCCAAATGGTTAGAAGTGGCGATGGTCCCTAGCATGGCATCAGCTGCCGTAATCAAGGTGTTGAGGCAGCTGTTTGCTACCCACGGGTTACCTGAGACCATTGTATCAGATAATGGGGCAGCTTTTGTATCCCAAGAATTCAGGGCATTCTTGGCTGATAACTTTATAAGAGGGGTCACATCCGCGCCCTTTCACCCATCCTCCAATGGGCAGGCTGAGCGCATGGTAAGAACAGCCAAAGAATCCATTGCGCGCTTAATGGAGGGTAACTGGTCGGCTCGCATTGCGCGAATGTTATTTTTGCAGCATGCGACGCCGTGTACTGCGACGGGCAAGTCGCCAGCCGAGCTGCTCTTAGGTAGAAGACTGGTAACGGTGCTGGATTATGTCCACCCAGATAAAATGCCAAACCGTAATTCAAGAGCAACCCCCCAGGCTGAGACTGACACAACAAGGTATCTCGCCCCTGAAGATCTGGTCTGGGTGAGGAACTATTCACGAGGTCCGCGGTGGGTGGCCGGTGTGATCACCCGGGCTAGTGGACCTGTGTCCTATTATGTGACCTTGGAAAATGGGCAAGTTTGGAAGAGACATATAGATCAGCTGAGGCGCCGGGCGCTCAGCAGGGAGGAGTCAGATAATTCATCCCTGGCTAATGACCCACAGCTGCAAGACCAGAGTGAAAATGGTCCAGAGGTACAGTCACCAGGGGCTTCAGCAAATGAACCAGGGTCTGCTAGTCCTCATGATGACGAGGTACAGGTCGGGGACCCTGAGATGTCTAGGACTCCATCTGTTCCTGATGAAACCCCTATAGCAGCCCCTCCACCACAGGTAACACCCAATCCAGAACCTGCAACACCTGTTGTCAGGAGATCAGGTAGAAGTTGTAGGACCCCACAGTACCTGAGGGATTACGTCTGCTGTGCTCACTAGGGGGGGAGGGGTGTTGTGTATTGAGTCAAAGGATTTTATATCTGTATTATTATTGTCTGTATTTGCATTAGGATAAAGTAACTGCCTTTTGGTTCCAGAGGGTACAGCTACTATTGGTTCATTTAAGCTGCTGTATTTGGATCCTCTGTCTTATTGGTTTCCTCCAAAAGGCAGCACTGTGATTGCTTGATATTGTTCCCTCCAAAATGTATCCCTTCCTAGCTAGTCCCCTGTCCCTATAAATGTAGCTTTCCTCTCCTCAGTCTTCAGTCTTGTTCACTTTAATAAAGAGCTGTTACTAGAGAACTGTCTCCAGCATGTTTTGTCAAGAGAGCTGAAATCACAAACCCCACGTCACAACAGTTTTCACATGAGTAGAATGTGTCCTTTTATTTAAAATGCATCTCTGGGTTATTTCTGGGGCCTGCCTGGTGTTTTTACATGAGTAGAATGTGTGTTTTTATTTGAAATGCATCTCTGGGTTATTTGTGGGGCATAGGAATTCGTTCATTCCCTCCCCCCCAAAAAAAATATATAGTCCGGCCCACCACATGGTCTGAGGGACGGTGGACCGGCCCACGGCTGAAAAAGGTTGCTGACCACTGCTGTAAGACAAGTCTGAATTATTATCCTCCAATTCTGCAGAAATTAGGACCATGAGACAGTGCCTATGGTGAGTTCGTGACAGAGGTAAGATTTGAATGAGGGACTTCCTGATCCACAGCTCAGTTTCTTAGCTGCTACACTATACCAGCTCTTGTGTGGTTCCTAGGCAACACTGTATCTTGTTGAGGTGATTTATAAAGACTTCTTTATCTTCAGCAGTAGACCTACACCATGCACTTTTCAGACCAGATCTTGACCCTCAGAATGTTAAAGGTCTACCTCTGCTCTTGCATCCAAGAGGCAAGAAGTAACTCAATTACTTCCTGCTGTTGACCTCAGTTGCAAGGTGAGTTTGAAGCAGGAATAAATAATCAGTGCTGGATAAAGCAGAATTAGCCAAACCCGTCAGAGAAATATTGATCATTAGGGGAAATTTAGGTCAGGGAATGGTGGGACTCGTGGGAGGCATTTCAGTGGCTACTAAACCACTTCAATAGTGATAAATCAACAGTACAGACACACACTGTCATTCAAAAAAAAAACTGGGGTGAGGAAGGAAAGAGTTGGAGTTGTACTAGAAATTACAGGAAAAAACATTTCCCTCTCTTCCTCTGTTCTGTCACCCTTGAGCTAAAAGAGCATTCTTTCCATTCTTTAAGGTGTAACTGCTGTGCAGCTGCTCAGCTATAACTAATGGCACGATGTAATGATTTCAGATGGGCAGACCTTGGCATGTTGTACTTGCTTCTGCAAACATCTAGCTGTCTTGCTGGTTTCACGGCAGATATTGGGATAAACAGCTTCATGTCTCAGCTGGTATGAAGGGAGTAAGACAGCAAGGTAGTTCAGTCCCCAGGGGGCGCCCTTCTCTCAGGTTCCACTGAGTTCAGTCCGGCTTTCCCCCAGGTAAGCATGGGCAGAATTGTAGTCAATGTGGAAAGAATCCAGAAGACTTATGCAACAATAGCATGCTTCGAGATAATGCTGAGGTGGCTCTGAGATGGGATGGTAGCACTTGTGAGAGAGGGATGTAAATGCACCTGTGAGAGAGACCCTAGAAACCAGACTTGGTCCCTCTGGAGAGCTCTGGAGTTTTCTTTGACAGCCTTCACATAATGATTAACGGTGGGGAGCTTTGCACTGCATTCCCTTACTGAAGTAATGCCAGACTTTGCCCTGCATATGAGGGCCTATGCTTTTCGGATTCAACCAGTGGAGTACAAGAGGCTGCTGCCAAAGGAACATCTGGGTTCACGTATCTACAATGTCAAACCCATGAAATAGGGGTAGCATCGTTCTTTGTGTTAGTGGCTGGGCCTTCAAAGAGTTATGAGATCAAACCTATGTAAAAGCTATAGAAATAAATTTAAAGCAGGAACTAAACATCCTGGCATATATTCTCAGCCCTTGGCAAATTTAATTGGTTGGCGCAAGGTGGACAAGTCCTTGATTTGTTTGGTCCCTGGCTCAGCTTCTGTATCTTATCTGAATTAGTTTTTTTCAGACTGATGCAACTATACAGTTTCCCTGCTCTCTTATCAATGGTGTTATCCTGTGAAAGGGACTGGCAGTAGATCCAAGCCACAAGTTTTAGTATGATAAGAACGGGGGATGGGGATGGGATGGGTGTCGAGGAATAGGAGGAGAGGCAATGAAGGTCTACTGTTGTCATGCCCTGCTAATGAGCTTTCCACAAAGGATGCTGGATTAGACGGAATCTTGTTCTCCGGTAGGGAAATATTTATGCATGTATCAGGTGTGGGGAACCTTTGGACCGCCAGATATTGCTGAACTGCAACTCTCACCATCTCTGGCCAGTGACCATGCTTGCTAAGGCTGATGGGAATTATAATTCAGCAATGTCTAAAAGGCCAATCATTCTGCACTCCTGGCATATGTATATATATATTTAAAAGAATTCTTCTCCACTGCAACAGTCTGTCTGAGCAGGTGATTTATTATTCATGCAAGAGCTCACAATCCATCTATTTGAAAATTCAGTAAAAATAACCCGGCCTCTTTTTTAAGGATTTTATTTAAAGTGTTGGAAGTCTCTGTTAGAAACGACGCATTATCTCATTATTTTCTGGGATCAAACTGATGCTTCATCCAGGCAAGATGGAGGTTCTTTTGCTTGGAAAAAAAAGGTTAAGCCAAGAATAGCAGATTTGCAGTTTGGGAGTGCTTTTAAAATTTGGCTTTGCTTCTACATAAATAAGTAGAATGCTTGTGCACACTTTATTCTAGTGCACCAACTTGTCATAGTTCTGCATGCTTTTGTTACATCCAGATTAGGCTACTGTAATATGGTCATTGTAAAGCTGCCTATGAAAACCATTCAGAAATTTCCAGTGGTGTAGGAGTCTGCTTTTGTGATCGTATCAGGATTGTACCAACAGGAATTGTCTCCCAGTTGGCATCTGGGCTGAATTCAAAGCACTAAATCTCAAATGATTTGGGACCTCAGAACTGAAGGGCAATTGAGGTTCTACAGAGGAAGTGAAAGGTGAGATATTGAAATGAGTAAAATATAAAATCCTTGGCCTAAGACAAAGGTGGGGAACATGAGGCCTTTCAGAAGTTGGTGGATTGCCAACTCCCACCAGCCCCCGACAGCGCAGCCAAGTGAATGATTGGAGTTTGAGTCCAGCAACATTGGGGTGTGTGTGTGTGTCACATGTTCAACGGATTTACCCCAAATGGGAGTTATGGGATTATGGCTTAAATCTCACCTGGTATCATGGTTGGCTTGATGCCAATTAAAAGTATATCAGAAGACTGCTACATATGCTACATTAAATGTTTCTGTATGGGAAAGTATGACACATTATTGCTTGTACTGATTGCATGTATTTCTAGGTACTGGTGGAGAAATTGGCACCAAAGGCATTAATTTACTGTGCATGCAGCAAAATGCACATGATGGTACATGCAGATGGCATTTTATTTCCTATGTAAAAAAAGCGTAAAATTGTAAGTCATTGAAAATCTGGGGCTTACCTTCACCTACCACATCCATCATAATCAGTGCCAGGGCTCAGCCCTGGAACAAGAGAGGGAGAGGCAATATTGATCAGTGCCTCTGAGCCTGGGTAGAGTAGTCAAATGACCACTACTTAACCCTACACACCTGGAACTAGGAAGAAGCACGTCTAAGCATGTCTGTCTAACTCTGCTGGGGACCTTGATAGACCACAACTAACTAGATGGTTTAGGGATGCATTGGCGCATCCAGTGCTGCTGAAATGTCCTTATAAGCAACTGCTCAGCTTATTTTAAAATGTGTGATATTCTTTTGTTGTAGCATAATGGAAGAAATTGCTATCAGAGGGTATAGTGAAAGAGCTTTGAACATGTGCATGTAACATTTTCAGGTCTGATTTACCTGCTTGAGTGTATGTGTAGATCAGAGCTTTCCAAACTGTGTGTCACGACACGTTCGTGTGTTGGCTGCAGTGTGTAGGTGTGTCGCGCAAATGCTCCCCGCACACCTTCCTGATCTGGAAAGGGGCTAGTTCAGCCTCTGGTTTGCTAGTAAAACTGAATTACTGTGTCCCAAAATGATGCATGTCTAAAAAGTGTGCCACCAACATGAAAAGTTTAGAAAGCTCTGCTGTAGATAGACCTTAGCTTGTGTATTCATTATCTTGCTCCATATCACACATCTAAATAAAGGCACACCTTCCTCTCCACCATCTTGCCTGGAGCTCTGTGGGGCCTAGCAACCCACCCTGATTATCGCAGGATAACAGAGATCAACTACTCAATGTTTAAAATGTTTTCTGAATGAGAAATGTACTTTGAGAACTACCACAATCCTTTGGGGTAGTGTTTCATTCTTGTTTGGGACTGAGGGTATGTTTTCCAGATGTCTTTATTTTATAGGACATTCCAGATGTTCTAATGCTCCAAAGTGCAATCCATTCAACGTTCTGTATATTACCATGGAAATGATACCCAATACCACCAGATCAGCTCTAAAGGGACACAGAGAACAGGCACATAGGGTCAACCCACGGAGTCTTGTTTCTTTCATTATTTGATCCTTGAATCTCTGAGTATTAACTCAGATTTTGCCCCATAGGAGAACTAGTTACTTTGTTAAAATTAGTATTATGAAAATATTGGATTTTAGGGGGGGAAGCCTTATTTTAAATGAAGGTCTGTTGGATATTGGCAGCACATCTGACCCTATATTTACTTAGAAATAAGCTCAAATTGTGCCAGAACTTGGATTGCATGCAGTAGAACCACCCTCTTAGACTGAAGCCAGCTGGTTGAGGGACCACTCTTAGGCCAGGGATGAGGCATTTTTGCCTTCCAGGTGTAACTAGGCTACAACCCCCAGAATCCCTGGTGGTTGGCTATGCTGGCTGGTGTTGATGGGACTTGTGGCCCAACAACATCTAGAGGGTCACAGGTTCCCTACCGCTGCCCATGCACCCTGCTTAGAGCTCCCTCTCCAAAGACACACAAGGCTGAAATGTGAGGGTGATCTGGCTGCGACATCTGTCACCCCATTGATCGCCAGGGTTGATTCGGCTGATCTGGTTGGCTAGGCGGGTGTCCCCTCCCTCCCTCCCTGCTCCATGTGCACCCCTCCCAAAGCTGAGCATTCGGTGGAAGAGGACGACCATCCCAGATAGTATACTGTTCTTTGGTCAAGCGTACAGTATACGATAGCTGTGCTCCCCTGCAAAGAACCTCCAAACAAGACCATGTCCCCTTTTGAGATGGATCCACTATTAAGAGCTAAAGAGCTGAACTAGACCAGAGCAAGGCCCAGTATCCTGTTTCCAACCGTGGCCAGTCAGCCAGATGCTTCTAGGAAGCAGGGCAATCAAGTTAGTGGTTCTTCTTCACTGTTTGCTTTCCTTGCACCTAGCACTAAGAGGCATATTGTGTCCGAAGGTCGAGGTTCAATTTGGTGGCAGAGCTAATAGCTGGTTTTAGGTTAATCCTTCTCCACGAGTTGGTCTACTCCTTTTCCAAAGTCATCTAAGTGCCAGACAAGTTCTGATGGTAGCAGATTCCATGTGTAGAATCAGGATTGCCACCAAATCCCTAGAAATCCTGGGGTAGACTGGGTGATTTCAAGTATAGCATTGAAACCCAGCCATGTCCCATTCACCCCTTAAAAAAAAGTGTTTCTTCTGTTCAAGCAACCTCAGCCAGGAGAAAACTAAATGGGGCACAGAGAGGATGACGGGTCTGCTCCTTTTTTTTTTTTGGTATGCTATGCTTACATCTCCTCCCTCTTCAGAGGAATCCATAAGATTACAGAGTCTTGCTGTCAGCTTCATGTTTGGCTGCAACCAAAAGCAGTGGCCTCCCATCACAAGAACATTCATGCTGAATCAGGCTGAGGGCTCATTTAGTATAGCATCCCATTGTCATTGTGGCCAACCAGGTTCCTGTGGCAAACCATTGCAAGAAGAACATGAAGCATATCAGCACACTCCACTTTTTTAAAAAAGTTTTTATTAAAGGTTTTCTTGGGTTACAAATGTATTTAGTGTCTGTTTCCCATTCATAGTCTTTTCTACAGATCAGTTATATTTGATGTGAGACACTAATGTTATAGACCCTCTTTCCCATTGGTATTCCGGGACATCCTTCCTCTGACGGAGGAGGGAGAACATTCTAGTGAGTCACCATTGGAAGCATAATCCTCAATGAATTTCTAGTGGGGAGTCAATTAAAAATTTTTTTATCTGAATCTACTCGCAGTCAGTTTCATTGGGTAACCCAAGTTCTAGACTTAAGAGGAAAAAGAAAAAATTAATTATTCCATTTATAATTTTATACACTTTTTATCATTTCCCCCTTCTTCTAAACCAAAACACTCCAAAACGTTTAGCCTTTCCTTTAATTTCCTTAGAGTGAATGTGCTTCAACCCACTGATCACTTGGGTGAACCTTTTTCAAAATTATCATTTTAACAACATCCTTGTTGGGAAGGGCAGGAGAGAACCAGAACTGGGCTTAAGTGAATTCCGGGCAGGGGACAGCAAGAAGAACGCAGAGGCGGACACGCACCACGTACTACCTGAATAAATGAGAATTTGCGGGAAAGGGGCCAGCGCGGGAGGCCACCTCACTTTCCCCGCGCCCCGTGGGAGGGTCATGCCTGCCTCCCAACATGGTGGAGGTGTGCATGGGAAGGAGGGCGCGCGCGCTCTCTCGCTTGCTCCAGCCGAGGCTGCGGCTCCTTTGTGTCTCTCCCTCTCCCGGAGAAAAGGGATGGGGCGCTCGCTTGCAGCCTAGAAGCGTTATGCCAGGAGGAACGGGTTGGGGGGGGGAGGGAGGGAGCAGGAGAAATCCCAGCCTCTTCTTTGCCGCGTGTGTTTGTAAGTAAGATCAATGGAGCTCCAGGCTCCCCCCACCAGCGCCAGGCGGCCTGCTTACTGCAAGGCGCGCACGCGCCCCACCCCAACCCGGGCTGCAGCTCCATTCCACCCAACCCTCTTACACCGCCGCCTCCGCCTCCGCCCCCCCCACCGCGCACCCGGGGCAATTACCTGTCTGCAAGCCCCGCCCCCGCGCTGATTGACGGCCCAGATCACGTGGGGGAGGGGAGAGGAGCAGGAGGAGGACGCCGGGGCGGGCGCTCGCACCTGGAGCTGGAGGGGAGGGAAAACCGGACGGGGATGCGCTCGGCTGGGGCCGCCGCTACCGCCACCAGCTCGTTCTGCGCCGCCGCCGCCGAAGCAGGCCGAACCCAGCTCCTGCGCCCGGTGGAGGGGCCATGGTGGCTGCTGCCTCTGCTGCAGCCGCGGCCATGAGGAAAAGCTTCCTGGTGCCCGAGATCAAGCCCTTGGATCAGTATGACTTCCCTCGGGCGCGCAGCGCCGCCAGCCTGGCCTGGGTGCTGGCCAAGGGCTACGGGGGTGCAGGTACGGCGGGAACCTCGCGGGTAGGGGAGCGAGGAGCAGGCAGCCCGTCGGCGGGGTCGGGGTTTCTTTCCCTTCCTGATCTCCCTTCCGAAGAGGAGGGGCGGGATCTCCAGTGGCTGCTGCGTGTGAGTTAAGGAGAGAGGAAGCAGTGATTCCCTCCCCCCCCCCACCGCATTCGACACAATCTCTCAGTCCCTGGCGGCTTGCGGGCTCCTGGGTTTGTGTTTCTTCTGCGTACTCCTCCCCGGCTAGGATAATATGTCCACCTCCCCATCGCGCTCGGCTCCGTGGGATCCCCTACCTGCTATAGCACCCGGGGAGGGATGGGGTGGGCTGCCTTGGCAACCAGCCCTGCTGCTTCCATCCCACCCTTTCAGCGCTAACAATGGGCTCCGCTCGGTCGCCGCCTTCTCGACTAGATAGCCCGGGTGGGGCTTAGGCAGAGGTGGAGGGGGGGGGGTGGCTCGAGTCTGCTCCTTTCTTCCTGGCGGGGGTCGCCTAACGTCTCTCCCCACGCAGGTGCCGGGCTTCCCCAGGTGTGGATGGAGCTATGATTAGGAGAGGGGAATTGGCGTCTGGGCTGGGAGGGCGCCTTTTCCCGCTAGGTCGAAGTGGGGCGTGTGAGGGGAGGGGGAGGCTGCCATGATAGCAGAGGGGTGGGTAGATGTTCTGCCATGTCTGCTGCAGCTCCTTTCCTAAGAGCAGCCCCGGGTAAACCTCAGCCCTCCTCCCCTTCACTAAGCTCAATTCCTCACTGGCTTTTTGTGTCGCCTTTTGTTAACAGTGTTGGCAGCACCTGCATGACTAGCGTGTATGTGAGATCAGAGCTGAAACATGCTCTTCCCTGGGGTCCAGTTGGTCTGCGGAGCCTGAGGGTGTCAGTGCCGCCCCACCCTGCTTAGTGACAGCATTCACTGGCAGAAGCCGAGAGCAGGGCGCTGCTGTTGGTGTTTACCTTTGCTAAGTGGCATTATTTTGTGGCGTTAAATTCCTCCAGGGGAAGCCCTGCCAATGGGTGCCACCAGCATGGCCCCAGCTGCAGAGCTGTATTCTGAGGCTAAGCTGTGGCAGCTGGAAGGCAGGGAGGAGAGAGAGAGATGGGAGGTAACTAGTGAGGCTTCTGTGCTTGTACTTGATCCTCTGGTTTTGCCATCTCAGTAGGGACTACTCAAGGACCACTTTGCATCCTTAGCTTGGTCCTCTTCAGCTCCTTGGCAATGCCAGGCCCAGGACTGTGCTCCCTTCCTTGGCAACCCTGGGCTCTCCCCGCTGTTCCCTTTGTCTCTGCCAGGCCTGGAATTAATGTTCTGTGAGGATTTGCAGATTGGCGTTGCTTTCATGCATGATGGAGGAGGAGGAGGGGAGGGGGGGGGAGCAGACAATCCCTAGTGGGGGATTGACCTTCTTGCTGTTGCTTCATAGAAGTGTGTGCTCTTTGTCACTGCTCTGGTGCCCCTGCTAACCCATATCCCTCTCCTGGCTTCGTCCACCCTGCTGACAAGAAGGTGGTGGGCCAGCCTATGCGCTTTGTGTTCATTGAGAAGCCATGCTTCCTTCGCATTGCTCCACAACTGTCAGACTTGTAAGGATTTGCAGAGTGGGGTGGGGGTGGGGAATCATTCTATGGATGAAGGAGCCTAAGCACAACTTACATGGCAAGGTGGAGGTGTGGGTAAGTGAGACGGCCCATGACAGTGGCTTCTAAAAGTATAAGGAGCTCCATGTTGCTGGCATACCTGTAGCCAGGAGGCTACCAGCTAGTGTGTGGCAGGCCTTCCTCATTGTATATGGGCTGCTATGGGGAGGGGAGGAGAGGAGAGGATGACAATGGGTGTTCCTCGGAGGCTGTTGACCTGAAAGTAACATAATAGGGTTTGAAGCCTGCTGGTCCACAGCCAGCTCTGAAGCTGGGAGCAACAGGAATGGCTTGCAAGGTTGTGTGACAATGAATAACTAGAGTCTCCCTCCCTCCCTCCCTCCTGAAACTGAGGGCCTTTCTGCCCAGAAGCTGTTTTCTTCTTAGAGACTAAATGTACCCTGCTTCTGGGCTGAGGTGGGAACCACCATTCCGTGAAGCAACAGGAGGACAGTGGATTGCTGTGCTTGGTGGATGTTGAAGTGCCGTGTGTGTGTGTATGTATTTCTGTGTGTGCATTCACAGGGGTGTATTTGGATGACCAGTTCTCTCATTTGGAGTTAGTGTAAATATAGGATCTGGTCAAGCCCAAGCAAGAACAGGTTCCCCTTGTCCCTGCCCTTCCGTGTCACCCCGATGACACACAAAACAGTACACTTTGGTGGTGGAAAGGAGAGAGCCTTGTCATTTGCCTTGGATGGAGGCCAGGGTGATCAGCCTTGCTCAGCCAGTGCTGGGTTCAAAGTCTAGTGAAGTGTGCGGAGAATATGCTTGCTAGGGTTTGCCACAGTTTTCCAAATAGAGCCCGAAAACCCCTTTGGCCTGCAAGGCAAGCCGTTATGGAAAAGACACCTGCTTGCCTCACGTCAGAAAATGCACATGGCATTGCTGGTGGGAGTCATCAGTCGGCCTCAAGCCAGGGATTTTGTGCGACTGCTATATGATGCGGGGGCTGTAGAGAAAGTTGATGTGAAATGGCAAAGAAATACACGGAAGTGGCTTTTTCAAGTTTTGCACGACTAAATTTTAAGTAATTTCAGTATGCATTTGAAAATAAAGATCTGCAAGTGAAACTGAGTGCCAGCTTGCTTTACTAGACACACTGCTGCCTGCACTTATTTCTTCACCAATAAGTAAAAGAGCCAGATGCTTTTAATTTACTGAAAGCCAAATGAGGAAGGGACTTGGAATTCCCTCAGTCCAACCTGTAGCTACAGGGCCTGTGACCCAATGCTACGTATTGCTCAGCTGATACATCCGGCAACTGGTCCCTTTCCCATAACTGGGTCAGGAACTGGCTAACCTCTGCCAGGTGTCCTGATTGGCACTGCTGTATTTGTTGCACACCCAAAACAGTTGCTGGTAATTATGTGCAATGTTGTAGCACCCTGAGGTTAATTCCCTGTATTACTTGTGATCCCCTTTGTGTTCGTTCACAAATTGGGGTAATCACCACCCTCAAGGGTTTGTGGCAAAGGGTGGGGCAGGAAATGGAGGAGGAGTGGGAGTGACCAGAGTGAGGCTCACCAGCTGAGATAGGTCCACACACGCATGTGGCGCTGTGGTCTAGACCACTGAGCTTCTTGGGCTTGCCGATCGGAAGGTTGGCGGTTCGAATCCCCGTGACGGCGTGAGCTCCCATTGCTCTGTCCCAGCTCCTGCCAACCTAGCAGTTCAAAAGCATACCAGTGCAAGTAGATAAACTGTTACCTCTGCAGTGGGAAGGTAAACAGCATTACTGTGTGCTCTGGCACTTGTCATGGTCCTCCATGTGCCAGTAGCGGTTTAGTCATGCTGGGCACATGACCTGGAAAGCTGTTTGTGGACAAACGCCGGCTCCCTCACCCTGAAAAGCGAGATGAGCACTGCACCCCATAGTTGCCTTTGACTGGACTCGACTGTCCAGGGGTCCTTTACCGTACCTTTATACACCTATTGCTTGGCTAGTGGGAAGGGTCATAGCTCAGTGACAGAAGCATCTGCCTTGCATGTAAAAGGTCCTGTCAGTCCCCAGTATATTGATCTAGGACTGGGAGAGATTGCTGCCCAAAGCTCTGGAGAGCTGCTGCCAGTTCGTGTAGAGAACACTGAGCTAGATGAACCAATGTTCTGACTCAGTAGAAGGCACATTCCTATGTTCCTGGTAATCAAGTTAGGAGGACTGAGCCCTGCTGTCCCATTAACCACTAACTCAGTTTCACTTGCCGTTCTGTAGGTTAAACAGGTGCGGCTACCTGGATATTGACTCCTGTCTCACCTTCGCCCAAGTGCCAAGTTCTTCCTCCCCCAGCCAAACTGTACCCTGGTCTGTAGTGCAGGCATATGAAATGTTGCCCCTCTCCCCCAAATAGCAATTCATATACAAATCAAACCCAGCTAGTTTCATGTAGTCCTGAGCCCTAGCGGATGCTTTTTGCACTTTAGCAAAACTACCTAGAGTCTTCTTGAAACCACAGAATGGAAGGCCTAAAATGTGATACACAAAGCCCAGTATGAGAGAAGAAACATTTAAGGCAGCGGGATGGAAGATGCATGGGTACAGCAGTGCTCTGTACTTCAATGTCCCAGGTACGTGAATGCTTTCTGCCCTTCTAGAAAGGCACCTGAGGCTTGGATCATCTAATTTATCTCAGTCCAAGGACGGGACTCCTGCCTGGTGCTAGTCAGACAAGATGTTTAAGAGACCAGCCTGGGCAGCTTGCTCTGTTGTCCACTGTTCTGTAAATCTATTTTGTGGCAACTGGGACCCATGGCTTATTATCATCCCTGGTTCTGGTGAATGGTGGCTGTACCTATTTTTTGGGGTGGTTTTCAATGTTTTATTCCTAGTATATGGCATTTGGGACTGCAGAGCTCTTGAGTTCAAGGCCCTGCTTGGCTTTAGGGAAATCATCATATTCTATCAGTCTAATTGAACCTGATGCAGTTATGGTGAGGATAAAATGGGTGAACCCATGAACACTGCTTTGTGCTTCTTTTGGGAGGGGCCATGGTTTAGAAATGCAGATAAGTAGCATATAGATGTCTTATATCAGGCATCCCCAAACTTGGCCCTCCGGCTGTTTTGGGACTACAACTCCCATCATCCCTAGCTATAACAGGACCAGTGGTCAGGGATGATGGGAATTGTAGTCCCAAAACAGCTGGAGGGCCGAGTTTGGGGATGCCTGTCTTATATTAAAAAAGGATAGGATAAAAACCTTCATTTTCCACCTGTAAAATGTATTCTTTAGCCTTTCTATATATATTTTATAGAGAATAAAATTGTATTCTTTAGCCTTTCCATATATATTATTTTGCTAGCCCTTCAAAACATTCCTCTGAATCTTGCCCTTGTGTTCCTAGAAGGTAATCTCTAAGTAGAACCTTTTACTACTTCTTTGTGGTTTGCTTCAGTGAGTGAAGCTATGTTTTTTTTAAAACAACAACACCTCATTGCCAATTCTTATTTAGTTTATGTTGATTCAAAAGTCTTAAGTCCTCCTTTTGATTCTTTGAGTGCCTTGTTTGTTCCTCGATTTTGTAAAGCTACTTTGGAGCTGCGTGCAATTACTAGAGGCCCTGGATGGGGGCGGTGCCTTGTCATCAGCATAAAATATCAACATTACTTATTTCATTTGTCACTTTTTTCACAGAAGTGACTCAAAGTGACTTACATTAAAACCAAGCATTAAAACCAAGCATTAAAAAAAACAACAACCAAGAATGAAATAGGAACCGATCCAGAAAATGGTCTACTGATGTTATTTTACTGCTTGCACTTCAATTAGTCAAGGATACTCATTTTAATCCTGCCCTCTGTGGTGTCCCAAATTCCTTTGAACTTTTGCATCATCTACAAAGTTGAACATATTACCTCCTTTTGGACATCACACAACAACGCCTCCAAGCTCCCCCACATATACCTTTAACGCCTTATTGGTTGTTCTTGTGCAGCTTGAAGGAACAAGGGTTGCTTTCCTCATGGTAGTGCCCTCTGATCCACCTGCCAAAGAATATTCTGTAGAACTGTGTGGAACCTTCTCCCAGAGACTAACCTACTTCCACAGAGTGACATTGATGGGGCAAGGCCATGCCTCAGTGGTAAAGCATTTGCCTTGAGCACAGAAGGGCCCAGGTTCAATCCCCAGCATCTCCAGGTAGGGCTGGGAGGGACTCCCTGCATGAAACCCGGGAGAGCCTCTGGCCGTCAGTGCAGACAGTACTGAGCCTGATCAGTCCATGGTCTGACTCAGTATAAGGAAGCTTCTTATGTTCCACATTGGTCTTGGCAAGTCCATGTTGGTTGTTAATGATCACCTCATTTTCTTCTACATACATACTGTATATTCTTTTTTTTTTAAAAAAAGATGAATTTGTTCTCATAACATCTTATAGGTAGACATTAGACCTGTAATCTCCTGGTTTCTTCTATTCTCCCTGTTAAATAGAGATGTGGCGGCTATTTTTTGCTAGTCTGCTGGAACCTCACTTGTCTTGAGAGATTTCTCGAAAATGACTGTTAGCAGCTTTGAGGTTTCTACTTCTAGTTCATTTAGCATTTAAGGCTGTATTTTGTTGGGACATCGATGCAGATTTTAGTTCTGCCATTCCTTTCACATCTCTTTGATCTGATCTGGCAACCGTGTGTGTGTAGGAAACTGAAGTGAAGCGAGCACTAAGGAGTTGGACTCTTCTTGTGAAAAAGGACTGAAACAGGTATGCTTCGGTCTCCTGTGGTGCCATTGGATTTCACTTGTGGACCATGAAGTTGTGTATTCGCCTACTATGGAATCCTGTTCTGTGCACCATTTTACCTCATTTTGGTGGGGAATGCCTTACCATGTCAGGCTAGATTGGCACAAACCGAATCCTCTGCTAAGTGCTTGCTATAGTAGCCTGAACTGGTGCCAGGTTAGTTATTGGTAGGATCCCTTGTGGTACTTCCCTGAGATGATCTGGTCCTTTCTAGCTGTGCCATAGATGCTTGTTGCTTGTGGCCTATTTTTTCCCCATTGGCCTTGCCTAGCACTGACCTGACAACATGCGCAGCTGTGTATGCCCTGTAAATCTTGTGCCGTTGCTGAGGGTATTTGAACCTCTGCTAGGCTTTGAACAGTAGTGAACCCAGAGATACTCTGTATCTAACAGGTGCTCAAATCTGGCTCAGGAATTATGACTGCAGGCACATCCATATTGCCATATATCAGGGGTGGGGCACCTTTTTCAATCCAAGGCCCTCATTCCCACCTGTTGTGAGGGGGTTGTCCATGGTGGGTGAGTCTGGAGGCAGCGGTGGGTGCAGGAGCACATGTAAATGTTGCCTTTGTCTAGCAGGCAAGCTTCCACATACAATCCTCTTTTGTCTGGACAAGGAAGAGGAGTTATTAAGGAGACACATTCTAACCAGGCAGAAGCTCTTAGTGTGAGAAGCAGTGCCAGTGGGAGATACAGAAGCCTGTGGGGCACATTTGACCCACCCAGGCCTGATGTTCACCACCTGTGCAAGGGAGGTGGAACAGAGAAACAAGATCCCAAACACTTCACAACAAAGGGCTTGCCTTGGTTAACCTTTGGGATATTAGCAAAACTGTTGGTTGCTATTGAAGTAGCTGTTTTCCATTTAGAGCCTGACTTCAATTCCATTCTGCAGCTTGGACCTTCACTTTTGTGCAACCCACCTTAGTTGGGATGCATAAGCCCAAGAACCCTCACTGGAACATGGCACGCAAACGTCATAAGGGGCTCTCATTCTTTGTGATGCTTTGTGGAAGCTGATCTGCTGCTTGACCTCTCTTCACTTTCAGCAGGTGCTGGCAGGCCCACCTTACTACCTTGCAACTCAGCGTAACCCTGAATTTTGCCTACAATTGCCTGTGTGCATGTGCTGTCTGTGCCCCTGCTGCTGATTGCCTTGTCTGTTTGCTTAATCTCCTTCCCGTGTCCCTTGACTTAAGCAGTCCTTTCTCTCTTGCAAGGAGTCAGAAACCTACTGATGGGAACCAGGTTCTCACGTATTTGTAGCTGTGGAGAACGACCTTGCAGGTGGGAAGAGGTTTGAATTCTGCTCCGTCATGCCAGCTAGAGTGGGGTGGAAGTTGGCTGACATTTCCCAGCAACTCCCCTTTCTTGTCTGTGCCTCCAATCTAGTTTAACCTGCTGGAGGCACCTAACATGACCATGAGCTTGACAGCCTTTGCCTCTTGGTGCTTGCTGGGAAATGGGTGGGTTTGTTTCGCTGCTGTGCTGATTGGGTACGAGATGGTGCGAGAGCTTCTCCCAAAATGCAGCGCACACCCACTTCTGTCAAGGACCTCACTTAGGGAGTGGCATTTGGCATAGCAGTTTTTCATTTTCTGCTCCACCCCCACTCCTGGCAATCCTATAGATGTTGCTGGACTCCAGCTCCCACCAGCCCCAGCCAGAGTGACCAGTGGTCAGGGAAGATGGGAGTTGTAGTTCAGCAACATCTGGATGGCCACAGGTCAGGTGATATTTTCCCACCCATTCTCCAACCATTTCCTGTGGTGTAGGATGTTTGTTCAAAGAAAGGGCTGCCAAAATGACCAGTGGTCTGGGCCAAGTCCCCAGTGAGGAAAATTTCTAGCATTTGAGAAGGTTTTTAGTTGAGGAAAGAAGCAAGTAACGTGGAGCACAATAGAGGTTTTTAACACTTTTGCATGAGAGAGAGAGAGAGAGAGAGAGAGAGAGAGAGAGAGAGAGAGAAGTTCTTCTCCATCTCTCATAATATTAGATTCTGGAGCTGTCCAATGAAGCTGAATGATGATGGGAGATTCAGGATAGACAAACGGAAGTCCTTCTTCACACAGTGCATAGCTAGAACTATGAAATTTGGTCCCACAAGAGGGGCTACCAATTTGGGTGGCTTTAAGAGGGGATTAGTGGGATGTGGGTGGCGCTATGGTCTAAACCACAGAGCCTAGGGCTTGCTGATCAGAAGGTTGGCAGTTCAAATCCCTGTGACAGGGTGAACTCCCATTGTTCGGTCCCTGCTCCTGCCAATCTAGCAGTTTGAAAGCACGTCAAGTGCAAGTAGATAAATAGGTACCACTCCGGCAGAAAGGTAAACAGCGTTTCTGAGTGCTGCTCTGGTTCGCCAGAAGTGGCTTAGTCATGCTGGCCACATGACCTGGAAGCTGTCTGCAGACAACCGCCAACTCCCTCGGCCTGTAGAGTGAGATGAGCGCGCAACCCCAGAGTCGTCCGCAACTAGACCTAGTCAGGGGTACCTTTACCTTTAAGAGGGATTAGACAAATTAATGGTGGATAAGGCCTTAAATGGCTGCTCATCATGAGGGCTTTATTATCTCCCATATTGGAAGCAGCATGCCTCTGAATATGTTGCTAGGGAGCATAAGCGGGAGGGTGGCGTTGGGCTCATGTCCTGCTTGTGGGCTTCCTAGGATGGCCACTGTGGGGAAACAGGAAGATCCAGCAGGTCTCTTACATGAAATTGAAAGCATACGGCTGTCCTGTGCCTTGATCCTGTGTGGGCCTATTGACATTGTCTTGCAGCTGGCATGCCTCTGGATTTCATAAGATTGCCCCTTAAGCTGCTGGCTGCCTTTGTGCCCCTCCCTCTTGCCTGGCTGTAACCCTGCCACAGAGCTTGAGCTGCGACCTTGGCCGTCTGAGAGGGTGGGGGAGGCGGTGGCGGCTGCCCTGCTTGTTTTTCTCTTTAATCCGGCTGCTTGGCTAAGGCTCCCCTGCCTCAATAATAGTTTCTGGGCTTGAGTCAAACGCCTTTGCCCCTTGAGTCCTGTATCACACTCTTCTTGTTGCCTCCTTCAGGGTACCTGTCAGTTTCTGCTTCTGTTCTGTGCCCAACACCCTCTAGACTTCTTCAGTCGGAGAACCTCATGCCTATGGTAGGCATAGCCAGAGGCAAATGTGGGTGGAGCAACAAATGTAATAATAATAAAAATAAACTTTATTATTTATATCCTGCCCATATGTACACTAGGCTGGTTTCTGCACACTCTTACACCTTTCTCTGTCCTCCATTCAAACAGACAAGAGGCATTATCAGAGCTCAAGGACGCATTCTAGCCATACAAAAACCTTCAAGGAAGGTACAAAGCAGGGTTGCACTGCACTCTGATAAAAGTCTTGAGGGCCAGATAGAGAGGCGTAAAGGGCCACATTTGGCCCCTGGGCACGGGGTTCCCCTTCCTACTCTAGAATATAAACTTATCCATGAAGTTTACGTCAAGGAGAAATTACCTTCCTCACCCATCTTGGTCGTATTTGTTATTTTGTTTAGAATATTTTTATGCTGCCTTTCTACCAAGAAAAGACATTAATAATTGTAATTCCCTGAAAAATCGACTCTATGTTGGGACCAAGAATTTTACGCCCCTGTTTACAGGGACAGTAGAATGTGGGGGCAGAGTTGGTTACAGGGTTTCAGATGGTGGTTTACGAGCACCATTGAGGTAGACCACGAAACGATTGTTAAACAGTGGCAAAGGTCTGTATTTTGGCCTGCGCATGATTTATACTTTGTTGGCAGTGGAAGGTGAGGCCATGTTGATCGGGAGCGGATAAGGTCCAATGATGTCCTGGCTTAAGACCTGTGATTTTCATTGTATGGTGCTGGTGCAGTTCACTCATTTTTGTCTTAAAACAACAATTGAAGGGACTCTTCTCAGTGCCTTGACCTACGGCTCCTTATTTTTATGATCAGGTTCTGGTTTTGAGAATGCCAGCCCTGAAGGATGAGAAGTTTATGAAGTGGTTTGTCAACATCCCCAACAATTTTCAAGTGGTCCATTGGGGGGCGGGGAAGAGATTGAGAACTGACTATACCGGTACTTGTTGAGAAATAAATTGAGCAGGGCACAATTTTTTTAAATCTCCTGCAGGTTAAAAACAAAGGGCATTATGGGGAGACGTTCTAGCCTATCTCTGACTCTCAGATGTGCTAATTTTCTACCTGAATGGGTTTTTTTAAATGGCAAAACATTCAAAGATGTAAAACCTCCATATCTATTCAGGAGCACTGCCCCATTTTACCACCTTGAGACTCGGCCACCTCAGCCCCTTACTATGTATTGATCTAGTCTGCATATCTAACTTCCAGTTCCTCTGAGACAAGAGTCCTGCTGATTAACATTACAAGTATATATTCCCTTGATTTGTCTGGACTCTGTGCTCCCTTTTCACAGAGCCTTGCCATCTAAAGCTGTAGAGTAGCAGCCTTTTGCCAAACCTGGCTCCCTGGATTGGACTCCCAACACTCTCATCTCCAGCCAGCATGGACAGCGGCCAAGCATGATGGGAGTTGTAGTCCAAAAACATGAGGTTCCATCTTTCCTCATGAGTTTTCACTACACTGTTTCCCCCTCTTCTTAGTTTGTTCAGACCTAACCTTCCTGAGATGCAGGCTGTGCTGTTGCATCAGTGCGATCATTTCTCACCAGAATTGCTGTGTGGATGAGTGCTTTAGAGGAAGGACGCTGTGCTGGGAAGTAGAGTCTGGGTAGCAAGCCTAGAATCATAGAGTTGGAAGGGAACACAAAGCTTGGTGGATAACGGCAAGGATGTGTTTTGTATGTGTGTAATATAGCACTGATGTCATTTCAGGGCACAGTACTTACACCCTGGAGCCTGTGTTGCTTGTTGGGGCCTGTTGTCAGGTGGGGGTGTGGTGCTATGCCGGAGACAGGTTTTGCCTTTGCCCCTCTGGCTCTTGCATAGTTCCCGGGGCGCTCTTGTCACGTGTGATTGTACAAGCCCCTGCAGCTTCAGAGTGCAGCTGAATAGGCTTGCCGAGGCCTATGGCTGCTCTGTGGTGGGGCAGTCTGAAGCTGCTGCTGCTGTGCAAAAGGGTGGTGCAAGGCTCCTCGGTTCATTCCCTTTCTGGCCTTACCTGCTGGGACTGGAGGCACAGGCCAGTGACTTCTGGATGGAGTGTGGTTCCTGCAAATAATGCCCACTTCCTGTGTCCCAACAAACTGCTAAACCTGTGTTAGAGTTGTTGTGAGGGACAGGGGATATCGCGAAGTCCCTCCCCTCCTGAGTTCAAGCCCGTCCCCGAGCAAAGGGGAAAGCAGGGAGAGTTCCGATTCCAGTGGGGAAGCAGGAAGTCGTGTCCGAGGCTCAGGCAAGGTAGAGGAGCCAGGGTCCCAGGTGGGACAGGAAGGGGCAAGCAAGGGGGGAAGACCCATCCCCCCAACTCCAGAATTACGCAGGAAGAGGAGGGGCAAGAGGATGGGTCTGCCAAAGCTTTTGTGTTGGAGAAAGACGCGCCAAAAGCCATTAGGAGGTTCTGAAACCGACTGACAACATCGCTCCGTGTAAATAGCAATGACTTGAGCACTGTAAATACGCAGCACCAATAAAAGAATAAAATGCAGAGCTGCGTAGCGTCGTTACTCTGAAGTAGTCCACTCCGGCCACTGTGACAGCAACCTCCTAATCATTTTTGGGCTACTGTGGAGTTGCCGGGATGAGCGTGTCAGAGGCGGAGAAGTGGCGGCAGATCGCTGAGCAAGCCCAGCTAGAACTGCAACAGCTGTCGCTGCAGGCGCAGGGAGAATTGAAGGCAGCTAAAGAGGAGACTAAGAAGGTCCAGGACGACCGGCTACAACTTGCGGAACAGGTGAGAGAGCTCCAGGAAAAAGAGCAGCATTTAAGGGCGGTGGCGGTAGACCTCCAAAACAAGCTGGATGCAGAGAAAAACAAGGCGGGAGGGGCACCCCAAGTCCAAGTGCTGCCAGGAAGGAGAGCCGGGACCCTAGTAAGCAAGTTCAATGGAGACCCGAAGGAGTTTCAGGGCTTTGAGACTGAGATTGTGTATGCTCTTGAGCTGCACCACGATGAGTTCCCTGATGATGAGCACAGAGTAGCGTTTATTGTGGAGCACCTTACAGGGGCGGCCAGGGAGTGGCTAAGACCGTTAATTGCAACAAGGAATCCTTGCATGAAGAATGTCAAACTATTTCTAGAAGGTTTGAAAACGATGTATTCGTCCGATAGTCATATGGACCAGACTAAGGAGGAACTTCATAATTTACGCCAAGGAAATATGACAGTTCGCGCGTATTGGGCGAAATTCACCATGCTGGTGCACAGATTGGGGTGGGATCTGGAGTCTGCCCCAATGCAAGCGGCGTTTTACTTGGGGTTGCATGAGGAGGTGAAGGATGAGCTCTCGAGAGGTCCAAAGCCCAGTAATATGGATCAACTGAGCAAAGCGGCTCTGGCGGTGGGGGTGAGGCAGGAATCCAGATGGAGCGACAAGCAAGCAACGCGCGCAAAGCGGGCTTGGTTCCCACGGTCGCAGGAGAAGCCACTCCCTCAACAACCCTTTCAAGCCACGCCTGGGGCCAGTCAGGACCAGGAACCCATGCAGATTGATAGCGCGCGCGCGCGGGCTTTTCAAACCCCAGCGGCGCCAAGACGCAAGGAGGGAAGGGGTGGGAATTGCTTTCTCTGCAACTCCCCCCAGCATCTCGTCAGAGACTGCCCACATCGCAGGGAGTGGCAAGGAAAGGCGGGAACGGTTGTGCCCTCCCCCACTGACGCAGCACCACAGCAGGGAAACGGGAAAGCCTGGCTGCAGGAGACAAGGGGCGGCAGCCAGGCACAGTCAGCAGACAACAGCCCCAGCCCACCCACCCGCACAGAGAGGAGCAGAGCCAGCCCACCCCTCCCAGAGCAGGAGTGGTTCTAGAAGTGACGCTCACGCTCCCAAATGGCTATCCATTGACGGTCCTCGCCCTAATTGACAGTGGTGCCTCAGCCAACTTCTTCTCGAGAAACTTTGCAGAAGAGCACCAGATCCAGCTTCTGCAGCTGGATTTTCCTCTGCACGTGGCAACCATTGACGGCAGAGAGCTGCTGGGAGGGGCCATCACTCATCAAACCCCCCCATGAGAATGACGGTTGGAAGGCACTCAGAGACACTGGCATTCAACGTCACCACCATCTCAGACCCCCCAATCGTTTTGGGCATGAGCTGGCTGGCGCGCCACGACCCCTCCATAAGTTGGCATCAGAGATGCATCACTTTTGGATCGGACTTTTGCCTGGAACATTGCATGCAGCACCAACCAGGGGAGGGGCCTCCGATAGCCACGGTGGCCACCATGCACGTCAAAGGGGGTGAGGCGATACCCAAACCATACTGGGACCTGCAGGAGGTCTTCAGTGAAGCGGAGTCCGACCACCTGCCCCCACACAGGCCTTTTGACTGCCAGATCAACCTGGTGCCTGGGGCAACTATACCCCCAGCCAAGCTGTACGCCATGTCAGACCAGGAACTGGAGGATCTGCGCGCTTTTATCGACAAGAACCTCAAGCGGGGGTTCATCAGAGAAAGCAAGGCAGCAGGGGGCAGCCCGGTCTTCTGGGTGGACAAGAAAGACACGCAACAGCGCCGTCTTGTGGTGGATTTTAGACGGCTGAATTCGGTGACAGAGCCAGTGGCTTTCCCCATGCCCAGAGTGGATGATCTCCTGACAGCGGCACGCAGAGGCAAGATTTTCACCAAGCTAGACCTGAGGGGGGCGTACAACTTGATCAGGATCCGGGAAGGCGATGAGTGGAAAACCACGATGTTCACGCCTCTGGGCTCTTTTGAATATCTGGTGATGCCCTTCGGGTTGCAAGGGGGCTCAGCATGCTTCCAGGCCTTCATGCACCACGTCCTGGGGTCCCTACTCTTCAGGAAATGCTTGGTCTTTCTGGATGACATCCTTATTTACTCCAACGACCCAGTGCAGCACGTGAAGGACGTCAGGGAGGTGTTACAGCGCCTGAAGGAGAACCACCTGTATGTGAAGCTGGAGAAGTGCAAGTTTCACACCAAGGAGGTGGACTTCCTGGGCTACAAGCTGTCAGACAAGGGGCTGGCAATGGACAAGGACAAGGTGCAGACCATCCTGGACTGGCACAGCCCCAGGACGCGCAAAGATGCCCAACGCCTACTAGGCTTTGCCAACTTCTACAGGAAGTTCATCAAGAACTTCTCTCGAGTTACGGCTCCCATCACTGACTGCCTGAGAGGCAAGCAGAAGTTCAGGTGGACACCAGAGGCGCAAGCAGCGTTCGAAAGCCTCAAGAGGGTGTTCGCCTCAGACCAGAACCTGTTCCACGTGGTTCAGGACGCGCCCCTACGCATTGAAACAGATGCTTCTGATAAGGCTGTGGGCGCCATTTTGTTGCAACTGGACGCCAACAGAGAGTGGAGACCCTGTGCCTTCTTCTCCAGGAAGTTGACCCAGCCCGAGCGAAACTACACAGTTTTTGATCGGGAACTTCTTGCGATCCACGCGGCGTTCCAGCACTGGAGACACTTCCTGGTGGGCGCCAAGCACCCCATCCAGGTGTGCACAGACCACAAGAACCTGGAGTTCTGGAGAACTGCCAGGGTGCTCAACCAGCGGCAGATACGGTGGGCGGAGTTCTTCTCGAACTTCAACTTCTCCATACACTACATCCCAGGAGAGCAGAATGTCAGGGCGGATGCCCTCTCCCGCAAGCCAGAGTACATGGAGGAGGAGGCGCCACCAGCCCCAAGGCACATTTTCCCCCCGTCGGCATGGTCCTGCGGAGCAGCAGTGGTGAGCGAGGCAGAGCTCACAGCACTGACGGCAGCGGATGAATTTGCCAACCGCATCTTCAGAGAACTGAGAGGGGGGAGGGAGCAGGCAAAAGACTTTGCAGAACGCAGAGGGCTGCTTTTCTACAAGGGTGCGCTGTACCTACCCACCACCCAGCTTCGACGTACGGTCCTCAAGCAGATGCACGACAACCCTACAGCGGGGCATTTTGGAAGGGACAAGACCACTCACCTAGTCATGAGACACTTCTGGTGGCCAGGGGTGAGGGAAGATGTTCGAGACTATGTAAGGGGCTGTACCACCTGCCAGCGGGCGAAGGTGGTCAGAGCAGCGCCACCAGGGTTGCTGGAGCCCTTAGCCACACCACACAGGCCGTGGGAAGTGGTGTCCATGGACTTCATCACAGATCTGCCTTCGTCCAGGGGTAAGACTGCAGTGTTGGTGGTGGTGGACCTCATGTCCAAAATGTGTCACTTTATACCGTGTGCCAGGGCAGTCTCGGCAGAAGAGACAGCCAAACTGTTTGTTGATCACATTTTCAGACTGCATGGATTACCTTTAAGGGTTATTTCGGATCGTGGCCGCCAATTTGTTTCCAGGTTCTGGCGGCGGCTCATGAACCTCCTGCAGGTGGAGGTCAGCTTGTCGACGGCTAGACACCCGCAGACCAACGGACAAGCGGAGAGGGTCAACGCCATTCTGCAGCAGTACCTGAGATGCTACGTCAGCCAGCGGCAAACGGACTGGGTGGATCGCTTGCCACTAGCAGAATTTGCCTACAACAATGCAGTGCACGTCTCCACAGGGGTGTCGCCCTTTAAGGCCAATTACGGGCGCGACCTCAGATCTTTCCCAGAGAGGGAGAGGGAGGAGGAGGAGGAGGGCCCACAGGCTGAGGATTGGGCAGAGGAACTGGAGACGGTGCACCAGCAGCTCAGAGAACACTTGGAGAGGGCCAAGGAAGCGTACAAAAAGGGGGCAGATCGCCACAGGCGACAAGGGGAGGTCATCAGGGTGGGGGACAAGGTGTGGTTGTCCTCGGAGGGCCTTCCCACCAGAGGGAGGTGCAAAAAGCTGGCACCCAAATGGCTGGGCCCCTTCACGGTCACGCAACAGGTCAACCCGGTGGCATACAGGCTGGCACTGCCAGAGGACATGAGGGTGCATCCAGTGTTTCATAGATCGCTGCTGTCGCCGTACAGGGAAAGCAGCAGGCTCAGAGACAGCGAACAAACCCCCGAGGGAGGGGGGGAGAGGGAAAGCAGGGAGCAACTCAATGAGGCCACGGCCATCCTGGATTCAAGGTGGGGGGTGGGGGGCCTGGAGTACCTCATGGCATGGGAGGATGCTCCACCGTCCCAGAATGAATGGGTTCCCGCCACTCAGATACAGGAGGAATTCTTGGTGGAAGAATTTCACGCCCTCTTTCCCCACAGACCCAAGCCCTGGCACATGGAAAGGGAGGGGGAGGAGGAGGAGGCACGGGAGAACAGCTCACCATGGCGCTGGGAAGCGGAGTTTGAGGAACCAGAGGATGAGGTATGGGTGTCGCCAAGATCCACCCAGTCAGAGGAAGGAGCAGATTGGCAAAACATTTTTACCCCCACCAGCTCTGACGCCACGGACTTTTTGGGATTCCCGTCCTCCCAGGCGGAAGGGGGGGGCTCGCAGGACTGGGGGGAGGTGTTCACACCAACGGGCTCGGAGAGCACCGAGTTTTTAGGCTTCCAGTCGTCACCGACACATGGGGGGGGCCTGGGGAGGGGTGAAGGAGAGCTTGGGAGGGGGGTGGATGTGAGGGACAGGGGATATCGCGAAGTCCCTCCCCTCCTGAGTTCAAGCCCGTCCCCGAGCAAAGGGGAAAGCAGGGAGAGTTCCGATTCCAGTGGGGAAGCAGGAAGTCGTGTCCGAGGCTCAGGCAAGGTAGAGGAGCCAGGGTCCCAGGTGGGACAGGAAGGGGCAAGCAAGGGGGGAAGACCCATCCCCCCAACTCCAGAATTACGCAGGAAGAGGAGGGGCAAGAGGATGGGTCTGCCAAAGCTTTTGTGTTGGAGAAAGACGCGCCAAAAGCCATTAGGAGGTTCTGAAACCGACTGACA